>NW_027203381.1:26925000-27525000 GCF_024711535.1 Dipodomys merriami | reverse complement strand
TCTACCATATCATTAGCATTTTTTATGTAATTGCTTACATTTTCATTTCCAGACTTATGGATTATTTCCTTATACCTCTGGTCCTACTTTCCTTCTGTACATTTTTTTCATAATTTTTGAATAAATCAAGATATATGTGCAGTCCATCTTGACATCTTTAGCATACTAAAAGCAGACGAATATATACCAAAACCCTAAATATTTGTCAAAGTATAAAATTCATTTAATATGAAATATGGAAAATGAACTTACTCTGAAATGCCTAATAGTAATTGGTTTGACAGTCATTCTCACTAAATTATTAATTTAACGAAATGATTTGGATAAAGATGAAGAGAAACACGGAAGAGGTAATATTGAGAAAGATGCATCGTATTCATAATTTAATAACTTGTGGAGTTGGTACCAAAAATATAGCAAAAATGTTTACTTGTATGCTCGTTTAAGTTGATATTTTAAAGTTTCTTGAAGACAGAAAGAGGTACTTTTTATAAAAGCCAAAGATTCCACCATAAGGAATGAGTTTCCCCATTGTAATGTTACAATTGATGTTATTCCAGATATTTCCTGGTTTGGGTATAGTTTCTAAGATTGAGTTACTGCTCTAGGTGCAGCAACAGTAGTCTGAGGAAAAAAAACAAAGAGGAGTAATTTAATATGAAAGTGTGTGTGGGGTAGTAGGCTTTTGGATAAGGCTTGAAGTGCTGAAATACTGGGTATTTGTTGATGTTGTTGTTATTCCCTAACAAGAGATTTATAGTTTTGAGGTACATTGACACTTTGGGCTCTTAACTGGAAATTAGCTTTTCATAGGTATTTCAGAGATTTTGTTCTACTAGGATGCTAATTACATTTCAGCTTTATTTACAGAACCTACACACCTTGGTTCAATTCAATATCATCAAGCTTTTTTAAAAATAAATTCTCTCACTCTTTTGGTATTTTAGTTTCCAGTAAAGGAACTGTTGAAGAGACTTGGGAATTCGTATGCTTGTATTTACTGTAAGGAAGCATCAGCACAGATCCAGATTTAGTGTCAGAACAGGCATATTCTTCAATGACCACCCATCTTGAGTAGAAAACTTTCTGGCTCATTTCTGTCATGGTATCTGAGCATCAGAATCAGGAGATCCACAGAAATACTTGGTTAATCTTCCATTTTATTCTCATGTATTATTTTTTTGACTATGTTCGTTATAATGCCATTTTATTCTCATATAGGTTTTTCTTTGGGTTAGGTTCATTAAATGCCTAGGTTCATTATAATGCCTATGCATGGAGCTGCAGAGGAGTGATGTTGAGGAGACACCATCGATGGAAGTGTTTTTTCTCTCCACATATCTCTATAATAGAGTTCAGAATGAGAAGCTAGTTTGAGACCATGTCTGCTGACTGAGCGCATACATTCATGACATGCACTCTTGCCATTACAGCATGCAAAATCATCTAGAGTTTTGCCTGTATCACTTCCTAAATCACTTCCATTGTTAGAAAACAAAGACTCTGCTTTCCTTCCTGAGACCCCCTTTCCTGCATCACTCAAATGTTTTAATTGTCTTGAATTTTTAGAGAGCCTTTTTCCCCTATTCCCTACAACATTCCATTGCTGACAGAAAGTCTGACAAGGCAGCTGACACAGTGGTTATTACTTTGAGCAGTTTCTAAACAATATCATTTTGCTGCCCTTCTGCTTTCAGGGAAATTATAGGGTGCTTTCTTCTTTGTGGAACAATGGAGCTCAGCTCCCACACCAGGGGTCCTGTACAAATTCCATACCAACCTCCAGAGCTTCAGTATTAATGCAATTATCTCTGAAGATGTCGATTCAGGCACTCTCAGCCTCACTATATTGACTCATCTAGCTTGTATGCTAACGGAAAGGAGAATGGAGCTGTAAAGATTGGGCTGAGTATATATGAGGGTGTGCATGTGTGGGTCTACACATATGTGTCTGCATGCATGTGCATCTACACGTATGTGGTAGATGCACATATATTTGTCATACATACATTTATGTATAAAAGCTCCTGTTAATTTGAAATGCATTGTGAGTGCATAAGAGTAATATTTATAGAAATGCATGGTGACAGATCAGCTGTGAATGTGAACTAGGGGCTGATAAATTCTCATTACTTTCGTCTACCTGACAAATGAAATGACCTGCTAAACAGCTGGTGAAAATCCAATCAGATATCTACAAATAGCCGAGCATCTCATGTAAGAAATGGTAAAGTTTTGTGAACATCTTGGACTAGAATCATACTGAATAAGGAATAAGAGAGAAGTTTCCTTTCTACCTGAATCTGCAAGGCCGTTTGAAATGATGGCATTATTTAGTGGATGTCACCATACTATAAAAATCCAAACAATGCTAATTTTCTTTTCATTCCCATGACATGGCAAAAATTATCCCTTTCTTTCCTTGATCCTGAAATTCCCATTAACCTTTCTCTCAAGATCCTACCTAATATACAATTAATGTGTGTCTGCCTCTAATCAGCAACTCAATGATCAATGTGGGGTATATGTATCTGAGGAGGAGTGATCTGGCAATCAATTTTGAAAGATAAGAAATCTAGAGAGACTTACTTCACTTATTTTTTAAAATTCATTTTCTTTCTTTCTTTTTGTCTGCATGCATAGTTCTTGGAATTCGACTTTGGCCCTTGAACTTGCAAAGCAGGCTCTTTACTAGGTGAGCCATGCCTCCAGCCTCCTTTTGCCTTGGTAATTTTGAGGGAGAGTCTTCCTGTATGCCTTGGTGAGCCTGGGCTTTAATATCCTCCTACGTCTACTTCCCTGTGCCACTGGAGATGACAAGTGCAGGCCATGTAGCTTCCCCCAGCCATTGTGTTTCCCTTGTTACTGGAATAACAGATACATATTTCCTCACCTCGTTATCTCATCAGATGAACTCTCAAACTTTTATGCTTGGGCTGGTTTGGAACTGAAATTTCTTGCATCTCCATCTGCCAAGTAGAAACATTAAAGCCATGAGCCACAGCTTGCTCCTTTTACCTTCTATAATTTTGGATGCTCTTAATTTTTATGATATATTATCACAATTGCTCACCATGCTGTTATAAACAAAAATATTATATAACATATAGGGCATACTATTGTATTAAAAAACAGTAGGTGCACATGAACAATAACAATTATTTTTTAAAATATATAAAGGTAGAAATGTTACAATAAAGATCTATATGTTTAATTATGGAAATGTTCAATTAAAAAATCAAAAAAAGATTTTTGTTCAACAGGTCTTCTCAAACTTGAATATATACAGAACCCATCTGGGGTTGTGTAAAATTCAAATTGAGGTCAGGTAGAGGTGGAATAGACTTAGAAATCTGTATTCCTAACAATGTACTCGGTGATGCTGTCACTCCTGGAGCTTAGATTATACTTAGCAAGGTGTAATTTGATGGCCAATTGGAATTACATGCTTTCATGAAACTTACTCTTGGAAACACTTCTTGTATTAGAAACACTTATTTGCAAGACCTAAGTACTGCTTTTTCTTGTTTGCTTTTTTCTGTTTTGCTTTGTTTAATTTGCATCTTGTTGCACAGACAACAAAATATCTGTATGTTGAGACTGGGATGTCCTGGGAACAAATTCTGAGACAGATTTTTCCTACCAAAAAAAAAAATACTTGAGTTTGCTGCTAAGACTGACAGTTGTAGAGACATCCACTTATCATTCATTACATATAGCCTATCTCCAAGAAGGTAGGGTATGCCAAGAACTGAGATGACTGACTTCAACAATGGAATTACTAGTTCAGCTACTTAGATGACAGCTGTCTCTGGCCAACAGTCCTGGCAGGCTAAAGGAATGAATTTGTCCTAAGAGATGGGAAAGATCTTCACAGCAGGCCAAAGAATCCACAACAACTTAATCAATTCCTGGCTAGATTTGGATATGCATTCTAAAATAAGCTCCTCCAGAGTTCTCGTAGTCTTTCTCATATAGTTTCGTGAAGTAAACGAGATCTCCCATTACAGTTGGTCATTTTTTTAAATTGTGAAATTACCATACAGAGGGGTTACAATTACATAGGCAAGATAATGAGTACATTTCTTATCAAGCATTGTTGCCTCCTCCTTTGTTTCCCCTTCCCATCCCTTTCCATACCCCCCAACCCCCTTCTACCCCCCCAAAGTTGTAAAGTTCATTTTTTGACATAACGACTTGTACATCTCATTGTTAAAATGGGTCCACCTGTATCCCTATTTAAACAATTTTTCCCCTTCCCCTCCATAAATCATACCAACATCATTTACAGTGAAAACAGGGGTTATACTGTGGGAGAGGGACATACAAAGCAACAAAGAAATCATCTTATAAATATGTTAGAAACAATTGCATGAAAGAGAAAAACATTTGAATACTTATCTTGGGGTTCATTTCACCTAACATTAACTTATCTGGCTTTTTCTGCTTGTCTCAGACATATACTAGTTATTGCAAATAAGGGAAACCATGGGATCTATGTTTCTTTGGGCCTGGATTACTTCACTTATTTCCTACATCAACAAATTGGAGAGATCTAAAACCAACAATTTAATGAGATGTCTGAACCTCCTTGAAAAAGAGCAGCAAGATAAACCCCAATCCATTAGACAGAAATAAATAATTAAAATTAAATCAGAATTAAACAAATTAGAATAAAAAAACATAGAAAGAATCAACAAAACAAAGAGTTGGTTCTTTGAAAAACTTAACAAAATTGACAGACCCTTAGCAAATCTTATCAGAAAAAGAAGAGAACACACCCAGATAAATAAACTCAGAGATGAGAATGGAAACATCACCACAGAAACAACCAACATTCAGAACATTATAAGGGAATACTTCTCAAACCTTTATGCTAATAAGTTTGAGAACTTGGCAGAAATGGACCTTTTCCTAGCAAATATCGACATGCTGAAACTAAACCAACATGAGTTAAACCAACTTAACAGGCCCATCTCAAGCATTGAAACAGAAACAGCAATAAGAAACCTCCCATCTAAGAAAAGCCCAAGATCAGATGGATTTACAGTGGAATTCTACAAGGCCTTCAAAGCAGAGCTCACACCAATACTCCTCCAACTCTTCAATGAAATTGAAAGAGAAAGTTCACTACTGAACTCATTCTATGAAGCCATCATAACCCTCATCCCAAAACCAGGCAGGGGCTCATCAAAGAAAGAGAACTATAGACCCATTTCTTTGATGAACATTGATGTAAAACTTCTCAACAAAATTGTGGCCAATCGACTTCAACAATCCATCCAAAAAAATCATATACCACGATCAAACAGGATTCATTTCAGGGATGCAAAGCTGGTTCAATATATGCAAATCAATTGATATAATTCATCACATCAACAAGAGCAAGGATAAGAACCACATAGTTATCTTAATAGATACAGTTGGTCTTAAGACCACACCTGCACTCAAAAAAAAAAAACATTTAATACCAAGAATAATCCAAGTGGATCAATTTATATAAACATTCTTTCCTGCCTTCATTGTATAACAGTATTTGACCTCATCCTGATGATAAGACACAATTAACTTTTTTTCCTTGCCTACTTATATGTGGGAACAAAGAAGCTGGATGATGGGTGTGAAAATGGTGTTTAGTGAGGGTGCATATTTCTTCCTTGTTAGAAGTTATCTCCTCTGGGAAACATTACTTTTCATTTTACAGGGCCAAAAAGTTTTGGGGATGAGTTTCTGAGTCAATGAAACAAGAAATGGAGCCCATTCTATATCTATACCTTGGATCCAACAATGATTCCAATCATTGCTGGAATTACTGATGTACTTTGTTGGATTATACCCCTTCCTTACAGAGCAACATTACCAATCTGATTCCCTGTTACCATTTCAACAGGCAGTTTTGTTACCTACCTGGCATTGTTCTGGATTGCATGGAATATGGGAGCATGAGAAAAGTCCCATCCACAATTTTGTGTTTACAGCCACAACTTCATTTTAAAGAGATTTCCTTAAATTAATGCAGTTTTATGCATGGTAAAATTCCATGTTGCTCATTTGAAATTTCTGTTAAGGCTTAGATATAAATGTCAAATAAGATTTATCAGACAAGTAAAGCAAGCTCATATCCAAATGCATTTCCATTCCAATACTCTAAGAAGTACTCCAAGAAGATGTAGACTTGGGTATGGGATGAGGTCAACTTTTATGCTAACACAAGAATGGCATTCAGGCAATTCTGAGAATATTCTTTATTGATTTTGGTTTTGCTTTTGATTTTTTTTCTGTCATGGTACTTGAATTCTGGGCCTGGGCTCTGTCCCTCAGCACTTCAGCTCTACCACTTGAGCTAGTGTGCCACGTCTGGTTTTCTGGTGGTTTATTGGAGATAAGAGTCTCACGTTTACAATAAAAAAAAAAAACTCTGCCCAGGCTGGCTTTGAACTGCGATCTTTAGATCGCAGGTAGGATTACAGGCATCATCCACCAGCACCCGGCTGAGAATACTCTTTATATAAAATGTCCTTTCAGAATTACCATAATCGAAACAAGAGGCTCATGCTCCATAGCCCTACATGGACAGGTCAGTTGTTTGTGTGTTGCTCTTTGGAGATGCTATGGCCTTGATGAAGGTGATTCTCTTTAGATAAAATAAAGAAATGGGAGAATTCATTTCAATTCATTTTCTGGTTGCTAACGTTCCCAAAAATCTGGAAGAAAGGGTACTCCTTAAAGAAAGTGACCAGATTTGAACCTCATTGCAAAGTACCACAGAACTCACTATAAAATATGAGGATGCCTTTGCTTCCTCCACTTACATGTGAATTATAATCAGCTCCTTTGTAATAGAGACAGTTACTTCAGCTCTTGTCTTCAGATACATTGTCAGTAGAAGACATAAGGATAGAAAATCTCCAATAGTGACCAGGGTTGATGGAAGAAGAAAATGTGAAATTGCTAAAGATGTCACCACCTGTTTTCCAGTTTAATACCTAGTGGATCCAAACTGCAATGTAGATCTTCTTTGTATATATGCTGACATTCCTGGACTAGGAAGTGTGTGAGTAGACAGAGCACCTTGCACATCACTAAGGAAAGTTGCTGCCAAAAGAAAGTGATGCCCTTATGCCATCCAGAGTTACAGATTGGACTTGGACAGAAACAGAAAGCAGTGAGAATGAGTAGTCTCAGTGAAAAGGATTGAGACTTTCACTGACTTTTTTTTGACACTTCCAATGGTTTTTCTGTGTAGTTTGGCACAGTTGCCACTTAGTCTTTACTAGGACATAAGTAATTATAATTTAACTTCTGCTTCTTCCTTATATATTTGCACAAAACTAAAAGCTTCTGGTTTGCCTTTGTTAACTCTTTACCTCAGCAATTCTATGTAGAACATTACCCTTTCCCTTCCCTTTAGGAATATGGGATAAAGTGTTACATATACATGTGCTGGTGACTCACTCTTGTAGTCCTTGATCTCAAGAAGCTGAGATCTGAGGGTCACAATTTGATGCTAGCCCAGACAGGAGAGTCCATGAAACTCTTATCTCCAGTTAACCACCAAAAAGACAGAAGTGAAGCTATGAGTCAAATGGCAGAGTGCTAACCTGGAGCAAAAAAGCTCAGAAAAGGCTCTCAGGCCCCGAGTTCAAGCTTCAGGACTGACACAAAGGCAAACACGCAAAGAACAAAACACAGAGGTAACATCCCATCAGTGCCTTTAATCCACTGTGTGATTTTTATGTACATGATACAGTCTCTCTGAGTCTTAGCTTTCTCTAACACAATGTGGCATAAAAATAGGATTCAAATAAATGAAAATAAATACTTGATAACCACAATGCCCATTCTATAACATCTATTAATACTCTGGAATAATAGTCTTATATAACTTTTTGACACAGGGTTTCATTACATAAATAAGATTGGCCTCAAACTTGGGATACTCTTATGGAGTGCAGAGATTAGAGGATTGTGCTACTAACCTTGGTTTTATTTAGTATAACTGTTAGCTTTAAAGGTTGTATTAAGAACTAGGACATGAAATATATATTGTCACAATTGTGTCTACTCAGAAGAAAGGAACCCATAGAATTATGGGTATCAAGTGCATGTTGTTTATCATAACTATTATTTTTCCCTTTTACTTTATTATTTCTGTGTTGTCAGAGCCTAAAGTTTTCAGGGAGGTAAATACCAGGTAAGTGTGTCCTTATGCTGCCTTGTCTTCTGCACTGTTATATAGGTATAAAAGACAGATTTAAAATTCCACATTTTGATTTCTTTACCCAGGAACCAGAGGCCATCACACCAATCTGCATTATCAAAAGGCAATTTCTATTAGCAAATTAATAGCTACTGAGGAAGCTATCAATTCTGAGTATCATTCTTGTTAGATTGAGCCTCAATTGCCAAACAGAAAGTGAACCAGCCCAGGATGCCCCAATGGGAATAAGAGTTTAAGGTTTTTGTCTTTTGTTTTTCCTCATTTTTCTGGCTGCTAAGGAAAAGTACAAGTCAAAGAGAAGGGAGAAAGGCAAGAGGGAGGAGAAAGGCAGGAAGGAGAGGAGATAAAACAGTTCAAGGTTATATTTTTCTGACTTCATTCCTGCAATGTCGGCCTCACCCTTTATGACAAGGTCTGAGGAAGATGTAGTTTATGATGTGCTTCAAGTGTGATAAAGAAGCTGAGAGGTGAGTTCGGGAAGGGTTAGGCGTCCTTGAGGACCGGATGGGCTTGAGTACTCTGTGAGGAGAGATGTTATTAAATTGAATTATTATTATTAGCACTTAGACAGTGTGGAGAGGGAATGGAGGAGAAAGGAAAGCTGAATGCAAACTGCATATGGATTACATTGTGGGAGAGTTCTGAGCTCTGTAAGCTGGCCTGTAAACATGGGACTCAGGGTAGATTGGTTATTCTGTAGGATGCCTTAATTGCACCAGGGCTGGGCTATATCATGAGTCTCCCTTCAAATGTATGGAGGTAAGTTTCTGTCTCTTCTGTGGTTTCACTGATTAAAAAAAGAAAAAGAAAAAGACACAGTTGAATAGAATGTATAAGTCTGCTCTTTGAGTTATTTCTGCTGTAGTCAAACATGGTTTCCTCTCCTCTGTATTTGCTCATGTGATTCCATCATCCTTGGGGTCTTCAAGCTTTTCTGATCTAAGTCCTAGTATTCCCACCTTTCTCAGGCCAGTTTTGAAACTGCAGTCATCATTTTTATTGGCCGCAGTTAACATTTTATGAAGCAGTTACTATGTGCCAGGCACTGTGCTAAGCACTTAGCATTTACTACCTCATTTTATTTTCGCAAGTACACTGTGAGGAGGGATTCATTGACCCTATTTCACATTTGAGAATCTTATTTTAGAAAGGTGTACAGTTTGAATCTAGGGCTCACAGCAAGTATTAGAAGTGGAATGTCATCCCATTTCTTTCTCATTCTAAAACAAGTGATCCTGAACTCTAATGGTCTCCATGAAAGATAAACAGATCACCTAAGCCATACTAATGTGTCAGTACTATCCCTGTTCTTCATTTCTATTGATTCAGCTGGGAGTGTAAATCAAAGAAATGAAAGAACATGGGAGGAACCAATAGAAACTCTCATGTTCTGAGGAACAAACCAGATTTGGGACATAGTGATACTCCCATTTCCTCCTCCAGCTGTCATCAAAACAAATGAGATCTGGCAAATAATGCATGAGTTCCATGAAGGAACAATGAAAGCAAAGAATAGTGGGTGGTGGTGCTACTGCTAGGAGCAAAATTAGAATGCTGAGAACATATCACACTTGGTCTTGATAAACATGGAAAAATAATAATTGGTTGAAGTACCATAGGGAAAGTACATCCCTTAAAAAGAGGAAGATGTAGTGACAAGGAGGAAATATTGAGCAAAGTAATTGTTTTATAAAAACATAAGACAATGTATTTTATCCTGTGTGGTGCTCACAAGGTTCTACATTTCGTTCTTGTATTATTTGATCTAAAAGAAGCAATAACTTTAGAAAGATTCTCTCCCTTTAGAAATACTTTTCCTTTCAGTTCCATTGTGGAAGCACCTTCTCCTCCTACTTAGGGTTTTCTTCTATCTTGTAAACATGTATCTTCTCAAACTGGCAGGACTGATATTAGGCTGCCTCTTCATCTCCATTCCATCATAGATTAATAATCTACTATCTGGACTATCAAAAGAAACATCCAGTGGATTCCTGATTTTCCTTTTCTCTTTAAACAAAATCTACTGAATGAATGTCTGCTGTGAACTAGGCCTTTGTCTAATCACTGGTATTCACCAGGTTCAAGTCATCCTGCCAAAAGCTCAAGGATAGGTTTCTTTTGCTTCTTTTCCATGGAAGAACTAGGGTTTTAAATGCAGAGCCTTGTGTTTTCCAGGCAGATCCCCTACCACTTGAGCCACAATCCATCCCAATAACAGGCTTCTTGAAAGATTAGACTAGATTACTCTCGCCACTTAAACTGTGTGCCACCTCCTTGGAACAAATTTTGAACATCCTGCTCTTGGCCTACAAAACTCTGCAGTGCTAAAAACTCTTCCCATCTCCCTAAGTCTCAGTCGCAATGTATGATTCAACATCCTGCTTTAGGAATTTAAAAAAAAAAAATCTATACATTTTACCTGAATATTCTCCCTCATGGTCCTGCTAGGGTTTTCTATGGCCTGTTATTTCATTAAATCTTAGGTGTCACCTAGCAGACATTCTAAAGTATCTTTAGTCACTGTGACAAGATCCTATTAATTATCTAAACAGCACATATATCTTCATTTGTTCTTTTCATATCCATTTTCTATCTTTTCCTTTCTGACTAGAATGCTGATTTATGGAAATAAGCCTTGTTCATTTGTATAATCCTAGTGATTAGACAATGCCTAGTACACAGCAGACATTCAGTAGATTTTGTTGAAAGAGAAAAGGAAAAGAATGAGTGATTCCCTACACCAACGCACTGAGTACTTATCACTCAAAGAATGAGCTAGAAATTTCATAGAAGAATGTAAATGCAGTGATGAAAGTGTCACTGAGATTTATTGAAGCAGAGAAGATGATTAGAAGATGACACATGAAGGTCGTATCTTTAAAAAAAACTGCTTAAATAGAGGACATGAGAAAATAGCTCTGTAATCAAAGAAAGTATTATATTCTTGAACAGAAACCCTCAAACTTGCTTGACATGGTACAGTAGAAAGCACTTCGGATAAAGTGCTAAGTATAAAAGAAGAAGAAAGTGATATCCCTATGAGATGACACTACAGAAAATCACTAGAAAAAAATATATGGCCATAGTTTTTTCTGATATACATCACAAAAATGGTACATAAGGAAGCTAAAGTATAAGATGTAGGAGGTAGATGAAAGATTTTTGAAATGTTGTCATTCTTTTCTCAGCCAGAGATACTAGAGTCTTTGTAATTCTTTGTGTAAGAAACCTGAGTGTTATACTTGCCTATCTTCTATCCCTTGACATTCAAATCTAATCAGTTTCTCACTGCTCTCTGTAACTTGAGTAAAACAGAAATGCCTAAATGGGCTAGTCTCAGGATAGCTTTATATTTAAGAGAATAAAAGTAAATTTAAATATTTAGTAAAAATTAACCTCACATAAAAAACACAATAAAACGTAAATATTTCCTGTTTTTTTTTTTGTACTGTTGTGTGTGAGAGAATGAGAAAGAGAGGGAGGAGATAAGACAAAGTAGTGAGGAAGTTGTAAGTGTAATGTCTCTCAAATTATAAAGTATCTATGAAGTTACTGCTCTCTCAAATTTGCTCAACTTCTATTTTACCCAATGTATGTGAACTATTTCCTTTTGCATTCACGTATTTCCTTTTACATTCTTCTGTCTTCTACTTGCTCTCTGCTCTACTCAATGGAATTTAAATTGAATAGGCCTAAGATCTTCTCAGTCCTCTTTCTTATATTAATGGCTATGTCTTTATCACCACTGTCATCTACAGCCTCAATTCAGTCTCTTGTTGCCATCCTATCTACATCATAGCATCCATTTTCCTCTCCTTATCATTGTTTCTTAGTTGCATTCATTCTTTCACATCACTTTGAATACTAACCCATTTTATATTTTTTGAGAATAAATTCATACATGCTTTCTCTTTGTTAAAATATTAAAGTAACTTTTGCTTGCTATTGAATTCTAAGTGCCTTCATAGTGTCTGGAGAGCCTTGTCTAATATATCTTTCTAGTTTTAAACTTACTTCATATTTTTTTCTACAACTTCTATGGTTTCAGAAGTGGCACCAATGGTCTGTGTGTTCAAGGCTTTTGGTATAGTGGAATCTTTAGGAATTAGGGCTTAATGGAAGGAGTTGGGACATTGGAGGTGACCTATCAAAGGGGATATTGGACCCCATCTTTTCCCCTTTCTCTTTGTTCGCTAACTGCTATGAGTTAAGCAGCTTTGCTCTATCATGTGCTCCTTGCTGTGAAATTCTGCTTTCCTAAGACCTCAAATCAAGTGGACCAACCTTCCATAGATTGAAATCTCTGAAACTATGAGCCAAATGAGTAATTTCTTCTGAACAGTTAACTATCCTAGGTATCTTGTCACTGTAGGAGAAATCTCTTTTTTTTTTTTTTGCCAGTTCTGGGGTTTGAAATCAGATCTTTGTGCTCCACTGGGATATCTTGCTCATAGTTAGTGCTCCTACCACTTGAAGCAAGTCTCCATCTCAGAATTTTGCTGCTTCTTTGGAAATGGAGTCTTTCAGACTATTCTGCTTGGGCTGGCTTCAAACTGTGATCCTCCAGGTCTCAGCCTTCTGATTAGTTAGGATTACAGGCTTGAGGCCTTTAGTGCCTAGCACAGTAGCAGGATTCTGGGTAATAAAATGACATTTTTTAGTCTATGACTTCCTAAATCTTAGAATATTCTACTTCTTTGTCTTCTAGTAGCTTTTTTAAAAAATGAAATGTTTCATAATGTTCTCCTTACCTCTGTGTTATCACTTCTTCCTATTGCAGTAAAGTAACTGCAATAAGAATTCTCTGATGAATTCATATTCTAAAGGACATGTACCAAAGGTAGAAAGAGGTCATGAAAACAAACAGATAAACAAAAGTGTCCTTATGCTCCTAGGAATTTCACTGAACCAGAAGAAGACCATCTCTTATATTAGATGAAATGATGTTAAAAATGACAGTAAAGGTAGAGACTGCAATTCATGTGATCTCTTATTTTACTCTTATTTCATCTATCAAAGATAATGGTCTCTAAACTGTAAAGCATAAAAAAAGTGTTAATAATAGGTTCTGAAAGAAGATCTTCAAATGCCAAGAGGTTGCTTTAAGTAAGTGTAATCTTTGGAGCACTCACTAGATTTGTGCAATGTAGTTTCCAATACTTGGAAACTCTACTTCAGTGCTTAATACCAGATCTACAACTCTGACCTGGAATAAGCTACAAAATTGGCTAGTGTAGCTTTTCCACAATCTAAGTCATTGGAAGCTTATATTATTTCCATGCCCCAACATGGGTGGCAAAATCTCATCCTCCTAGGGTGCCTTATTCACCCTGATCTTTTGAAACACTATGATATTTTTACCCTCCTCAACCATTTAGACCATTTCTTCATGTCCTTCCTCTGTTGGCAAGGTTAAAGATGTTTTACTTCAGAAGCCAGTGTATGTAGAGAACCTAAACTGAACTCATTCATCTGTGAGGGCTAGGGCTAGGTACCTTTGTTACTACTACCTTTGTTACTATTTCTCATGGATTGCATTTTCTCAAGAAGGTTTCAGGATGTAGTGATTCCCTCACATTGTGTGAAGAAAGGTTGTTTGATGTAGGTACTTTCAATTTTGGACTTAAAAAGATTTTCTAAGATCACCCATTTTGAAGAATGGCCTATAATGATTTTTTTGCTCTTTTGTCCTTCTTCTCTGTCTTTTCCTCCCTCCATATTTTTCTTCCTTCTTTCTCTTATCTCGTCCTTCTGTTTTCTTGTCAAACAAGATATGAACTCTATTATTTTCTTCTGAAATCTCAGTTTTCTAATTCCTCGCCTAGCACAAGATCTAGCAACTTGAAAGAGAAGAGAGCATTTGACCCAATATGTCACTTATGGAGAACAGAAAAGAAACTTTCTTATCTTTCAGCAAAGGATATCTCACTGTAGTTTATCAAAGATCATGGAAATAATATATTTTATTCATAGAAAGCAATCTTAGAGCCAGAAAGTATAAACAACTATCATTCTATTCTTTTTTCCAAGTAATAAATATAATATGGCTATTATGTGGCACAAGTCAACTTAAATTTAAAATTTTATCATCTCCAACCTGGAGCTTTTAAGCCACATCACATTATTTATTCTTTTGGTTTATACCAAGGAATTATCTCTTTTTTTAAAGGCACAAATGTGCCTGGGAATGTACAAGTATGCTTTATGTTTAAAATGGATTCCTATATCCAATAACCTAGGAAACAGAATAAATAAATAAATTTAGCTTTTTAAATAATTTAATTATTTAAATAAATAAATTTAGCTTTAATATGAATCTCCAAGTATGAGCTATATAATATGACATGTTTCCAAACTTTGGGATGGGAAAGGGTTCACATTTTTTCCTACATGTTGTATTCTTTTCTTTGGTCATATATCAACTACTCATGGGACTCACTTTGGGAAAGTATGCCTTCATTTACTTTATAACATTAAGATTCTTCCACAGATTATTTTACATTTTCCAAGAGGAGAAATGCCTGCAAACAGGTATGGGAAAGAAAAGGAAGGAATTGACATTGTATAATGTATCAGTAATCCTGGATAGCTCAGAGAACTAGCAGCAAACCTAAGCAGACGGAGTGAAGAATAAGGCTTTTGAAGGAAATCTTGTCTCAAATTATATGACTGTTCAGAATGATTTCCTTTCAGTAGTTTTAAGTGACTTCGGGATTTAGTTTTGAACATCATTATAGGCCAAGCAGGTAGAAATTTGTTGTCTATGTTATAAGACAGATTATGAGCTCCCTGAAGCTGAGTTGAGTATGTTCAGCATTTTGGGCTTCATGTGCCAATGTCTTAGCAAATGAGAGAAGGCTCCCTCAATCTGGAATTTGGATTTGAGAATGCTTTAGGCCAGAACTAATTCTGATCTACTCATCCTAAGCCTGCCAAGATGCCCAGCCAACACACAAATATTTCCTACTAGCTTTAATTAATACTAATCAATCAATCATATTATTACTTTACAACCAATGACTAATTCAAGCTGTTGACACAGATTATTAAAATTTCTGTTGTTACTTTTGCCTTTACTCTCTTTATTTTCTTTTGGATTAAGATTTCCTTTTCTTATAGTAGATATTTAACATTTGTTTTAGTATTGGCTATACTGTACATCTCCTCATAGGCTTATTTTCCTGAAGTATTTAATATGTGTCATTGTACATTATATGTGCAATATATTGTATTGTATGTTTACTATGGTAGTGAGTTACTCTGAACAATTTGCAAAATTGTTTTATAATTGGGGCAGAGGCAATTATTTTTGTGTGTGCTAGGGATTGAACCCATGTGTCATATATTTGAGGTTAGTTCTCTGCCATTTAGCTACAGTCTCAACCCTTCTCTGGATATTCTTATAATTGCTGAAAAGTCTGATTTCCAGTAAGCTACTATTTCTTTTTAGTTATCATGTCATTTTCTCTAGTAACTTTTAATACTTCCTATTTAATCTCAGGGTTTTAATATTTAACAATGTAATAATTCTTCTCAGTACTCAAAACAAACTTGCTGTTGGAAGGGGTGATTCGGATCAGAATCATGATATACTGGAGATATAAATAGATTTTAAATTGAAATCCTCGGTATAACCATTTGAACATTAATAATAATAATAATAATAATAATAATGATTTAAGCTCCATTGAATACATATTGTCTTTTCTAATATAAAATTTCTTCCTTTTATTTGTCAGTTGTGGTGCTTGAACTCTGGGCCTGGGCACACTGTCCCTCAGCTCTTCAGCTCAAGAGGATCACTCTACCACTTGAGCAACAGCATCACTTCTGGCTTTCTAGTGGTTTGTTGGAGATAAGAGTCTCACAGAGTTTCCTGCCCAGGCTGGCTTTGAACCGTGTTCCTCAGATCTCAGCCTCCTGAGTAGCTAGGATTATAAGTGTGAGTCACTGGTGCCCAGCTCCTTTTTTTTTTTTTTTTTTTTTTTTTTTTTACTTTCATGTTCTGGAATTTCAAGTGAAAGCATGTCAGTTCTGTTTCCTTGCCACTCAGTGGGGCTTTCTGTGTGTGGACTTTTCAGCATCATCTTCCTGTTCAGTGCTTTTGTTGTTATTTAATTGAGAAAGGATTGTAAGTCTCAGGGTCTAGGCTGGAATTTTCAGTCCTCCTGCCTCACCTTCCTGGGTACGTGAATTACAGGACATGACACCATACCTAACTCTGTTCATCCATTCACTCTTTGGCTTTATTTAGCCTACAATTTACTTTAATTATTATTTTTTATTTTTTAACATTTTTATTATTATTATCTTTAAGTAGTTGTACAAAGAAGTTCCCATTCTGCAAAACAGTATATGAAGACAAGGAATCTGACAACATTGCCTCCCATTGCTCCTAACCCATCCCTTCTCTCACTTCTTTTCTTTTAAAATTGAGATTAGGTGATTACATAAATTTCACATATTTCACAGTATTGCAAAATAGTGTTACTTAGTTAAAATCACAAACACATTTTAACCTTCACAAGGAATTTACTTTAATTATAACACTTAACCTTCCTTCTTTAAAAAAAAATCTAACTAGATTTCTTAAAAATATATCTGACAATTATTTCCTCCTGTTTCTACTTTATTTTCTTTCATATGCACATGTGTTTTATGGGATATGCCCTTCTTTAATCACATCATAATCACATTTTTATAATTTTACTATGCTATTTAATGAAAATAAACTCATCTGTAGTTTGTTCTGTTTATTTTGCATTTGGTGGACTATTTAAGAATTAAGGATATTTTGCATTTCTTAAATTTATTTTAGGTTTACCTTAATTTATTTGTTGTTTTCTCTGTTTTCTTTTCTCTGTCTGCCTGTGTGTGTATGGGTGGGTGGGTGTGTTCTCTCTGTCTCACTTTTCCTCTCCACATCTCCTCTCTTTCATTTCCAATTTCAGTAATCTTTGAATCTACTACTTTTTCTGTGGCTGTATCTAACCAAACTCTACTTAAGTGCTGAATCTTAAAATGGCTATTTGTCTTGTTTTGTGGAAAGGTCAGAATTATATCACCTACTTATGCAAACATATCCAAGAAATGTGTTCATTTCCTGACTATTTAGGAACTGTAAGAACTGCGAAGACAGTAACTTACTTGGAATATTTAGAAATATTGGACAAAACTTTTCAGGTTCACTTTTATATGAATGATTGAGCTCTACCCACAGCATTTCTGTTGGGGTCAGGTACTCTTCTCATGTGAAAATTACTTTCCTCTTGACTCACAAAGCCTGCCCTTCCTACACATTCCACAACTCCGAACTCCAGCTCCACTCACTGTAGTAATTTATTGCCAACCTCTGGTTCAAAGAGATATTTATCTTGTTTTATAATGCAGCTGTCTTCTAATTATTTTATTGCTTATTGCATGTATTTGAGGCAAACATGTTTGTTTTTTTCAAAACATGTTTTTGAATAATAGCATGCTCATTCCTTTAGGAATACTCAACTTCCAATGATAATTTTATTATGTTTCATACTTACGTGTACATGGAGAACGAAGATTCACTAGATATATATGTCAATAGAGATGAAAGAAGAAATATTCCCTTGATGGAGACAAATATTGAGGGAAAAAGAGGATATGAAATGTACTCTTCAATTATTGTTACCCTTAGATATGCTCAACAAAAACCCACTTATATAATAATAAAACAAATATTATTAAAATAACAATAAATAAGAAGCAGTTCAAAAAACTAAATTATTAGTCTTAGCAATCAGATAAGGTTGGAAAATAAAGTTTAATTTTCTATAAAATATTACACAAAATTAAAAGTATAAATGAGAAGAAAAAACTTACTGATTTAGACTTGATACAGAGTCCAGAGCAAACATGAAAAGTTATCAAAGAAATAATAGTAAATTTTGAAAAATGATAATTTAACTGCATGGAGCAATGGAAGATTGTTCTAATTCCCAGTAAAATGAAAAATAATATGTGTACCATGTTATCATGTGTCAGGAAGATGATTGAATTATAAGACACTGACAAAGTAATGATTTGTATGGTGCCTATTTTCAAAATAGCAAGAATGTCTGCCAACAGTCTCAGTAAATTCCAGGTGCCTATGTCTCATGCCTGTAATCCTCACTAGTCAGAAGGCTAAGATATAAGGATCTTGATTCAAAGCCAGTCCAGGCAGGAAAGCCCATGTGACTCTTAATTTACATTCAATTGTTCAAACTAGCCAAACTAGCCAAACTAGCAATTGAATGTAAAGACAAGGTAAGGACAAAAGAAGCTCTCAAAATTTACCATCAAGTCATTCTTTCATGAGAAACAGCATGACACAGTGATTCACAAATCCTCAGTTAAAGAGTGATTAAAATATCATGTTTAAGAAAGATTGTAATCATACCAGGAGAACATCAAGATAATTCCTTTCATATAAATAAAATACATTATTAGAAAGAAGCCTTCAAATCCAGATGATAGTCAAAGGATACAAAGGTATTATAGTGAAGTCCTTAGATGATTAATACAAAAAGAAGAAAACCAAGTAGTTTACATCAGTTAGGAAAACTATACATTTGGATAAAGTGTTTCTTGGACAGATCAAAAGCTGATTGAAAAGCAAGCTTCTATGAAGAAAGAGAATATAACAAGGATGCATTATTTGGCACTAGTGAGTAATGCTTATATAACAATTACATTTTCAAATATTTCTGTTCAAATGAAATAAGATAAACCATTTTTAAGATGAGATACATACAGTATATGAGAAGGATGTCTAAATATCAACACAAAAATAATATACTCTCTGCTTAGTGTGTTTAGAAATATAGAGGTGATTACTCAGACAAAAAATCCAGTACAAGTAGGGGAAGACAAAGGAGGGGTAACAGTAACAATGCTCGATAGGAAATGTAGTTATATAGAGAGATCATTGGGACGGAGACTGCCATAACCACTATCTATGTTTTATGCTATGAGTGGGTATGATGTACATGAATATTAGAGATTCTATGCTTCTCTCTCTTTTCCGGTAAACATTCCATGATCCAATTTACAAACCCCTGTACTCAACCACAATGATGAAAAATGATGAGCAACCTTTTTTTTTTTTTTTTACAATTCTTCTACAAGTTTAGATGCATGGGAAGTTAATTCATTGTATTCCACAGGTGTTGTAGGTCATTAGACTTGATTCTCACAAGTGGAGATAAGCTACACTTGAGTTGGTGATTCAAGTGTCATTGTTATCCTTTCTGCAGATCATTCTTTTTCATGCTATCCATGGAATCTCTGCTACTTAATGGACAGCATTGCTTCAAACCTGGGCTTGCAAGCCTTTTCCTTTGTCTAGTTTCCTCATTTTATTCCCAGGGCCAACACAATGTCTAGTGTTTAATATATAATCAATAAACCTTGATTTAATTGGGATAATTAGTTTATGGATGTATACCATAATAAAGGAACTTGTCTGTACTTATATGATAGAATATTTAAAAAGCCATGAGACTTAGCTCCTGGTCATCTACTGAACAGCTATTGGCCCTTAGAAAAGTTGCTTAAATTCTCTGAGGCTTACATTCTCAGATACTGAGTGATGATAAATACTAGTTTTGCTAAAATAAAGGTGGTAATATCCGGTAGTAATTGATATAGGTAAAGGTATTATGTGTATGATGTTATGGTATTCGTGATTATTAATCTAATCCCTAGGGGTTTGAGTGTTCAGGACATCTGACTAAACAGCAGGTCTGATTTTCCAAATCTGGTAAAATGTTTAAGTTATAAAGATGGGTAGTCAGAATTAATGCAACTCCCAGCATGGAGGCTTCAATAAAGCAAGGGGTAGGGGATAAATAATGGAAGTCTGGGTCCTGAAATGAGTTGATGAAATGATGTCACCATGTACAGAGATTCATAAGAGGGTTTTCTGCCTCTGGGCACTGCATGTGCTGAATATACACCACAGTCTTCAGAGTTTATTGACAAGATATCAGAAAAAGGTGAGTCGTAGACAGATCTAATAAAAGCTGGACAGCCCTGTGCACAAATATCTCCCATTGCAGGCCAGCAAAATGAATAACAGCTCTGTGTGTGTGTGTGTGTGTGTGTGTGTGTGTGTGTGTGATATAAACAAACTTTACTCAAAATACTTCTTCTGAGTCTGTTCATCTACTGACTTTCCCTCCTCACCATCAGGAAAAGAGAATTGAAAATATTTAAATACTGGCAGAGGGCTGGAATCTGGGCGGCAAACCAATATTCTCCATTAAAGTCCGAGATTTAAAGATCCATTTATCAAAACCTTTGGTGTGTGCCCAAGTCTTCCTGAATTAATGCATGCATGCATATGAAAATCAATGTTTCCTGCCCATATAAACACTGCAGCTCCGAATCAATCTCTCAAAGCCGAAGAGGGTTAAATATTTAAACAAGCTATGTATTGAAATACATTTTTAATGCCGTGAAGTCATTCTGATGAAAGATTACTCAGGAGCCTTCATTACTGAGTGTAGAGAGTAATGTGGTATTATCGGAACAGATGGCCCAGCTGTCTGTGGGCTCTGGCCCCCCTCAGGGTAAATTCAAATACTACTCCTAGAGTCAGCTGTTGGTAGCCAGTGGCCTGAATGGATGGCTGCCTGCATCCCCACATGATGGCCATGATGGCTGTGGTCTCAAGAAACATTTCCTTAAGGAGTCGAATGCTGCTTTGATTTGAGTTGGTTTGATCTCTTTGCAAGTTCTCCAAGTTGCTGTTGCTGTTGCTGTTCCAAAGGGAAGCTGACGTTCAGAAATCCAGAATGGATATGTGGCCATAACACTGCCTGCTATCTGCTTAGACACCCTGCTGGATAATTCTCAAGCACCTGCATGTAACATGATTGAAGGCTTCCCTACTTGTTTTCTGTTTCTGATAAGTAGAAAGGTCTTATAATGAATAGAAAGGTCATATCTTTGCACTTTATGGTCTCATTTTCCTCTTTACTACCTATGTGGTTTTGGGAAACTTGCATACTATCTCTGATCCCAGTTGCTTTTATGTCTGATCCCTGATAAACCTACCTAGATCAGACTTCTGGGACACATACCAGGTTATATGATCATAGAAGAGAATCATGGAGACAGTGTCATTAATAAGCAATCAAGACTGGACTAAAAGCTAGTGGAAGATTCATTCTGAGAACACTCTCTCCAAATATCCTTTCAGACTCCTTTGTCTAGCTGCATCCATCTTTGTTTTCTTACATCTAAAATAAGCTGTAAATATTTGATCCATCTATTTATCCTTATTGCACCTCCTGAGAAACCTGTTAACATATTTTTTAATTCTTCTAAAACACGCACTGTTTCTGTTTCTAATTGTGAGAATTGAAGATGGGAACATGGTGAATGCCTGGGCATTGAGGACGGGCAGAGTCAAAAATCTGGCTTACCAAAGTTCATGGAATTTGTAAGATAAACTCCTTGGGTAGTCTGATCTAAATCTATTGAGCTATGAGACTCCATTCTTGCTTCCAAGCTGTGCTATGGAAGAGATGCTATCATGAAAAGTAGTCATTTGAGATCAAATTTGAGTCTGATCAGATCAAAATTAGAAAGTACGTGATGTATGCTAAGACCATAAATGATGTATGTACATTTTTCTCCTCTATTTGGATAATGAGCAAAATTTAAAGGTGGATGGAATGATAGGCCAAATCATTGCATTCTTGATGTACATACCAATTCAATTAGACAGTTTGGGGATATTTCTAGTCTATAAAGATGTTGTTGCTGTTGGTGATGGGTCTTCAGTAAGTAATGGCACTTTTTTCTTGGGAAAAGTGTAAAAACACACAGTCTAACAAGTAGCCATGGTTTTTCTGTGAAAAAAGGCATGAAAATAAAAGTTGGACAGGATTGCAAGGGAACACTTGGCAGCTTTTACCTACAGCCTCCTTGTTACAACCCCAGTAATTCAACAAGGACCAAATCATCAACTGTAAGAGGAACTGGAGCCAGACCTTTTCAAGCCACAGACTGATAGCTGCCATTTTCATTAGGTAAAGCCTGTCATTCCCTCTGCTTGCTTATTAGCTATGGAAGCTGATGGCTATATATGTACAGCAGGAACAGGCAGGTGCCAAGCCCTGCAGCCTTGCACTAGTTTGGCATGTTCAAGAGTCCCCAGTTTCATTATTTCCTTTTCCTACACACTAACTAGTTTCTACATTCTGCTTATTAATTTCCCTTCTACCCATGAGGCACTACAGCTCTACCACTAACATCCAACATTTTGTTAATACTGGCAGTGTCACCAATTCATCTCAGTCCCTTGAGGCTAAGATGGTTGAACCAATTGCTCCCTAGTTAAGATATGTAGTTCCTCTAAAAAGTTGTAATAGTCAAGACTTATGCATCAAATCAATCACTGGAAGTCAAGCTATGAAACCAATAAATGAATCCTTTTGAATATTCCAGAATTTCCTGCTTTTTGCTTTGTTTTCTCCTTTTTCATGCTTAAAACACACACACACACACACACACACACACACACACACACACACACACACACACAACTCTCCCGGCACATTTGCATTGCTCCAGCCATCTCTAGTCTTGAGTAATCTACATTACTTTATTACTTTCACGAACCATTCTCTAGCCTAGAGTTCTTTTGTCCATTTGGACTGTAATAACTCCTATTCTTTGAAACATTTTTTACTACATATAATCGAGTGCTCCATTTTTACAAAAGTATTGGGGATGCAATAATGAATTATCCATGTTCCTTATCTTTTACCATCTAAGTCGGTGTGAGTTTGTGAGAATGATTGATCTCTCATCTATCATGGGAATAATATCTTGTCCACAAACTCTTCTGAGTGTAAAATAATCATGGGAGTAAAGTTTCTTTGTAAATTATAAATTGCCACGTAAACACAGGTATGTTTTATATTATGCTTATGTCTAATTGTATTAGCTCTCAATCATTTGTCTTGGTATATAAAGATCAAATATTTTTTGTTGGTTTTAGGAGAGTGATTTGCACACAAAGTTTGAAATGATTGATTCATTTCTGCTTTCAGATTTATGATCCAAGATCTAATAATATTTCAAAATCTTGGCAGCCCATGACTGAGATTTTGAGTTGCCTTTCAACTTGGTCTTTCTAAGTTCAAATGGAGTTGGTTTCCACCTTTATGATATTATGGCCATGGAATCTGAGAAGCTATGTTTTCTATAGAACATGGGTGGGTTTTCCATCTAACTTTCCATTTAAGCAAAGGCACCTTGCCTGGCTGTTCTTTATTTAATTTCTATTTAGTTGAACTGATTTTAAAGTATACTGGTCTCAATTTGTTGTGGTAAGTTTTAGCAAAAGTATCTTCAAACAAACAGGAAATAATAATTTATAAATCAAATAGAATATTCTGTAAAAACTTTTAGCATGCACTATATATAATGAAAGTATTTTAAAGATAGCTTTTGTCATAAAAAAGTCTAAGCTATCTACATCCAATGTATTTTCCTCTGTATAATGGCTTCAAATTCTAATATTTAAAAAAGTAATTAGGTTTTGCATGCAATGTGTCTGAATTACCCCACCCTGGGACAGAGAGATAATCTAACTTGAGAGGCAAAGATGTGACCAAAGAGGCTTTTTATTTCTAGGTTATGGAAGACATAGGCATCACATTTACAGGCAAAACCAATAAGAGCTTATGCACAAGGCAGCAACTAAAGGAACAGGTAGGATTGCCAAAAGATAGCATAAATGATACAAACTTGGAAAATATCCATTACAAGATGATGATTATTTTTTTAAGAATGAACAAACAAAAACATACAAGTTATTTGTATTTTCATTTTTACCAATAGACACCTTTATGAGATATTTACATAGATTTTTGTGTGTGTGTGAAAAATTCTGTGGAGTTATGTAGAGATGAAAATACAAGAAACACACATTGCTCTTGAAGATCCTAAGAAGTCTTTATATTCTGATTGTAAGTTTTCTAAATTACTTTTCTATCTTGACATTGATGCTCCTGTTTATAAATACTATCTCTGTCATGAAGAGAATCGACGAGTCAACACTTCTTATAAAGATGTCCTACTATATCATCAAGAATTTATTTTGAACCTATTCTCAGCCCACTCTGCAAATTAAGACCAGTGTGTGCACAGTGGAACATTTGGAAGAAAGTCTCCTAAACTGGCAGATATTGATGTCACAGAATAAAATCACACCAGAGTCTATAGAAATATTCAAAAGGAACCCAAACATGAATATAGAATCAAGGATTCAAATATTCCATGGAACCAAACTTCCAAGAAACTCGACAGCAAGGAGATGTCATTCTTGGGTAAAACATGAGATTAAGGATGACTTATCTGTCATTGTGAGGATTGGCAGAAACAGCCTGGAGATAATCAAGACTATAGGTCATCCTTTCTTCAGGAAGCTGATGAAATTTGGACCATCCTCAAATTTCACAAAGCAGTGGTTACAGCTGATTAGAATCATCTCTGATCCAGGCTTCAGGTACTCTGAGTGCCATGTTAAGCTGAAGAACCACAAGGTTCTCTGATACTTAGGAAAGCTAATATTTCCTTCCCCCAACCCCTCCCCTTGGAGTTCAGGATGCCCTGCTGGCAGTGGTGCCAGAGAAAGAGAGGTGTGAGTAATTGGAAGAAAGACAATAATGAGAAAGGAAAGACCTGGGAAGTGAAAGATATTGGAAGCCATGGAAATAAGTATAAAATTCCAGCAATGAAAAGAAGAAGAGAGAAAGGCATGTGTGGGGAGAAGGGTAATAGAAAGACCATGGAAAGCTGAGAAATGGTAGGAATCATCAATAAGACTATGGAGGCTATAGCTATTCATAGTTCAACTGCAAGATCTCACTTTACTAATAATTTTTACAAACATCCATCAAGACATATTTTATTCATAAACTCCTTGTTAAATGTCAATTCCATTATATAACTACATAATAATAATAATAATAATAATAATAAATAATTTTAAAATAGAAATTACATTTAAACTAGAATCAAAGATTTGGGGTCAATACCTACTTAATCTTTTTAAAAATACCTTTTCAGCTTCCTAGATAATATTAATTTAGCCTTTTATTGCTTTATGTTTCACATGCAATAATCAGCTCCTTTTGCATTGTACAACTATCTGAGTCAATGAATACATGCTCTCTGTTCCTTCCAAAGGACCAGGACCAACATGGCTCTACCTAGCAGGTGCTTCATAAATCAGACTGGACACTGCTTGGACATTGTGTATCCTCTAGGATACTCATTGAGTGATTTTAGGGGCTAATTCAAGAGGCTGGTTTGCCTAGAGAAAGCTTTGTCTGGGACTCCTTACTTACTCTCATTTCCCCCATCCCTACTATCTCTGATTATTCAACAGCTGTCATTGAGTTTGATTTTCCTATCTTCTATCACAGACAGAATTTTGGCATTGTTCATCTTCTAACATTCTCTTTTCTTCCTCCTCTAAGCCCCCGAAACAGTCTTGTAGTTACAAACATGCTTTCTTCCCCTCCCTCCTTTTTCATTGCTTTCCTCCCTCTCCCTCCTTCCCTTACTCCTTGCTCATATATGAATGGTTGATTTAAAAGATAAACATATACATAAACAAAGGACCCACATAAAGAGCCCTTTATTTCATTGTATGCTTTCCTGATTATGCACTTGTGAGACAGTAGAAATTGGATTAGACTGAGGTGGGGATTTTAGTCTGAACCTCACTATTTCTAGTGAGTTAAACAAGGCTAGTGATTCAGAATTGTAGATATCCGATTCCCCTTGTACAATAAGAGGGTCCTCTGCTGCCAGACTGTGGATAAAACCAGGTGACTTAAACTATGTGTGTGCCTTATACGTAGTAACAATTAATTAATCATCTATGAAAGCCAACAGAAATCCCTATGAGGAAAATGAATAAGTGGCATCCGTTCTGGTTTCCAGATGAGCAAAGTCAATGTCAGGGAAGTTAAATCTCACATTTAATTGATGGCACAAGAAGTATTAGCATGCTAACACAGAAGGTAGTACTCATGGAGATAAGGTGTAAAAAGTGGGAATCCTAGCACAGTGGGGTGGGGTGGGGAGTAAATAGACACCAACTAATCTCAACCTTCACATTTAATTCAGGCTCAGTTATTTTAAGGAAGGAAGAAAAGAATCCCCTTCATATTGATTGCCTACTATGTGCCAAGACTTGTCCTGGGCACTTTCAAACATTTAATTCTCCCAAGAGCCATGAAAGTGGATATTAGTGTCACCCAATTATAGATGGGGAAACTGAAGCTCAGAGAGTTTATCACACAAGGTCATGCAGCTGACAATGGCACAGACTGGATTCTGTCTTTCCCACTGTTTCTTATAGAAGCTTTCTTTCTACTCCATTGCCTGCAAAGACCACTGCCATCAGACTGTCAACCAACGTGGCAATTAGGACCATTGAGTCAGTCCTGTAGCAAAGCTTTTGTGCCATTTTGCTGTTCAAAACAGGACACTGGATTCCTTGCTGAGGAATGGACAGCCACAGGCTCAAGTAGTGCTAGAGGAGACAGGGTTGGGAGCTCGGTCATACAAGAATGGGGTGGAAGAAATAGGAAGTTGACAGGTCAGAGGCTACATTCCAGGGAAGTCAGCTAGGCAGGTAGATATCAAAAGCTCAAACAGTTAGGGTTCAGAGACTCCATGATCACAGAGGCAGGGACAATGGTTCTATTGAACAGGAGATATGAAGGCAAGAAAAAGTCCTAAGGTAGGCCTTCTTTTGTTGCCTGCTGAGTGTGAAGTGTCCTGGATACTAAGTGTTAAACAAAATGAGAAGAATCTCAAATATCTGCAAAAAAAAAACTGTGTCCCTTGGGGAATACAAAGAAATGTGTAAATTATTTACTGTGTTAAAATTCCATAAGTTTGATTAGGAGTACAATTCTTCTTGACAATGTAGCCTCTTCCTTTGTTTTCCCCCAGTTCCACCCTCCTATCCATACCCACAAGTTACATAATTCATTTTTTTCATAGTATATATTGCAATGAATGCATTTGCTCACCCTTCCTCCCTCCATTAATGAGACTAACTTTTACACTGGCTAATATGACTGCATCTTATGTTTAAGATATGAATAGAGTCATCTTTTATACTACAAATACCTCATGGTTATGTCCAAAGAAAGTTCTAGACCAGTGGAATGTTATGGACCTCAGCTTCATTATTTTATACTTCTCCCTTCTACTATGGCCTGGTATGGAGAATCACCCTCTTACACATACATACATACACCTGCTTTTGTACTCTGGGCCAGTGCTATGTAATTCATTTAGTGAGGAATGGTTATATAGTTGAATTGAGAATTCATCCTTCCTAAGAGAACTGACTTTACTTAGATGACACCCAGACTCTGTGAGCAAGAATAAAGATGAGATGGGGCTCACTGGATCTGCTAATCTTCCCCCAAACTAGCAAGCAGGTAGATATTCCATTTACACATGAGTCAACTCTGAGAGCATTCAGTATGAATGTGTGTGTGTGTGTGTGTGTGTGTGTGTGTGTGTGTGTGTGTGTGTGTGTGTGTGTGTGTTTGGGGTGGGGTGGGGCGTTCCTGGAACCATTTTCCCAGAATGACATTGACATATGTCCCCATAAATAAGTTAGCAACCCCATCTCAGCTGACAAATTTGGCAGAAACAAGAGGTTCATGTGCCAGTGTATGGGTTAATTTCCATGCCCATTCCACCAAGAAAGATC
Organism: Dipodomys merriami; assembly: GCF_024711535.1. NCBI lineage: Eukaryota > Metazoa > Chordata > Mammalia > Rodentia > Heteromyidae > Dipodomys > Dipodomys merriami. The sequence goes on along the minus strand of NW_027203381.1, from coordinate 27,496,999 downwards.
AAGTGAATTGATATGTGTTCATACCACATGACAGAGCTGCAGAAGGCTTCTCTCCCCTTCTCATGAGTTTTCATGAGATTTTATTTTTTGAGTTTCTATCAAAGTTTTGAGATATTGTTAAAATAACATAGAATAGGTACAAAATCAGGAGAATAGGTGAAATAGCATTTTTTCATTTACAAAAAAAGAAACACTCTGTACTGCTGAGCTCACAGCTTTAGTATATGAGATGAATAATTTTATTCTTTATGCAGATCAATCATCTGTAGTTGAAAATGGGCAATCAGAAAGGACCTTAAATCCTTCTGAGTGGTGATGTACATCACAAGTGGAAACTTTTACCTTTGACTGCAACAGGTCACCATCAAAATGTAGGCAACTGAAAACATTATCTAAAATTACTTTCAGCCTGTGTATGTAAAGTGTATAAGCAACAAAAGTGAATTTCATGTTTAAACTTGTGTCTGTCCCAAGACATCTCATTATATATATGCAAATATTCAAAATCTCAAACACTTCAGGTTGAAAGTAATTCAGTTAAGAGATATTCAAGCTGTATTGTAAAGCTATGTCTGATAAATCAGTAAGACAGGAAAAGAAAGTAAATGTATTCTATTTTTCTTCCAACACGACTCCTGGAAAGACTAGGGATTTCTTCAAAATTCTTTTTTTAATAAGTTTTTTATTTTGAAAATACCATACAGAGGGGTTACAATCATATGAGCAAGGTAATGAGTGCATTTCTTATCAAGCATTGTTGCTTCCTCCTTTGTTTTACTCCTACCATCCCTGCTCTCCCATCTCCATGACTATACTCCCTCCCATCCCTACCCCCGCCTAAACTGTAAAGTTCATTTTCAACATAGCATCTTGTACATCTCATTGTTGCAATAGGTCCACCTGTATCACTATTTAATCCATTTGTTTTTTCCCTTCCCCTCCCCAAATTATACCAACATCAAATACAGTGAAAACAGGGGTTATACCGTGGGGGAAGGACCTTCCTAGGTAATTCAATTAAAATAGTTTGGAGGATTTCCTATGTGTTGGTTCCTGCAAGAAACATCCTGTGAAATAAGAAAAATAAAATTTGTGTGCAAATTCCATGTTGCAACTAATTAACTGTGGGAAACAAGTACAGAAATACAACGAACATGTATATTCGATTAATATGGATTGAACATTTGAATGTGGTAGGAATGTGGTAGGCTACTGGTTAGAATCATCCTGACTATCATGCACCACAGTGAACCTCATCCAGATAATTGAATTGTTATGAAATGGCAGTTCACCTTTCCAGCAACGGAATTTATGCAATGTATGGAATGTTTACCCATTCATCTACTTACTACTTCATTCATTTATTTTTCCTCATCTATGATATAAAATGTTAATATTTTAATATTCACATATTATCATTCACATATTAATAAATAAGACTGAAGAATTTTCTATCCCCTTGAAGTTTGTAGTATATTAGCTTTTTGACTTAATCTCTATCTTTTATTTAAAAATTATTATGGTTAAGTAGTTTTGTTCTCATTTTTAAGGAAAATATCACGATATTCATTGACAGTGTCTGTGCCTATCTGTAGTGCTTTCTTCTAAATTAGTGCAAGCCTAGGGCCCACCAGGATTAGAACTGCAACTCAACAACTCTGTGCCTCTGTTTTTATGTACTAAATGTGTGTTAGACACTCAAAACTGCACTGTACAGTATAAAAATAGGTAGCCACATGTGTCTATTTAAATTATATTAAATTAGGGCCAATAAAATTTTTTTAAAAATAAGTCTCATTTGCCACATTTTAAGGGCACATTACTAGCATGTAGACAATTGTCATGGTATTGGACACTGCTGAACAGGGTATTTTATCACCATAGAAAATTCCTTTGAACCTAATCCAGCACTAAATGACAACTTCTGGGATTAGTATCTGTGATGTTTGTGTTTTAAATGTTTCACTACAGAATTCAAGATGTAGCTTCTTGTTTTGAAATTCCATATCATTTTCTCTGTACTTAAAGCATATGGCATTACCAGGCAAAACCACAGACATGAGTATGTTTTCTTGGGCATGTTTTCCTCCTCAGCTCGACTGGAAGCACTGGAAGGTGTAGATCATGCATTCTCCTCTATATGGAAAGGCTTGGTGCAGTACCTTGTAGGTGGGAGGCGCTCAATAAATGTCTGTGTTGTGGGTAAGGAGGATAATTTCTGGTTTTCAACTGCACCCTAACAGACTGTGAGCTATGCTTCTAAGCAGCAGAGGAGAATTATTCGACAGAGAAACCCTGAGGGACAGATCACGAGTTTGGACTTCACCACATTGAGTTTGATCCCAAAGGCTATTTCTGCACATCAAGCCATCTGGAGGGAGTGTGGGAGCCAAGCATCACGCCTGTGCAGTGATGTAGCTCATCTCTTGGTATTTAAATGCTGTCTTGGCATGGGACACTCATGTCCACAGTCAGCCACAGGCATGAGAGTAAAAAAAAAGTTCCATCTCCAAGTCGTGGGATGCAAACTTCATTTCCTCAGTTGAACTCAGTTATCTCCTGGACACAGATGCTCATCCACTCCCATGGTTGTGAGAATTTTCAGTCCGAGTCTCATAAGAAAATGATCACAACAGCTTTACAATAATGAAAAGGGACTAGAAATTCTTGGGATGAGCCATGTTCAAATTCACTCCCCAAGAGACAAAAAAAAAAAAAAATGAGGTCTGCGTAAAAAGATCATGTCTGCTCTGGAGGATGAATTATTTTAAGTGAAGTAGCCTTCAGCATTACTCAGCTGCATCAAGATCCAGATGCCCAAAGGAACGATATTGCAGCCACTTAATGTTTTGTATGATAAGATTGTCTTCTTCTTGTCATTGCTCCCTCTCTTGCTGTTGTCCATTCGTTCAATTCTCTTGTCTATTTATATTTGCATCAAAAGAATCTGTACTCCTTTGCTCACACTACTGGCTCTGGAAATTTGGGAAAATCTGAATATAGGTCAGAATATGCTGCAGATTGTTTTTGAGACTTATTCCTTCAAGCAAATGTAATGAAATTTCTATTAATTATTTGCAGATCAGGCCTCCGGAGGCCTAAGAAATCTAAGTAATTATTGGAGGTTTTATAATAAGATAATAGATCAGAGTGAGACACTAATATGGGACCTTAAACAACACCAAAAAGAAAGTATACAGTGAAATGACAAAGAAAAGATGGAAAAGAGGTGTGTTCATGATATGTTTTCTACCTGCTAGCTAATTGCCATGACACTTGAGTATTTAGAATATAAAGAAATGTATGTCTAAATTTTGGAGGTATTAAAAGATGCTTCATGAGCTTGACATATGTTTGTATTTGGAAAAGTTGTATTTGGAACAGTGGTGAAATGAAGAGAGGAAAGGTGAGCAAATACAGTCATTATATTAAAGGTATATATGTAAAAATTGTACTACATATCTTGAAGTTGGGGGTGTGATAGCAAAAGATGGGGGAATGATAGAAGTGATGGTATTGGTCAAGATTCCATTATACGCATGACCTGACTTCTGGAATTGAAAATTCTTTGTACCACTATTTAATAAAAATAAAATATTTAAAGCCTGGCACCTGTGGCTCATGCCTGTAATCCTAGCTACTCAGGGGTCTAAAATCTGAGAATCGCAGTTCAAAGCCAGCCTGGGCAGGAATGTCGCTGAGACTCTTATCTCCAATTAACCACCAGAAAACTGGAAGTGGCACTGTTCAAGTGGTAGAGCACTAGATTGAGCTGAAGAGCACAGGGACAGCACCCCGGCACAGAGTTCAAGACCCTGACCGACAAAAAAAAAATTATTTTGGTACCCTGCATCTTGTATATACATTCACCTAATTTGGGGATAGGAAAATAAATAACAAAATGCTGAATTAAGGACACAGGATGACTCATTGCAACAATGAAACTCACAAGACATTATGTTGGAAATGATCTTTACAACTTGGGCGGGATGGGGGGGCAGTGGGAAGATGGGAGAGGGAAGGGACAGCAGGAGAAAAACAAAGGAGAGGGTACTAATGATTGATTTACAAGAAATGTACTCATTACCTTACTCTGGTAACTGTAACTGCTCTGTGCAGCATCTTTACATAAAATAAAAAAGAAAAACTATATATGGGATTGGGGGGGGAAGGGGGGAGGCTGGGAAGGGATGTGAAGGGTAAACAAAGGAGGAGGCTGCAATGCTTGGTAAGAATTGTACGCATTATCCTGCCCATGTAATTGTAACTCCTCTGAACAGTATGTTCACAAATAAAATAAAATAAAATAAATAGTTAAAATTCATTGCATTATATATGAATAGGCTAATTAATAGACAATAAATGATAACTAAGCTCTGGTAAAGGAGAATCCTTCTGGCAAGTACAATCACAGATAAATTATTATTGGTTTCAGAAATAAATGGAAACTCAAAAGAAGATAAAAATATAAGAAAAGTATCTAAAACTTGGAAATTCCAATACTGGCCTAAAAGACACTACCTAGTTATTAAGGAACATCAGAAATAAACAGGGAAAGGCAGGGCAAACCCAAAATCTTAGGGTTTGAGGTCTTTTGGGAGGAAATCTTGTCCATGCCTTATACAATTAAGAAACACTCTTCAAGGAACCTTTAAATTACATCCTGTCTCTCTGACATTATAGTACCATGCTATTTGCATTCTGGTCTTTGATTTTTAATTTTATTCATACCTTTCCTTTATAAGTTTCAGGGCTTGATGCAAACTCCCACTGCTCTCAGGGAAGCATCCTCAAGTTATGCACCAATTATGCACAAATCCCATAATCTTCCACTTACATGTTTGATTAGGTACGTTTCTATAATGTTCTGTTATGCCTGTTTAAATCATATAACTTTGTACATCATAAACATTATTCAAATGTAACTACATAAGGTCAGAATAACACAGCCAGTATCTTTATTCTTTCAAAGTACATGCCAGAACTTATGATTAGGTCAATTATGTTGACTTAGATTGAAGAAAGATAGTAAGGAAAAGGTACTGCTTTAAAACCCTAGTAAACTTGCTGAAATATAACTGTGGTAACTAAAAAAAATATAGATTTAAAATCATGCATAGTTTCTATCATTCAATTTCTGCTTTGAGACTGGTGAATAAAATGAAATGTTTGGTAGAATATGACATACTTTATCTCTGAGATTGCTTTTAAAAGCAAAGCTGAAAATACTCTGAGATATTTCAAAACCATTCTCTTAAGACTTAGAGTTGAGTTTTATGAATTCAAAGTTTGTAGAATAATTCACAGCTTTGGCAAAAAAGTGCCCAGACTTTTGAAAATTTGATTATTTGTTCAACATGAATTGAGACTCTACTTATGTGAGGGTACTGGGCTAGAAGCCATGGGAAGTGTGAAGATGTATACAAAGACTTCAGAGAGTCTTGGAAACCTGAGCAGGCTCTGTTCTAGTTCCAACGGTCCCCTGCACATTCTCTTCAAGCACTTGCTACTGTCTATGATATTTCCTGCCTCTCCTAGACTACAGCTGTTCAATGAAATCACTCTTTTTTTTTTATCTTGCCTGGGACTTAAGTCTTTAAAAGTGGCAACCAATAAAAGTTTGTTGACCAAAATTTACATGTGCCAAATTTTGCCGTCCAATCATTTCTAATAACAGATACAAAAAGATGAATCCTAGATCTCCCAATGGAAATTAATTGCTCAAGAGCTTCATGTCAAAATAACATGATAGGGACAGTGGTATTCAGTAGACACTGTGTTGAAAATGAACCACACAACTTGTGAGTGGGGATGGGAGGCCAAAACTGGGGGATAGTTAAAGGTAACATTGTCCAAAATGAAATGTATTCATTACCTGATTTATGGAATCATAACCCCTCTGTATATCACCTTTATAATAAAAGAAAAAATATTTAATAAAAATGATGGAGAAATCCAGGAACTAAAGAGCCAAGTGCTTATCTAACACCCTTTTAAGAGCCCAGACATAATTACTTTTAAACAAGTTAAGAACTTCCCAATACTTTACTAATTTGTATTGAGGAACTGGATAATGTTTTCTTTTAATTGACAAGGTAACATCATTTGAAATATCACTTTGAAAAAAACAGAGATCCCTTTGCACTCTGTTGATTTCAAAGCACCCTCTAAGACAGACATCAGCTAACCTTCCTTTTGCTCTGAGGAATCAAGCCACATGGGTTCAAAGTTTTGAATCCAGCTAGAGATGCTGGAGCTCAGTGATCAGTGGAAGTCGAAAAGCCCTGCTGACTTCATCCCTCGAGTAAGCCTCCTCCTCAGCAACTCCGATTGTGGAATGAAGGTTTCATTATCTCTGGAACAGTTGCTTCCATTCTCTGACATTTTTTCTTGTTGCTTGTGATTTCAGAAAGCATCCACTTTTCACAAGTGAAAACTGATTTTGTCCAAACAGATGCTTGTTTCTATATTTTGCATTCTGGAAAAAAAATATGCGTATGATTTGGTTGGGGAGGGGGCTAGCGAGAGATGGGAAATAAAACTCATACAGACGCTGGTGAAGGCACAGCTTGATCTAAAATTAGAAGCCAACTAAAAACTGTAAGTAGAAGGAAGGGGGGGGGTCTCCAAAGAAAATTTGTTGTATAATAAAATACTCATTGAAAATATTCTGACAAGAAGCCCTAACAAAATTCTCACATATCTTAGTTTAGATGACAAAATGGTTTCTCTCCTAAGTTTCTGTGAGAATCTGTGGTAAACTGGATTTAGACAAGTTATTTTAAATCAGGCAAGCAATCAAATCCTTCAGTCTAATCCCTCAATCAGCAATCATCTCCTGAGCACCAATTTTTGTCCTGATAAGTGTTAAGCTTGAGGAGATGTCAGGAAGAAAACAAATAAATAAACAAGCAAGTAAACAGAAATAGCTCAAGGATGTCCAGAGAAAGTGTATGGCACAGATGAATAATGCGGGGGGGGAGGGGTGAAACACACACAGGAGTGAGCCACATACCTATTTCTCTGGGTTACAATTTAGCCAGCTGCTCCAGAGGCTCATCTAATGTAGCCCTATTTTTCAATGAATTTTTCACCTTCTTGCAGATTAGAAGTCTCTCTCTCTCTCTCTCTCTCTCTCTCTCTCTCTCTCTCTCTCTCTCTCTCTCTCTCTCTCTCTCTCTCTCTCTCTCTCTCTCTCTCTGTCGATCTAAACTGGTGGCTTATAAACCACAAAACCTTATTTCTCACATTCTGGAGCCTAGAAGTCGAAGTTCAAAGATCTTGCAGATTGTCTGAGGAGGATTTTTTTCCCCAGCCTGAAAATAGTCACTTCTTCCTGAATCTAAAATGATGAAAGGAAAAGGCAGCTCCAAAGCGTATCTTTTATTAAGAGCACTCACCTTCCTATTCATCCTTCAATGGCACCATCTTCCAATTGTCATAGTGATGATTAGGTTTTGCTTAGGCTTTTGTAGGAATCCAAGTATTCCGACCCAGCATTTGGGGAGAAGCAATGACTCTAGTGTACCTCATACTCTGCTAACTCCACAAGCCATGGCACAAGGTCTCTCCAGAGTCACTCTGCAAGCCAGGGATGACATCCATGTCTGGAGATGTACTAATGATTCAGCTGCCTCTGTCCACCTTGCTTGGTCAAGGCTGTGAAAACTGCGTGTGTTCTACCCTCAGCCTCCTGAAACTCCGAAGGTGGACTTCATGTCGCTAACAACAGCTGGTAAGAATTTGAAGGTTAGAAAAATATACTGGACATTGAGTTGCAGATTACCCTTGTGAATTCGATAAGGAAACCTCCTGGACATCATTTCTTCCTGATGTCACTCACCTCTATGGGCTAGCATGTTGGTTAATTAGATCCTCGCCTTCTATGCACACCTACCTTGCTAAGAGGAATCAGTGCATCACAGTGACATCCCTATATGTGCTGAGGGAACTCCATGTGGGCACAATGGAGATGACTCCCTTCCACTGTGATTTGGACTCTGATGATAACTGCTTTCAAAATCAGAGCTCACTGCTGAGTGACTTTGCATTCCTCTACTGCAAAGGTAATTATTATTTTTATAGTTCAATTAGCAAACATTACATTTCTGTTTGCCTTGCTAAGACAGTGCTACCAAATTTAACAATAACACACTTATTCCAAAGCTGCCAAGGGAAAAGATGTTATTATAGTGTGTGTGTGTGTGTGTGTGTGTGTGTGTGTGTGTGTGTGTGTGTGTGTGTGTGTGCATGTGTTTCTCCCCTTTTTATTACACAGACAAGGCATGCTCAATTTGAAAATGGGAAGGCTTCAAATTAACAATGTTAGACCGATAAAAGAACTTCAAGCCATATAAAACTAACTTTTCAATTTAGAAGTGAGTGGAAGAAATTTAAGGCACAACAAGATCTGTGATTTGTCCCAAATTACACTAGTTTGTAAAAGAACCCATTTCAAATCAGTGGTTTGGGTTTCTAGTAGAGTGCTTATATTTCCTTCTCCCTTTCAACACTGAATATGGGAAAGAAATGAAAACATGATGCAGACTGAGGAAACTGTGAGCAATTCACAGCTTATTGATAATATCCTGAAATCATGAGATTTTATGCGATCTCTCCCCCCTGCCCCCTCCCCTCTCTCTCAATAGTGCTGGAGTTTGAAGGCGGGAACTCACTCACACTTTCTAGTCACGATCCTCTACCATCTGAGCTGTACCCTCAGAGTTTTTGTTTTTTATCATTTTACAAATAAGACCTAATGATTTTGTCCAGGCCAGTCTTAAACAATGTTCCTTTTATTGCTGCATCTATAATAGTTTAGATTATAAGCATGTTTCTCCATGCCCTGAACTGGATTCCTAGACCCTAGTCCTTACCCTGACAAGGACAATCTGTGTGACTTGTCCCTCCCTGAGATTCCCTTATGAAAAGAAGAAGGCTGCAGTAAAACATTCTAGAAATCTTTTTTTTTGTACTACCATTTGAGAATAAGTGCCAGCCACGTGTTAGTATACTTTGGATACTTGTAGTATCTTACTGCTACAAGTGAGGAGTTGGTCCCATCGCTCTGTAGAAATTTCATTCATCTAAACACAGTCAGAAACTGTTCATAAATTTGTTCTTCATTCTTAAAACTGCAGAGATAGAGAGGCAAGAGGTAGAAAATGTTGTTTGTCATGCAGACATTGAACACAGTGTGGGGGTGGTCTGTCAGAGCTGAGCCTAGCTCCATGAGGATGACCTTTCCCTTCCTGTTGGCTGTCTAGGCCAGGGGCAGAATTTTCTCCAGCAATCCCATAGCCAGTTTCCATTATCACTGCTTTTTCCTTCTCTCTGGCTTTATTAAGCCCATTAAGTAAGATGTTTTGCCAAGTCTTTACAGAGCCTGTTGCATTGATAATTCACAATGCCATCATCCCTCCTCCCATCTTTCTTGGTACCCCCCCAACATTGATTTATTACCCACTATATTGTTCCTAGCACAGACCTTTTTATCACTGTCAAATATGTGAGCCTGGTGATGAGATAGACTCCATGGAGGCTGGAGGGGCAGGAGAGAGCAGAAGAAACTAAGCAAGGAAGAAGTTTACACCTGATTTTTATCTTGTTCTGAAACTTCTCTATGCTTATACTTTGGAAGATCTCAAAAATAATTATCTCTGTCTATAAAATATGAGATTTAGTGGACCATTTGAAGAGTGGCATTTAAAGTCCGTATGTATGTTTAATGAGAATCCTAGAATAAAGGTTTTTGTTTTTACATTAACATGGTTGATTATCACATATGTACCAAGGGCTGGAAGTCGTGGGTGATAGATGATGATGTGTAATTTTATGATAAAACACCAAATAGATAAAATTAAAGCACCTTGTTGTATAAGATCCTACTCATAAAATTAGATTTTTTTACCTTGCACAGCTGTAAGAATACGGTTTCTCTTTTTGGTTGACTGGTGGAATTTATTATTAATGAGCTAAGTGGATTTTTGTATATAAAAAGTTTGTGTGAGTGTGTGTGTGTGTGTGTGTGTGTGTGTGTGTGTGTGTGTGTGTGTAGATAGTGGGGCTTGAACTCAGGGCTCTAGGCTCTTATATGCCCAAGTCTTCAGTCTGGCTTTTTAGCTGGTTAATTGAAAATAAGATCTCTTGGAGTTTTCTGAACTGTCTGAGTTTGAACTGTGATTCTCGAATCTCAGCCTCCTGAGTAGCTATTAATTATGCTCTGCTCTAATTTCTTAATTTTGTCACTGAAAGAAAAAGTATGTTAATTCCTAAATGTATCTTCTTGTGGTTAAATTCTGATGACTATTAGTGTTGAGCATGTTTTCATTTTCGTATTAGGTATTCCTATATTACCTTAAGTAAAGTACTTCTTTTCCCATTTTAATGAGATTGTTTGGATTTTTATTAGTAAGACCTATGACTATACATGAATATGATATTTCACATTAAAATCATTAGAAAACTAAAATCAAGAAAAATAAAGAAATCCACAGATGTCAACTTGCATTGAAGCCTTCAGTAACTGATTTCACTCAGTGACCAGGGATTTCCAGATCTTAAATTTATCTTTCTAATTTTAAGTATGCATTTTTCCCCAGGGTAAGCATAGACTATAAAATACAGCATAGAGAAACCAGATCAATAGCAATGTAAAGATAACAGAAAAAAAAACAAAGGCAAAAGTATTAAAAGTAAAATAAATCCAAGTGTGTTACTTATTATTTCTGTGAATAGATCAGACAATAAGGTTAAAAGTTTACCTAACTGTATAGTAGTATTGTGTTAATAAGATGTCTAATTAGAGTAGGGCTCTGGTGGTTCACTCTTGTAATCCTAGCTACTCAGGAGGCTGAGATCTGAAGATCTTGGTTTGAAGCCAACCTGGACAGAAACCTCCCCATGAGACTTATCACCAATTAATCACTCAAAAGCCAGAAGTGGCACTGTACCTCAAAGTGGTAGAGCACTAGACTTGAGCAAACAAGATAAGGGACAGCATCCAGGCTTGAGTTCAAGCCCCATGATCACCAACAACAACAAAATCTATCTAATTAGGATATAAGTAACCAGAAAGAAGGTAAACGGTTGTTAAAGATGTATCAGGAAAGTTTTAGCCAAGGACAAATAACTTCACTTACCGATAACTTGTCTCAGTCAGTGTCATATAAAGGTTAATGTTTCAGAAGTTTCGTGTGGGTATAAATAGAGTCAAAATACCTCATGTACATGCTTGAAAATGGAGCAAGGAAACGATGAAACTAGCTTGGGAATGGAGTGAGGAGAGGATGGAGATGATAATGATAGAAGAAGTACTGTGAACAAGATGCACTGTATACATAAACGGACATTTTTTAAAATTATCTAGGTGTTGTACAGAGGGATTATAGTTGCATAAGTAAGGTAATAATTACATTTCTTGTCAAACTTGTTACTCCTTCCCTCATTTTTCTTCTACTTTCCTTCCCACCTCCTCCCAAGTTGTACAGATCATTTCAAATATATTGTCTTGTGTATCTCACTGTTACATTGATTTCCCCCTTGTCCTTTGTCTCTCCATTCTTTTGTTCTCTTTTGCTTCCCTAATTCAAATAAATATCTATGCAATGCCAGGGTACCAAAATCAAATACAGGGGATATACCATAGGGGGAAGAACATATAAAAGAAAAAAATCACATAGTACATTAAAAAGAACAACAAAGAAAAACCTCTTGTGTCCATGCCTTGGAGTTCATTTCACCTAGCATCATCTTATATGGTCATATGTATATATCTATTGAGCTATTCTGCTCATCTGCTAAGATTATTCTAAAACCCCATTGTAAAACTCACTGATGCTACTGAAAAACTAAACAATATTTCAGAGACAATGTGGGCTACTACTTTTAGATTTTTATTTTACAGTATGTTATAAAAATTTAATTCATATATACCTAATTCTATAGATTTTAAATATATAAAATAATGTATAGAATTGTGAAAAAGATGGCTAAATCTAAATATAAAAGTAAACCATTCTAGCAATATAAATTGAGTAGAAAAAGATTTGCTCTAAGGCTGGAGACTCTACAAGTAATGTTGCTGGATACTCGACTAGATAGAAACATGAACAGCATTGAACTCAGAAAGGAGAGAATGCAGATTTTGTTTTGTTTTCTTTTCTAGAACATTAGGGGCCGTTAATAATATGAATCTCAAAGTAGGCCTGAAAACATACCTCAATTATGTAAAAATGCTACATTAGGGAATTTAGTGTGTTTAATGAGAGTACAACTGGCTTTTAAACTACTTATAAAACAAAATGAACATTCAAACAAGAAAATGATAAAATATCATATAGAAATTTTTTTTTACAATTTCAAAGTATATACAATTCTGGGCTAGGCATGGTGATCCATACCTCTTATTTCAGTTACTCAGAGGGAATAGGATTGCAATCTGAAACTTTGGGGGGGGGGGGAGAAAGAAAACGAAAAGAAGTGAGATACTATCTGGAAAAACAAGCTAGTATGATGTCATACATCTCATCTAGTCAGAGGCAAAGGAATGATTGTGACTTCTGTTTTTTCATGTAAAAGCACAAGACCTCATCTAAAATAAAGCTAAACTAAGCAAAAATTGGGGCATGGCTCAAAGATAGAGCACTTGAATAGCAAGCCTGTGGCTCTAAGCTCAAACTCCAGTACCTCAAAAAAAAATAATGAAAATAAAGAATACACAAAGATTTAAAGCTAGAAATAGCAATAATGAAAAAATTATTTATAAATATTTGTGAAAAAAATAAACTGGTAATTATATACAAAATAAATGAACCAGTAAATTACCGGTGTATTTAGGGCTGTGAATATTGAGGGCTGGGTATTGTTACTGTAGGCTAAAACTTAAATATATAGATAAAGAACAGATGATCCCAGTCTCCCCATCTTATGTATGTTTCTAAAAGAATAAAATAATCAGGAAAAGACCTTCTCAAACTGAGGACAAAACAATCCTAAATTAATGAAAGATAAATTGGAATTCAGTGATGTATTAATAGATTCGTCACAGAACTATAGTGTTATTTAAGATAGCTTGAAATATAAGCAGATTGAAAAGAAAATAGACATAAAAATATTTCAGTAGACACAGAACAAGTATCTGGTAAAAGGAAATATCAATAGATGACAAAATATTGCAATTAAATAAGAGAATGAAACATTTTTAACATAGTAAAGAGAAACAACATGGTTGAAAAACAAAAACAAAACCTAAGGAAAATATTCATTTAGATAAATATATTAGAACACTTTTTTTTTTGTCAGTCATGGGGCTTGAAATATGGGCCTGTGCAAGACTGTCCTTAGCTTTTCAGTTTAAGGCTAGTGCTCTACCACTTACTTGAGTCACAGCACCTCTTCTGGTGGTTTATTGGAGATAAGAGTCTCAGGTATTTTCCTGCCTGGGCTGGCTTTGAACTGTGATTCTCAGATCTCAGCCTCCTGCATAGCTAGGATTACGGGCATGAGCTACCGACATACGACAACATTTTCTTTAAAATAAAAAATAATTTTAAAAAAAAGAAATAAAGCAATAAAGCCTATATCATGCCAGACATTTGATCCTAGCAAAGTAAAACAAGAAAAGTTAAAATTAAAAGTCATTTAGGTTGAAACAAAAATACAAACAGAACAAATTAGTTTCAGATGTCATGGTAGTTTGCATAGAAACCAAAAGTATTTACAATTATTAGTAATAATAAGAGTTCATCAGGCAGGATGGAACTATAAGATCAATACACACAATCAATTGCATTTCTGTCCACCAGCATAATTCAAAACATATAATTAAAGCAAATATTTCCTTTTCCAAAAGCATGGGAAGTATAAAGTGACTGAGAATAAATGTAGCAACATGGGCTAAATTTCTACATAAATTGTAAAAGAAGTTCGAAATCATAGGAAAGTAGTATTACGTTTATTGATAATCACTATAAAATGTGTCATTCTCTTTTTCTTGTCCCATGCTTCAATGCAATTACAATCAAAACTCCAGTCAAATGTTTGTGCAATTAACGTAGTGATCTCAAAATTATGTGGAAAAACTAAAACTTTTCTGAAAAAGGAATTCAGGAAAGTATACTTTCCAGATATGAAGATCTATATATATATATATGTAGGTAGATATTTATTTATATATATATATGTATATATATATATATATATAAGCTAAGTAAGACAGTAGAGCATTAAAGAGTCAATTTTTAATAAATAAGATGGAACAGGATTTTTCGTATTAACTATGTATGTACCTAAAAACTCTATGTGATAAAGAATGTATTATACATTATGTGTTATTTTACATATATTAAGTAAAACATCTAATGTAATTCATCATACATTATAAAAATAAATTTTATGAATAATAAATACTTAAACATAAAAGGTAAATCTTAAATGACTCACAAAATAGAACAATAAGCATGTGAAATAAAGTATGAGAAATTACAGTATATAAAAAGCAAACAGTCCTAATAAAGTCATAATTGCTGATGAAGTTAAGAACTTTATTAAATTAAATTAAAAATGTCCTTTCAATAAGAAATGTGGTATTAGTCTGTTTGGGTAGCTTGGAATTCTATGACAAGATAGTATAGACTAGGCAGCTAAACAATGATCTCTTCCAACAGTTCTTGAGTGTAGAAGTTAATGGTTAGGCTGCTAGCAGAGCTAGTGTCTGGTGAAGCCTCTCTATTCCTTTTGCAGATTCTTCTTGTGTCCCTAGAAGCTCTTTTCTTTGTTCCTTCATGTTCTCCATGTTCAAACAGCAAATGCTGACATCTCTTAATCATAGAAGATGTATAGAAAGATTCATTTTAGCTGAGCATTGGTGGCTCAGATCTATAAGCCTAACTGCACAAAAGGCTGTGAGACCATGGTTTCAAGCTAGCTCAATCTCCCTTTAAGCAAACACTGGACTGGAGGTATGGAACAAGAGGTAGGGTACCAGCCATGAGCAAGAAGCTTAGTGAGTCTGAAGCCTTAAATTCAAGTCAGCAAAAATAAACTTAACAATAATAACAGTAATTTTTAAAATGTAGACTATGAACATATTTGCCTCAAATATAAATGACCAATCAAACTTAGAACATACAAATAACATCAATTTGTAAGAAAAGACAATAGAAATTCTCCAAGAATCTTGAACATATTTGCACAGAAAACATTAAAATGGACAGTTAAATTATTAAAATATTTACAACCCAATTAGAACTCTGATAAATACAACTACATCAAAAGGAAATAGTTTATATCCACATAATGCATAAAGATTAAAATTTAACAACAGTGAGCATTGACAAACTCAGGGAACAGCATAAATATCACCCTGGAACTCAGCTCTCCAGAAAACTTGATGCTTTACAATACTTCATGAAGGTCAATAATATCTTCCCCAAAATATATAACAGAATAAAAAAATTAAATGTTCTAAATATTCATGTTTTTTGAGAAATTGTGGAACAAATTTTGAATAAATGATATGCAGGAAGGAAAACCTTAGCTAAATCAGTGTATGTCAATTTAGGTTTACTAAGAGAATATTGAGAATAGTCCTGTTGAGAATATAAGATGAATACAATATGGCTCAGGTAAGGTTTATATATATATATATATATATATATATATATATATATATATATATATATATATATAAAACAATACTATTTACTAAAAGTTCAGACACTAAATTATACAGTGCTTCATATTCAATGATTGTGTGTATATGTATATTCTCCTGTGTGTTGGAATTATGACTGTCAAGACAGATTAGTAGCTTTTTAACATTTTATTATGGAAAAATGGAAGATTTTAGTGGAGTAAAATTTGGGGGACTATATAGATAAGGTTTGAAACTAAATTGAAACCTTTTCTCAGGGTGTGTGGATGTGTTGATATACACATATGCATAAATGAACCAGAAATAAAGAAGCTCCTAAGAATGATAGGAGATATCTAAAAGACATAATAATTCACTTCATCGTATTCCCACTAACCAAAGTTTTATGGACTTTAAAACTTATAACTTCTTTTCTCACATATACAGCAGACGTTCAAGCTAGATCAGAGTTGAACTCAAGGTTCCACATTCAGATATTAGCCAGGTAGCTCTTAATCTAGAAGATCCCACATAAAGAATCCACTACCAGCAGCATTGGTACTGTTGGAAGGACACAGTTCCTGGCACACACAAATCTGAGGTTTATTGTGCTGTCCATGGGAATGACTCTAATCTTCTAGAGGCCCCCACTTTCCTGCTCACGTTACCTTCATTTCCAGAACCAGGGAGAATGTCTCACATCCAATCCCCTCACATTGTGAATCTTTCTTACTGGAAAGCCAGTCACCAACAGTGAAAGAAGTCCAAAGCATGCTCTTCCTGATATGATGCTTGCAGATGAACATAATCTTACTGTTACTATTTTCCTGCCGGTGATGAATTAGGAGCTATGTTCAGAACAATACACTGATACACTTTCCACAAAATAGCTGGATGAATCTGTCTAAATATTGAGCATAAGAGTTCTTTGTATATTATTTAGGAAATAATTTTATTTTTTAGTACCCATACTAGGAATTGAACTCAGTGCCTAGAATTCTCTTGAGTTGCTTGCTCACAGTTTGCACTTTACTACTTGAGCCACATCTCCTGTCCAATACTTAGGAAATAAACAGTGAAGTACTCAAGAATAAAAGGGCATGATTCTGCCCTTTGATTCCAAATGATACAGAAAGAAAATCCAAATGATTCAGAAAAAAATCCACATGTATACAAATACTTACGTAGACTGGGAAAGAAATGTTGAATGATTAAAAAGAGCTCTGACTTCTTTCAATTTGTGGTATATTTAATTTCAGCAAAATACCTTATCAAACATGAAAAAGAAAAATATGAGCAAGTATCAAAACATATGATGCCATGGGTAACTTTGAGTAGAGAAGTTTGGTTTTAAATGAAAAGGAATAAAAGAGATTTATTATTGTTCCAGCCATTAGTAATGTTAAAAACCTGAATAATCTGAATTAAAAAAAATCTTTTGGTGGTGGTGGTGGTGGGGCTTGAACTCTGTGCCTGGGAACTGTCCCTGAGCTCTTTTGTTCAAGGCAAGTGCTTTACCACTTTAAGCCACAGCTCCACTTCCAGTTTTTGAGTGATTAATTATAGATAAGA
This sequence comes from Dipodomys merriami, assembly GCF_024711535.1. Classification (NCBI taxonomy): domain Eukaryota; kingdom Metazoa; phylum Chordata; class Mammalia; order Rodentia; family Heteromyidae; genus Dipodomys; species Dipodomys merriami. The sequence continues at coordinate 27,479,793 of NW_027203381.1, read as the reverse complement.
ATCTCATGGGGACTTTTCTGCCTGGGCTGGTTCCAAAGCATTATCCCCAGATTTCAGCCTCCTGAGTAGCTAGAATTATAGGTGTGAGTCACTGGTGCCCAGCTAAATTCTTCCTTATGTGTGAATCACTAATCTTTTGTGTGGATCACTAATGTAACAATGAGATTTTAAAAAAAGAAAAAGGAAGGAAGAAGAAATGAAGGAGGAACAAGGAAGGGAAGAAGAAGGGTTTCTTTCTTCTTTTTCTTATCCTTTTCCTTTAAGTTTGTGAAACAAGGATTGACTAGCCAAGACTAATATTGTAATTAAGATTCTCATGCTTCAATATCCTTAATGCAGGGATTAGAGTTATGTGTCATAGGTTTTCCTTTTCTTTTTCTGTATAAGTAGGTCAGGAAAGGGAGAACAGAGGGGAAAAAGAGGACAGAAAGAAGGAAGGAAGGAAGGAGGGAAGGAAGGAAGGAAGGAAGGAGGGAAGGAGGGAAGGAGGGAAGGAAGGAGGGAAGGAGGGAAGGAAGAGAATGAGTGAGGAAAGAAGAAAGAAGGAAGATGCACATAGCTCCCTATTTCAAAATAGTTGTGTGCATTTATTTAAAAGTGCAGATTCTTGAGCTTCCTACCCAGACCTTGAATCTAAAGTTGTGAGACTGGTTGTTAGATCTGGAATTGTATAAAGCAGGTCTTCTCAGCTTAAGCATAGTGAATTTTCACAACTACATCATGTTGGAATTTGCTAGAACATGCATTTATCTGTAGTAGTAACCATCTATTATAATGAGATGGCTTTATGGTCTGTGGAGCATCTAGCCTACTTAAAAAAGTAGAGATAAAGCACATATTACCTGTTGAGATGTCTGTGTCAATGCAGGTAGTAGCTTTCCCTTGGTCTACCTTTAAGTTGACAAACGTAGGTGGAAACTTCTGGTCTTTAACAAGTGCTTTGTTTCTCTAAAGGGGGAACCCTGCTGTATTAATTCACTCACTTTTCTTTAGCGTTTTTTTTTTCTTTTTCTTTTTGGAGGTGGGGGACGGTCTTGGGCCTTGGACTCTGGGCCTGTACGCTGTCCCTCAGCTCTTCAGCTAAAGACAAGCGCTCTACCGCTTGAACCACAGCGCCACTTCCGGTTTTCTGGTGGTTAATTTGGAGGTAATTGTCTCAGGGACTTTCCTGCCCAGGCTGGCTTTTCACCGCAATCCTCAGATCTTAACGTTCTAAGTAGCTAGGATTACAGGCACAAGCTACTGGTGCCTGGCTTTTCTTTAGTTTTAATGCTTGGAAAATTAGCAACCAAGAGCCAAAAGCCCTTCATGGTGTTAAATCTACAGTATACTATTTAGTGCACAGTCTTCTTATTCTTGAATTTTGCAAAGTTTTCACTCTCTTACCTCTCACCGCTTTTGGACATATTCCATTAGCTTTGGGAAAGATGCATTAAGTAATTCCTTGTTTCATTCTGGCCACCCATTTTCTGCCTTGCCAGAAGTCCATCATCTGTTCATGCTGTAACTTCAGAAATGTTTCTTCTTTTCCTTGTTTCTGCTTTTTAGCAAATTATTTCACACCTTCCTACCTCTGCCGTGAACTTTCCCCTGAGTGAATCCATACATAGAGAGATCTATTAGTATTTATATGGAATGTATCAAAGGTATTTGTAACCCACCATACCAAAAGGATTGAAGCTCTCTGTCTATCTCTTTTCCTGTTATCTAATTCAATACCACATTTTCATTGCTTCCTATCTTGGTAAATAACACCAGTATTGATTGATTGGTACAAAATAAAATCCTTAACTTTGAACAATTTTCCCTCACCTGCAGTTTTTGATAAATCAATAAATATCTTACATTATATTTCCTATGTATCTGTTCATTCTACCAACACTTTCCTAACTCCTCTAATATACTTTAATGCAAGTTACTGTTTCCAAGCTTGAGTGTTGCAAGGACTCTTGATTTATCCTTCTCCTACTACTTCTAAATCATTCTTTGTGATTCAATTGTCTCTCTCCTTCTTTCTTTCTCTATCTCTTCTTTATTTTTCTCTTCTCTCTCTCATTCATTCTTTCATATTTTGTTTTTAAATAAATATACCTTATATGTAACTCAGGCAGGCTTCCTATTTGAAATTATCTGTCTCAATCTACAGACTATCTCTAGCATGTAGGGAAAATTCATATGCCCCATTATGTTACGCTAGCAGCTATATATTTTTAAGTAAAAGTTAATAACTTTTTTTCCTCATTCTTCATATGCTAAATTAAAAAGCATGATGATTTTCTAGTTTTCTTAGACAAAAAATAAAGATTATTATAGTGATGCAAATGTATTATTTGTGTAGAATTCATTGATTTTTTTGTACCATTAGGATAAGTCTTCTTTTCTAGCCCTAATGGTTACTAACTCTTTCCCACTTCAAGGACTTCTATATTGTTATTAATTCCCTTGCCTAAATTATCTTTCTTTTTTAATCTTAAAAAGAGTTTTTGATCAAAATATATAAATAACTCAATGCTCAACAATGAAAAACCACTCAGTAGAGAAAAAAAAGTTGTTAGTAACATACACCACAAGTTAAAAAAAATAGGTTAATAACCAAATTAAATGATATTAACCCACCAATGCCATTAGAACTTTATAAGTTTAAAAAACCCTGAAATATCAGCATATTCCTACTACGATAAATAATAGCAACACTAACAGCACTCCGACATCACAGCATCACCTGCTGTGATCAAGAATGTTCAGTAATTGGGCCTCGTACCATTTTAGGGCTCACCCTTCTAGCATTCATGTCTTTTTTTCCAAGTATCTCCTGTAAGAAGAGTTTTCTGGTCATGTGACTAACGTTCCTTTTACACAATCCTTCTCTATTTCACTGCTCAATAATTTTCATATCATTTATCATTATCTCAAGATATAATATATTTTTGATCATTTCTTTCTTTTTTTTTCATACAACTTCAGTGAGCTAGATATGGTCAGTTCTTCCTAGTATGTTTTAATAATGCAATGGAACTCCTTTCATGGCGAACTGTCAGCTTGGAAGTGTTACAATAATTTGACAATTTTTTGTTTCATCAAGAATATACATGCTCTTTGAAAAGAGACTGAGTTTTCTGTCATAAATATGTGACTAATGTGTTAGAAACTTCATGGTAGGAGCTTAGTAAATATTCTTTGAATAAGCTCATTCAACTCTTAATGCATGAACATTATTCAGATTCTCCTTGCTTTTGTCTTCTCTCCTTGACCACAAGTTCAAAGTCAACCTTAATCTCCTTTTCCCTGTCACTCACTTAGCCATTGTACATAGCAAGACTGAAAGACAATGATCAATGAAGGCATTCATTCTAGTGTTGGAATTGGAATTTATGATAAATATATCAAGAAACCTAATCCACAATAGACATAAAGAAAATAAAAAATAGAAAGTAAAAATATGTGAATTCCAATAAGTACTGTTGTTATTATTGCTTGTCAAATGTACAATTCCCTAAATGTCTGAAACTATACCACCTTGGAAGTCTTTGGAGACATAAGATTATTTCCTACAACTTCTGATGGGGCAACAAAGATGTTGACTATTGCAAGGAATGAGGCAGAGGCCTGGGGATACATAACTGAGGACATCAATGCAGAAAGACAAGCCACACCGCTAAGGCACTAGTGTGGTGTTCAGTCATAGTTCAAATGGTGGTCTCCATCACCATTTCATGGTGAGGAGAATAATTCAGGGTCTCATATGGGAACAGGTAACATTCAAAGCTCTACATACTAGAATTCAATACACAGGCTATTAAAGGATCTAGCAAGAGAAATGTAGATATGTAAGTAGTGTTGGTAGAGAGATAAATAATCTAGCTGTATTCAGCCTAAAACAAAAGATAATTGATCATTTTCAGTATCCAAAACACTCCTAGGAGAGGTCCTTACTATGAATATAATGGGAAACAGAAATGAACAGGTGAACAAGAAGGAAGCAAAATAGACACTTAATTCTATTGATTTATTATCTCTCTTATTCCTCAAATGAATGTTTCAAGATGGGCATGCACGTAGTAGGTGATATCTTAGCATTAGTTTGGAAAATGTTTATTAGTAAGAAATTTGTACAGATTTAACTTTGTTATTTCTTTCTTCCTCTTGATAATCTTTATTTTTTCATACTTTTGTATTATAAAACTGCTGTACAGAGGGGTTACAGTTACATGAGCAAGGTAATGAGTACATTTCCTATTGAGCATTTTTGCCTCCTCCTTTGTTTTCCCCCTACCATCCCTTCCCTCTCACCTCCACAACTACACCCCCCACCCCTGGCAAAGTTGTAAAGTTTGTTTTCAACATAGTGTTTTGTACATCTCATAATTACAATGGGTCAACTTGTATCCTTATTTAAGCATTTTGTTTTTTTCCCTTCTCCTCCCCAAATTAGAGAAGACTGTATACAAGTTGCAGGGTATGACATCAAATACAGTTATAATAATGGTTATTCCATGGGGGAGAATTATACAAAGCAACAAAAAAAATCACATGGTACATTATTAATGGTACATTATTAATATGTTAGAAACAATAGCAAGAAAGAAAAAAGACATTTGTGTCCTTATCTTGGGGTTCATTTCACTTAATACCAACTTATATGGTCATATGTTCATAGCTTTTGATCTTTTCTGCTTGTTCCAGGCATATACTAGTATTGCAAATAAGGGAAACCATGGGACCTACTTTCCTTTGGCCTGCCTTACTTCACTTAATATAATTTTTTCCAAGTCTTTCCATTTCCTAACAAATGGAGCAGTGTCATTCTTTCTGATGTAGGCATAGAATTACATTTTATATATATATATATATATATATATATATAATGGTATATATAGACATATATAAAGGTATATACATATATAAAGTTATATACATATATAAAGGTATATACATATATAAAGCTGTATATATATATATATATATATATATATATATATATATATATATATATATATATATATACCACATTTCCTTGAACCATTCATCTACTGAGGGGCATCTGAGTTGGTTCCATATCTTAGTATGGTAAATAATGCTGCAATAAACATAGTTGTGCTGGTAGCCTTAGTATAGTGTTGTTTGTGATTGTTTGGATAAATGCCCAAAAGTGGGATTGCTGGGTCATAGGGGAGCTCTATGTGGAGTCTTTTGAAGAACCTCCATACTTTTTTCCAAAGTAGCTGGACAAGTTTACACTCCCACCAACAATGCAGTAGGTTTCCCTTCTGGCCACATCCTCTCCAGCATCTGTTGTTATTAGAGTTCTTAATTATAGCCATTCTAACAGGGGTGAGGTGGAATCTCAATGTTGTTTTGATTTGCATTTCTTTTATGGCTAGAGATGTTGAGCATTTCTTCATATGTCTATTGGCCATTATTATTTCCTCTTCAGAGAAGTTTCTCTTTAAGTCTTTAGCCCACTTATATATTGGGCTTTGAGGATTTGTTGTTGGGGGATATAATTTTTTGAGTTGCAGGTATATTTTAGACATGAAACCCTTACACATGGAGGCTGAACAACACACAGTTGAACCACCAGTGTGTCATGGAAGAGATTAGAATGGAAATTCAAATGTTCATGATATTCAACAAAAATGAACATACAAATTACCAGCTCCTCTGGGGCATGGCAAAGGGAGTACTCAGAGGCTAGTGCATAGCTCTGAGTTCTTACATCAACAAATTGGAGAGATCTTAAACCAACAATTCAATGAGACATTTGAAGCTCCTTGAAAAAGAGCATCAAGCTAAACCCAATCCAGTAGATTGAAACAAATAATTAAAATTAAATCAGGATTGAATGAATTATAATCAAAAAAAAAAACATAGAAAGAATCAACAAAAGTTGGTTCTTTGAAAAAATTAACAAAATTGACAGAACCTTAACAAATCTTATCAGAAAAAGAAGAGATCACACCCATATAAAAAACTCAGAGATGAGAATGGAAACATCACCACAGAAATAACTAAGATTCAGGTAAAGGAATACTTCTGAAACCTTTATGCTAATAAGTTTGAGAATCTGGAAGAAATGGATGATTCTTAGCAAATATTGACATGCCAAAATTAAACCAAGATGAATTAAACCAACTTAACAGACCCATATCAAGCATCAAAATAGAAACCACAATAAGAGAACTCCCATCTAAGAAAAGTCCAGGACTAGATAGATGGATTTACAGCAGAATTCTATAAGGCCTTTAAAGCAGAATTCACACCAATACTCCTCCAACTCTTCAATGAAATTGAAAGAGAAAGTTCACTACCGAACTCTTTGTATGAAGCCATCATAACCCTCTTCCCAAAACCAGGAAGGGACTCATCAAAGAAAGAGAACTATAGACCAATTTCTTTGATAATCTTTAGTATGAATAGGCTCAGGAAGATGCAAAATAACATCAGATGCTCATGAATAAAATATTTTTGAAACTATCACAGATGATGTGTTAGAATAATGTACTTCTGATAAGCAACTGCGTCCTAATTCCTGAAATCTGTGAATTCATTGTTATATGATGGAGAATTAACGTAGAAAATAGAATTAAGATTGTTTATCAGCTTACTTTATTTATACATAAAATTGAATAAAATTGAAATCATGTTTTCTTTGTAAAATATTCAAATTAATAAATAAGAACAGTTTATGTACAACTTGGGAGGGAGGGAAGAAAGGAAGGGGAAGAGGGAAAAATAGAAAGGAAGGTGTAACAAGTTCATCAAGCAATGTACTAATTACCTTACTTATGCAACTGTAACCCCTCTGTACATCACCTTGACAATAAAAAAATGAATTTAACATATATCCTATAAAATTAAGAAGAGGTTGGGAAGGGGTGGGTATAGGAAGGCTGGATGAGAGTGTTGAAAGGGGTAACATTGATTTACAATGCAGATGCATTGTATTCATAAACAGCTTTGTTGAACAACTACTTAATGATAAATAAAACACATTTTAGGTACTTGAAAAAATCAGTAATAGTGAAATTAAAAGTAGATTTTTAGTACTATATTTCAATATCTAATGGAAGAATATATCTAGGTCATTATTGGCATTAGCTACTGAAACATTAGGAGAAAGTTAATGTTTTAGAGGATGAGTAGGATTGATAGAACATAATAGCTCTGGACAATTTCATAATACCTGGGACAATTTCAACATCAAAACCTTAAAAAAAAGCCAAATATGAATGTACATATTTATAATCTAGAGAATTTATAGTCTAGAGAATGAGGCCAGTCTGCAAGACACTATATAAAATATAAAATAAAATAAAAATAAAAACAAGATTCTTAGGAAGAATTCTAGCCAAAATATCTAATTTAGAGTTTGATAAAAGCTCTAGCACAATAATGAATGTTTAGATATACAATAAAAATAGGAACTATCAAAATTTCATTCTAAGAATATAATCTTCAAAATCCAAAGCAGGGAGATTATTCTAATTTAACAAATAGGTTTTTAAGAAGAAGCAAAGAGTAATGGAAGAAGAAAATTAAACAATATGAAAAGGCTCAGGAAACTTAAATGGCCAGTCTCTAATGATGATTGAAATAAATCAAATGTAAAGAAATAAAATGGAGAAAATTGAGTATGTGTTATATTCAATGATGTTAGGAATTATGACTTTAAGTACATGAATGATTTTATATATAATTATATGTATTTAGGAATCTATATATTTATATAAGAATTTATATCAAAATTGTAAATTGTAGAGGTGGAATGAATAGTGCTAGAAGGAGACAAAACTAAAACACAACCAGTCAAAAATATAAAAAAAATACCTGTTGAAGCTGTTACTGAAATTTTAGGGATTCATTATTGCTGCAGTTTGGATCTACAATATGCATTCAGAGAACTTTGTGTTAAATGCTTAGATCCCAGTGAAGCACTAATGGGATGTGGTAGAAAATAGATGTGAGGCTTTGTAGAGATCTGTCCATTATGAGGACATGTCCTGTAGGAGATGGTGAAACCCCACCCCTGCCCTCTTTCTTGTTTGTTTTACATCAGGCTAAGAGATAAATGGGCATTTTCCATCATGGTCACACACTGTGAAATTCTTTGCAGATGCAACCCAAAACTTCCTTATAAACTGATTGTCTACTTTGTCCAATCAGAAAAAACTGGATAACACAGTTATGGTATTGTCTCTCTTAATTTTTATATTTGAATTGTTTCAAGAAAAAGTTTGCCAGTGATTAAATAAATTCCAATAAATAATATGTATGAATGAAGTGGAATGTTGGTAACCAATAAAAGAATAGTGCAGTGCTACCATATAAAGGATACTTGAAAACACTGTTGGGTGAAAGAACCTAGATAGGAAATACCACGTAGCTAGGCAAGGTGTCACACTCCTGTAATCTCAGCACTCTGGAAGCTGAAGCAGAAAGGTACAAGTTCCAATCTTGAACTTACATTTTGAACTTACTTATGAACTACATAACAAAACCATGTCTCAAAACATTAATGAAAACAAAAGCCCAGAGTATGATACTATTTGTCTGAGGTGTACAAAATAATAAAGAGACACAAAACACATTCCTAGCTGCCTAGGGCTAAGAGAATGAGAAAATGTAGAGATGATGAAAAAAGGTCCTGAAATTTTGTTACAATAAAAATATTTTAAAATTTGCCTTTATGGTGGTATATCCCTCTATATACACTAAATCCACTGACTAAATTTACAAAAATTTCTGAAATAGACTTAAAGCCACATGTAGTAGGTGAAGTAAACGATATATTAGAATATAATAAATTTTATTATCACTTGTAAAAAAGGTTTGAGAGAAAGCTTAACTAAGTGTGCAACAATGCACCGTGTTCTTTGTTAAAGGATTTCCAAGTTAACACAGTCTCTCAATTGCAAGAGGAAATTATTTATTGCTTGACAATAAAAATTTAGGCATTGTGGGGGATATTCTGGTAATCTAGAGACATTGTAAAATAATGGTATGTTTTAAGTTGAACCAGAATTAGATTTAGGGATAAACTTAAGCCCTGGGCTGAGAGTCTCTAAGGAAACCCAATTTATAGTTCTGTAACTCAACATTAACAGCAATCCTCAATTATTGGATGCCCAATATTGCCTTTCGGGCAAAAATTCAGCCACCATTTCCTATCTCTGATTCCCTGGCCTTGCTCTGTGTTTACACTCTAACAAATTGTGTCTCACCTGTTACCTGGTCATTTCCTACTGAGATTAGTTCTGTGAATTACTATCCTATGTACTTGTTGGAATCTTCATAGGCTTTTATGAAGTTTATCTTTTTTGGTCTCTCCATCCTTGTAAGTGACTTTCTGAGAATATCCCATTTTTCACACTAAAGATTAATGGCAATTACCATCCTAATGACAGGTGTAGATAGTAAAAAATGTTTGCACTTGTCATTCAGAGTTGATTCTTAGTTTGATATTATCCTGTTTCTATTTCCAGGTATCCAGGGCACTTTCGACCATTTCAAGTTGCAGATAATAGAATGCCTGATGGAAATCAAATTTGTCTTATCCTGGCATTGACATTTGTTAGGAAAGAAGGACATTGAAAGATCAAAAGGTTTGCTTTGAAAACCAAACCCAAAGCTCTTTACATAATTAGCACACTCAGTAAGAATACACAATGGCTCTGTGAGAGCCAGTTGGCCTACAGAGGAGAAACTGATGGTGACCCATTGCTTTGACATTGACAAAGTGAATTAAAGGATGATGAAGGTTGCATATAGCCAGCCAATGTTCTCAGAATCAGGTGATCCTGCATGAGGCAACTGACAGTTTGTTTTTTCAGAATCTGACAGTGCAGGAACATAGATCATGTTCTCTCACTAACCTCTTCAGAGTCTACAGGTATATGGAATTCCCCAGGGCCACTGTGCAACTGAGATCTGGAATATGCTTGAACACAGTAAGCCTGAGAAAGTTCCTAAGCATTCTGCAGATGTAAACTAGAACGAAGAACCAAGCTCCTCCAATGCTTCTGAGAATGTAAGACTGAGCAGATGGATAAAGTGTCACTTAAATTCTTGATGGAAGAAACTAAGGGTGCAAAGTGCCATGGACAGAGAACAAAAAGGCAAGTAGGAAGTGCAGTTCTCAATCAATGCTGGTTAAAAGGGAGAAGGGACCCTGGACTCACAGAGGCTGATAGTTCATGTTGGTGGATATCAATATGGATAAATGCTATGAACTTTGATACAGACCCTTCCCTTACAAAATCAAATGACCAGGAATTGACTGGCCAAGATTTTATGGGCCAAGAAACAAATAAAAATCACCTATTTGCTCAACATACTTTTTGAAAGCTTGAAGAAGGGGTTAAATTGAATTGTTTTTAAGTTATAGTTAAAGAAAGTGAAAAGCCATTGTGATTAAAGTTTCAGTTTCCCAACTACCAACTCTGCATATTTTCAAATTGCCATTTTGAATATATGCATGTGTTGTTTGCAGATTGTTATTTATTGTCCCCTTCCCGAATAATTCCTTAGAAACCCTATTAAGGTTTTAAAACTTATATATGACAAATCTTTCCCCCTTGTAAATAGAAAACCCTAAAATCTTTGGTTTCAGAAATACACAAACTTTGCCCAAATACATTTTGAAAATATCCTTGACTGACTGGTTACTATTAGCATCTTCATGTTGGTTTGAAAATGAGAGCAATTTAAAATTAGGTAAGACAGAGGAACATAAAATGGATAAAGTGTGAGCAAGAGGAAGTAGGGACTCAAAATGGTCTGCACGGTGTGACTCAGTAAATGATTTGTGTGAGCCTGAGAGTTGAGCAGGTTGGCGTCTCTACCAGCTGGTCGTGAACTTGATTCAGGATCCAGCCCCTATCACATGCAGAAATCTCTGGCCAAGTTCCCTTCCTACTTCACACAGATCTAATAACCACCTTACTCCTACTTGATGAGAAACGTTTTTCATCTCTTTCTATGGGAGGTAGATGGGCTATCTATCACAGTTGCCATCAGGATCTTGACATTGGTTGAGTGGGTTAGCTTTTTCCCTGAGGTCCACATGACATGCGCCACTGAATCATTTTGTTTTTCCTTGCCACAAGGATGCTCACAGGGCTTTGTGTTTTCTCCATCTCTTCCCTCACTCACCCTGACCTTGACAGTGCTCTTTTGTCATCTTGCTACTGGACTATACCTACTCGACGAACCCAGGTCTGCCAGCTTTCATTCAAATTTAGACTCCATGAAAATCTATATCAAAATAGGAAAGCTATATTTTCATGTCAGCACTTAGTTCAGTTTTGGAAGTGTAAGTCAATGATCTTGTTGCTTTGGATCCTGCCAAAGCAGTGTGTAATGACAACAGGATGATAGAAATAGCCTGCTCCCCTCATGGCCAGGAATAAATAAGAAGAGTGACCATGGTCCAACAATCTGCTTCAATCCCCTAAGATATTTCAATGGGCCCTGTCCCAGGTCTCAGTAGTGTTATGCTATGGACCAAGACTTTTTTCTTTTAGTATTATAATTTTAATTGTAAAGATACTGTACAGAGGGGTAACAGGAGTAAGGTAATGAGTACATTTCCTATCCAGCATTGTTACCTCCTCGTTTGTTTTTCCCCTACTATCCTTTCCTTCTCCACCTCCCCACCTCCTCTCTCCCTCCGCCATGGAAATTGTAAAGTTCATTTTTAACATAGTGTCTTGTACATCTCATTGTTACAATGGGTCAACCTGTTTCCTTATTTCAGCATTTTGTTATTTCCCTTCCCCTCTTCAAATTGGAAAAATGCATATACAAGATGCAGGGCACCGACATCAAATACAGTGAAAACAGGGATTATACCATAGGGGGAGAACATAATAAAGAAACAAACAAAAAAATCACATGGTACATTATAAATACATTAAAAACAAGAGCAAGAAAGAAAAAACAGGTTGTGTCCCTTTCTTGGGGCTCATTTTGCTTAGCATCATCTTCTATGGTCATATGTACATAGCTTTCGGCCTTTTCTGCTTGTCATACAGATATATCAGTTATTGTAAATAATGGAAACCATGGACCTATTTTTGGAGGGCCTGTCTTACTTCACTTAATATAATTTTTTCCAAGGCTTTACATTTCCTAAAAAATGGGGTAGTGTCATTTTTTCTGATAGAGGTATAGAATTCCATTGTGTGTGTATATACATATAGCTTTAGTATAGCCTTGTTTGTGATTATTTGGTTAAATGCCCAAAGTGGGATTGCTGGAGTCATTGGAGGAACCTCCATACTGCTTTCCAAAGTGGTTGAACAAGTTCACACTCCCGCCAACAATGCAGTAGGGTTCCCTTTTGGCCACATCCCCTCCAGCTTCTGTTGTTATTAGATTTCATTTTTATTTTTTATATTTTTTTGTAAAAATACCTACAGAAGGATAACAGTTACATGAGTAAGGTAATAAGTACATTCTATTGAGCATTGTTCCCACTTACTTTGTTTTCCCCTACCATTCCTTCCCTTCCAACCTCCCCAATTCGTCCCTTCCCCCACACTGAAGTTGTAAAGTTCCTTTGCAACATATTGTCTTATACATCTCATTGTCATAATGGGTCAACCTGTATCCTTATTTCAGTATTTTGTTATTTCCTTTCCACTCCCCAAATTAGAAAAATATATATACAAGATGCAGGGCACTGGAATCAAATATAGTGGAAACAGGGGTTATACCATGGGGGAAGAACATACAAAAGATACAAACAATCACATGGTACATTATAAAAAAAAAGAACAGCAAGAAAGATTAAACCACTTGTGTCCCTATCTTGAGGTGAGAGCCATTTTAACTGTTGTTCTGATTTGCATTTTTTATGGCTATAGAGTTTGAACATTTCTTTATGTGTCTATTGACCATTCTTATTTCCTCTGCAGAGAAGTCTCTCTTTTAGTCTTTAGCACACTTATTAACCAAGCAGTTGTTTCTTTGAGGATTTGTTGTTGGGAGATTTTTTGTTTTGTTTTATACTAGTTATATTTTACATATGAGACCCTTGTCCATTGTATGGCTAGTGAAGATCTTCTCCTAGTCTGTGGGCTTTCTACTGATCTTGCTAGCTATGTCCTTTGCCATGCAGAGGCTCTGCAGTTTCATGCAATCCCATTTGCCCAACCTTTCTTTGATTTGTTGTGTTTCTGGGTCTTTATTAAGAAAATTTCGGCTCGTGCTAAGGAGTCCTAGAGTTTCTCCTATTTTTTCTTGTAATGTTTTCAGGGTGTCTGCTGTGACTTCGAGGTCTTTGATGTATTTGGAGTTGATTCTGGTGCAGGGTGATATATAACTATCTAGCATTACTTTTCTATTGGTGTTTGACCAATTTTGCCAGCACCATTTACTGAAGATGCTGTCATTCTTCCATTCTATTTTTTAGCCACCTTATCAAAGATTAGGTGGCTATATATCTGTGGATTCATTTCTGGGTTTTCAGTTCTATTCCATTGGTCCTCAGATCTGTTTTTGTGCCAGTACAAAGCTGTTTTAATTACTATGGCTTTGTAGTAGAATTTGAAATTTGGTATTCAAATTCCTCCAGCACTGTTCTTTCTGCTGAGGATTGTTTTTGCTATTTGGGGTCTTTTATTGTTCTATATGAATTTTTGGGTTGCTTTCTCTATTTCATTGAAGAATGAGGTTGGGATATTGATAGGTATCACATTGAATTTATAGATAGCCTTTGGCAGTATAGTCATTTTCAAGGTGTTATTCCTCCATATTCAGGTACATGGGACGTTTTTCTACTTTCTTAGTTCTGCTTTAATTTCCTTTTTCAGGTTTTTAAAGTGTTCATCATAAAGGTCCTTCACTTCTTTAATTAAGTTAATGCCTAGGTATATTATTTTTGTGGGGCTATTAAAAAAGAGTTGCTTTCCTGATTTCAGCCTCTCTCTACTCATTACTGGCAAACAGAAAAGTCATTGATTTTTGAGGGCTAATTTTATACCCTGCTGCTTTGCCAAAGATTCATATTATCTCGAGTAATTTGGGAGTGGGGTCCATGCCGTTCATTAAAACCAAAATCATGTCATCTGCAAAGAGGGATAGTTTAACTTCATCTTTCCCTATTTGGATCCCCTTTATGTTTACATTTTGTCTAAGTATTCCCTTATAATGTTCTGAATCTTGTTTGTTTCTATGGTGATGTTGCCATTCTCATCTCTAGTTTGTTTATTTGTGTGTTCTCTTATTTTTCTAATAAGATTTGCTAAGGGTCTGTAAATGTTGTTATTTTTTTTAAGAACTAACTCTTTGTTTTGTTAATTCTTTCTATTTTTTGGACTTTAATTCATTTTTTTAATTTTAATTTTAATTTTTTATTGTGAAAATACTGTACAGAGGGATTACAATTACATGGGCAAGATAGTGAGTACATTTCTTATCAAGCATTGTAGCCTCCTCCTTTGTTTACCCTTCCCATCCCTTCCCATCCTCCCTCCCTCCCACCCAATCCTCCCCCACCCAAGTTGTAAAGTTCGTTTTCAACATGACAACTTGTACTTCTCATTGTTGCAACAGGTCCACCTGTATCCTTATTTAAACGACTTGTTTTTCCCCTTCCCCTCCACAAATTATACTGACATCAAATACAGTGAAAGCAGGGGTTATACTGTGGGGTTTTTAGGAAATGGAAAGACTTGGAAAAAATTATATTAAGTGAAGTAAGCCAAGCCCAAAGAAACATAGGTCCCATGATTTCCCTTATTTGCAATATCTAGTATATGTATAAGTCAAGCAGAAAAGGTCAGATAAGGTGATGTTAGGAAAATGAATCCTAAGATATGTATTTTAAATATTGTTTTTTCTTTCATGCATTTGTTTCTAACGCAATTATAAGACTTTAATTCATTTATATCTGATTTAATTTTAATTATTTATTTCCATCAACCTGATTGGGGTTTAGCTGGAGCTTCAAGTGCCTTTTTAAATTGTTGGTTTCAGATCTCACCAATTTTTTGTTGTAGGAACTCAGAGCTATTAACTGAGTACTGCCTTTGCTGTGTCCCAGAGGAGCTGGTTATTTGTGTGTTCGTTTTTGTTAATAATCATGAACATTTTAATTTCCTTTCAAATCTCTTCCATGACCCACTGGTGTTTCAACAGTGTGTTGTTCAGCCTCCATGAATTACAGGATTTTCTTTGTTGGCTTTCGGTGTTAAATTCTTATTTTATTCCCTTGTGGTCTGAGACAATACATAATTTCAATGTTTTTGAATTTGGACAAATTTGCCTTGTGACCTAAAATGTGGTCTATTTTGGAGAATGTTCCATTTGTTGCTGAGAAGAACGTGTACTCTTATTCTGCTGGTTGAAATATTCGGTAGATCTCTGCTAAGTCTAGTTGGTCTATGCAGTTGTTTAGGTCTGAGGTTTCCCTGTTGAGTTTTTGCTGGGTTGATCCATCCAGCAGGATAGTGGTGTGTTAAAGTCCCCCACAATTAATGTCTTTGGATCAATGTGTAATTTTAGGGAAGTAGTGTTTCTTGGATAAATTTAGGTGCTCTGTTATTTGATGAATAGTTATTTAGAATTGTAATATCCCCCTACAGGAGAGATCCGTTTATTAGTATGTAAGACCTTCTTTATCTCTTCTCACTAATTTTAGTTTGAAGTCTATTTTATCCGATATTAGGATTGCAACTCTTGCCTGTTTGTGGGGGCCATTTCCTTGGTAGATATTATTCCAGCCTTTCACTTTCAGAATGTTTTTCTGGGCAAGGTGTGTTTCATGAAGGCAGCAAATAGAAGGATCTTGCTTTTTGATCCAACTAGACAGTCTATGTCACTTAATTGGAGAGTAAAGTCCATTAATATTGCGAGTTAGGACTGAAAGGCTTTTGGTAGTTCCTGCCATGTTATCCACCTTCTTGGGGGCTGTGCTAACTGGGTTCTTCCTATGGTTCTTTGATTCTCTGCTTAGGGGCTATTTCTTGGCCTTTACCATTCTCTTGTTAGTTTTCTATGTGTAGGACATCTTTAAGTATCTTGTGGTGGAGATATAGTGTTTCATTTTCTTTGCTGTGGAAGGCTTTTATTTGTCCTTCCGTTATTAAGCTGAGTTTAGCTGAGTACAGTATTCTGGTTGATAGTGGTTTGTCTTTAGGGCATGGCATATATCATTCCAGACTCTTCTTGCTTTCATGTCTTTGCTGAGAAATCTGAAGTTTTTCTGATTGGTTTCCCTTTATAGGTGATTGGTCTTTTCTCCCTGACAGCTTTAAAGATCCTTTCCCTGGTCTCAATCATCCTGTGTGGATTACAATGTGATGGTGGGATGTCCTGTTCTGATCTGGACTATTTGGGGTTCTAAAGGCATCTTGTATCTATCTGAATGGGCCTATCTTTTTGCATGTTTGGTAAATTCTCTGCTAGGATCCTGTTAAATAAATTTACTAGAACATTAACTTCTGTCTTGAGGCCCTCCTCAATACCCATTAGCTTTAAATTAGGCTTTCCAATGGTGTCTTCTAAATATTGAATTCATTTATCATATTTCTTGGATTTGTCTTGAATACTTGTCTGTTCTTTTTCTATAATGTCTAGGCTATCTTCAATCCCAGAGATTCAATCTTCTACATGGTTTCACCTACTGTCAAGATTTTCTACTTTGTTTTTTATTTCCTTTCCTTCTAATTGGTCATATTTGATGGCTTCAGCTTCTTTATTGGAGCTTTTTCTTAGATCTTTTATGGACTTCTTTACCTTCTTCATTTGCTTTTAAGTGTTCATTCTCAAATCCTTTGGTTGATTGGTTATAGTTTCATTGGACTCCTTTTCCTTCTGTTGGGCTTCATTCAATATTTCCTTTGTGGCCACCATGGATTCCTCCAGCTTTCTGTTTGTGGATTCCATGAATGCCTCTATTAATCTTTGTCTGTTCTCATCCTGCTCATGCAATTCCTTTATTAATCTTTGTTTAGCCTCCACAGGCTCACAAATTCCTGTATTAATCTTTGGTTACCTCATCATGTTCACACATTTCCGTATCACACTCACACAGTCCTTTCCAGGCTCTCAATCTTTTTTTTTTTTTTTTTGTCGGTCGTGGGGCTTGAACTCTGGGCCTGGGCATTGTCCCTCAGCTCTTCAGCTCAAGGCGAGCGCTCTACCACTTGAGCTACAGCTCCACTTCCGGTTTTCTGGTGGTTTATTGGAGATAGGAGTCTCACGGTCTTTCTTGCCCAGGCTGGCTTTGAACTGCGATCCTCAGATCTCAGCCTCCTGAGTAGCTAGGATTACAGGCGTGAGCCACCAGCGCCCGGCTTAGGCTCTCAATCTTTTTATTCAACATGTTTATCAGTAATGTTTGTAGAGCATTTTGGGAATGCTCCTCTGGATTCTTCATTAACTGCATTGCTGCCTGATTATCATGAGCATGAGTTGAGGTACCTGGACTTGCTATTGTTCTTGTTTCTTCTGTTTGTTCTGTCCATTTGGGTATGAAAGTCAAATCAAGTCCACGCTAGAACACTATTTTAAGCCAAGCATGAACCAGAGCCCTGTAGTTGCACAGATTGTTTGACTCATTCTAAATGAGTACAGATATAATCTAGTTCCACAGATACAGTCTGGTTCAACAACAAACAACTAGGGATCATTGGACTAAGAAAAATCAAAGAAGGAGTCAGCAGACCAGAAATTTGTAGATTTAGGGAAAATTCTGAGGAGAAATTAGGATTGGAAGAATGTAAGGAAGAAAAGTGAGAGAAGGACTATAAACAAGACCTAAATTCTGAGAAGGAAAGGATAGAAAGAAAGAAGAGAGATAAAGAAAAAGGAAAAAGAGAAAATAAAAAATTTAAAAATGAAACACTTAAAATTATATAAGCATAAAGAAATAATACTACAATAAATGAGTTAAGGCTGAGAGTTTGTGAATTAAGTAATCGATATCTGAATTAAGTATGCACACAATGAAGGATAAGGTCTAATAATCTAAAGTGGGTGTATATCTGGGGATGAACAGAACAGCAATTAAGTAAGGCAAAAAAAAAAAAAAAATCAAAAGGACCAAAAGGGGAAAGAGTATAAAGAGAATTAAAACAAAAAAGAAACAACAACAAAAAAACAAACCTAAAATAAAAATGATAAAAAATAGACAATTTAAAAAAGTTTTTAATTAGGTAGAAGAAAGAATTTTTCAATTTGTGTGTGTGGGGGGGAGGGGGGATTTTGTGTCTCCCATGTGTCTGTAACCAGTCTCTTGGTGGAGTCTTTGGTTGTTTGTGTTGTTTGCTTTTCCTGTGGCTTGGTTAATTCCTTAAATCAGTTTTTTTGAGCAGGCAGAATTAAGTTCTGCCTTACCCAGGACTTTGGACCCTCCTCCCATGCTAGTTCATTGTGAGGGCAAGCTACATTGAGTATCCTAGCTTGGAGTTGCTCTGAGGGAGCTAAGTTGTAGGCTGTGGCCTGTCAGCAATCAGTAGCTTTACCCTCATGGGCTAGCCCCTGAGAGACTCAAGCAGCCCAGCCAAGAGCCATTCTCTGGATTTATGTGTAATTTGTGAGTTTCCAATTGTTTTTCTTTTACCCTCCAGCAGCCACAGTTGCTGCAGTAAGGTATGGTAGCCTCTGGCTCTGTTTACCCACTGAGGACAGTCTGCCCCACCCATGCAGAGTTGCCTCTGCTTAGAAAGAGCAAGTTTCCCAGGGGTGGAGCTGATCCCCTCAGGTCAGGTTCCTTTGACCTGTTGAATGGTTCCTATTGGCTTCTTCCAAGGCCTGAGTTACGTGTTAGCTGCTCTGGCCAGGTCTTTGTTAGTATCAAAGATGGAATTCTTTGGTGGGGGAAGGATGTCTTGGGGGTACTCATGCCTTTCTCTTGGTTTCTGGCCATCAACAGTCTGTCACTATTTATGGTCAGCAGGATTAAGATTTCTACTCCTTGTCAGTTCTTGCTGGTGATGAGTAGAATCCACTTGCACAGTGCCTCTGCTGCCTTTGTCCTGGGCTCTCTCTGTTGATATTGTGGTCTGGCAGCAACATGGGAGTGCTCCAATCTGTGTCTTTAACCAAGCTGCCTGGATATTTCCTCTCTGGCCAAACTCTTTATACTCTGATGGCACACTTGGTGTGACTCTCTAGCCTTAGATTTTCCACTGGAACACTAAGACTGGTTTCTACACAAGAGCTTGCTTAGCCCCCACATTCTCCACTGCCATCTTCCTCCAGACTCCTGGATCAAGACTTTTATGGCATGAGTCTTTGGAGACCCTTAAGGTCCAAACACTAGCATTGGGTTTTATGTCAACTATGACAACTAACTTGCAGTTTCCTTCACATGATACACCCAAACTTTGAGGAAAGTTTTCTGCTTTCCAAAGTGGTTGTATAAGTGTACATTCCCACCAGCACTGTAATAGGATTCCTCTTTCTTGGCAACCGCTCCAGAATTTGTCGTTGACTGACTTTAGGATGTGGGCCATTCTAACTGGGGTAAAGTGGTATCTCAGGGTTGTCTTTATTTGCATTTCCCTTACAACCAGTGATGGTGAACATTTCCTCACATGTTCCTTTGTTATTTTTATATCTTCTTCTGAGAAGTCTCTCTTTAGTTCCCCTGCACATTTAGTAATTGGTTTGTTGGGTTTGGGAGGAATTAGTTGTTTGAGTTCCCTGTATATACTGGATATTAGGCCCATGTCTGATATATTGCTGGTAAATATTTTTTCCAGTTATTTGGCTGTCTTTCTAGTTTGGTTGCTATGTCTTTTGCTGTGCAGAAACTTTCTATTTTAAGGTAGTCCCATTTGTCAAGTCCCTCTCCAATTTGTTGTGAGCCTGGACCTCTGTTCAGGAAGTTCTTGCCTGTGCCTATACATTCAAGTATATCTCCTACTCTGTCCTGCAGTAGTTTCAAAGATCCAGGTTTGATGTTAAGGTCTTTAATTCATTTTGAGTTGATGTTAGTGCATGGTGACAGGCTGGGGTCCACTTTTAGTTTTCTGCATGTGGCCGCCCAGTTATCCCAGCACCAGTAGTTGAAGATGCTGTGCTTCCACTCTATGTCTTTGGGCCCTTTGTCAAATATCAGCTGACTATAGGCATGTGGTTTTATTTCTGGATCTCCTATTCTATTCCATTGGCCTTCAGGTCTGTTTTTGTGCCAGTGTTATTATGGCTCTATAGTAGAGCCATGTTGCCTTTTTTGCCGAGAATTGTTTTGGCTATTCTAGGTCTATTTTTGTTCCATATAAATTTTTGGACTGTTTTCTGTATTTCAGTAATGAACGTCATTGGGATTTTAATAGGAATTGCGTTGAATTTGTGTATTAGCTTCGGCAATATGGCCATTTTCACTATATTAAGTCTGCCTATCCAAGAATATGGAAGACCTTTCCATTTCTTGTTTTTATAGTTTTCATTAAATAGTTCTTTTACATCTTTGGTTAGGTTGATTCCTCAATATTTTATTTTTTTGAGGTTATTGTGAATGGGGTTGTTTTCTTGATTTCCTTTTCTACTTGTACATTTTGGTGTACAGAAAGGCAACTGATTTTTGTGGGTTGATTTTGTATTCTGCCACTTTGCTAAAGTGGTTTATAAGTTCTAAGAGTTTGGGGGTGGAGCTTTTGGGATATGGAGGTATAGTATTATGTCATCTGCAAAAATCTCCAATTTTCTTAAAAGCTCATTTTAAATTGGACAAAATGAATGTTATAGATAACATTAGAAAGCTAATCTCCAACAATTACTTATTTCTTTTTCCTCCCTCCTCCCCCCCTCTGTCTCTCTCTCTTTCTTTCTTTCTTTCTTTTTCCTTTTATTTTCTTTTTACTTTTTATATTTTTGTTGGTCATGTGGCCTGAACTCAGGGACTGGGGACTATCCATGAGCCTTTTCATTTTCTGCTGGTACATTTGAGATAAAAATCTCACATACTTTCCTGACTGGGCTGGCTTTGAACCATAATCCTCAGATCTCAGCCTCCTGAGTAGGTAGTATTACAGGCATAAGCCACCAGCACCCAGCTCATTTTTTATTTTTAAATAATTTCTGAACTACTAAAATGTTGTAAAATGCTACAAAGAATATTTATGTGCTAGTACTCTAGCTCTTAAAATGTTAATGTCCTCCATAACTCTAGTTAAATTGACAATATCAGGAAATGCACAATGATTTCATTCTATTAACTCACTTACAAACCTTATTGAAAACTTACTCGTTGTCCCACACATTTTTCTCTTCCAGGATCAAATCCAAAATGACACACTGAATTTAGTTTTCATAGCTCCATAGTCTCTTTCAATCCAGTCATATTCTTCAGTCTTTATATAACTTTCACAAGTTTTTATTGTTTTTTTCAAGACTGGACCGAAAAGATTCTATCATTACTCTATAGAATGATCCTCAGTTTGGACTTATCTGAAATTTCCTTATGTTTGATTGGGTTCTGTATTTGTGGAAGAAATTCTTCAGAGTGGTGGATTTGTCCTGTCCAATCCATTACAGGAGAAGATTCTTGCTGTTTGTTGGTGCCATCAAAACAAATCAATTTGTTAAGATGCTGACCAATATAATATTACTTCTTCCCCTTTAATATTTATCTGTTGGGGAGAATTACTAAAGCTATGAAATTTTCTGTTTTTTATAAGAAATTATAATTTTGCGCAGTGATTTTATTATTATTTGCTGCCTGAAAGGAAAACTTAATGTTTGCCAAACTGTGGTTTTTTTCCCTACTATTACCCTGCTACCTTTTTGAATTGCCATTCTACCAAAAGGAGAAACTGTCCCACTAACTGCTATTTCTTAATTTGTTCATTTATTTTTATCACGATGTCAATTTTATTTTCTAGAATCCATTGCATTACTAGAATCCACTACTAGTAAGTTTTTTTTTGCTCACATTGTCATAGCTTGCTCACTGAAACTCCTTTGAATTGCTCTAGTTCTAGTATATCTGCATTTTTTGTGCATTTCTTTCATTTTTGGCATCTCAAGATATTTTAAGCTTAATATCTATTTTCCTAGTCTCAGATATCAAATTAGACATCTCTCCAAAGAACCTTGTTTTGATTCTGTATGGAAAGATATTTATAAATCAAAGAACATACATTTACACATTTTCAATATAATAGAGTGCTAGTTTTAGGCCAGTTTAGAGGGCAGATCTTGGAAAGATATACATGTGCACATATTTGCATGTGAAAAATACTCAAAGCACATATTTACCCCCAGTAAGAAAGCAGATGTAGCTATCCTGATATCTGACAAAATAAACTTCTCATTAAAATCAGTACAGAAAGACAAGGACGGACACTACATATTAATAAAGGGAACAATCCAAGAGGAGGATATAACCATTATCAACTTATATGCCCCAAATATTGGTGCACCCAGATATGTCAAACAAATGCTCTCAAACTTACAGAATAAAATAGATCCCAATACGATAATACTAGGAGACTTTAACACACCACTCTCACCAAAGGACAGGTCTACCAACCAGAGGATTGGCAAAGAAGCTACCAAATTAAGAGAGGCCATACTTCAAGCGGAATTAACTGACATCTACCGAGTATTTCATCCTAAAACAACACAGTACATATTCTTCTCAGCAGCTCACGGAACTTTCTCCAAAATAGACCATATCATAGTTCATGCAAGGAACTTAAGCAAATACAAAGGGATCGACATAATCCCCTGTATCCTATCTGACCACAGTGGAATCAAGCTAGCTCTCAATAACAAAGCATACCGCAGAAATTTCTCTAATACGTGGAAATTGAACAGCACACTCCTTAACAATGCCTGGATAACAGAAGAGATCAGAGAAGAAATAAAGCATTTCCTACAACTCAATGAAAATGAAAACACCTCACAAAGAAACTTGTGGGACACAGCAAAAGCAGTCCTGAGGGGCAAATTTATTGCCCTCAGTGCCCACATCAAGAGAATGGAGACAGACCAAGTAAATAATCTCATGTTGCAATTAAAACAGCTAGAAAAACAAGAAAAAATAGGACCTAAAGCTACTAGACGAAGCCAGATAACCAAATTAAAAGCAGAGATTAACCAATCAGAAAATCAGAAAACCATAACCAAAATAAACCAAACAAAAAGCTGGTTCTTTAAAAAAATAAACAAAATTGATGGCCCATTGGCTAGATTAATTAAAAAAAGAAGAGAGGAAACCCATATTAATAGGATTAGGGATGCCACGGGAAACATCACAACACGTACCCAAGATATCCAAACAATTCTAACAGACTACTTTCAAAAGCTATACTCTCTAAAGGAAGAAAATCGGGCAGAAATGGACGCATTTTTAGAGAAATACAAGTTGCCCAAACTGAGCAAAGAAGAAGTTAACCAATTAAATAAGCCAATATCCTATAATGAGATACAGGAAGCTATCAAAAGTCTTCCAACAAAAAAAAGCCCAGGACCAGATGGATTCACAGCAGAATTCTATAAGACCTTTATACAAGAACTAATACCCATACTCCTCAAGCTCTTCAGAGAAACAGAGAAGGAGGGAGCTATCCCAAACTCATTCTACGAAGCCAATATCACACTCATCCCCAAACCAGGCAAAGACCCAACCAAAAAGGAGAATTACAGGCCAATCTCCTTGATGAACACAGATGCAAAGATCCTTAACAAGATTCTAGCTAACAGAATCCAGAAACACATAAAAAAAATAATTCACTATGACCAGGTAGGCTTCATCCCAGAGACACAGGGATGGTTTAACATACGTAAGTCAATAAATGTAATCCAACATATCAACAGAGCCAAGGTCAAGAATCACATGATTATCGCCACAGATGCAGAAAAGGCCTTTGACAAAATTCAACATTCATTCATGCTAAAAGCTCTGGGGAAAATAAGAATAGAAGGAACATTTCTAAAAACAATAAAAGCCATTTATGACAGACCAATAGCCAATATTATACTTAATGGGGAAAAGCTACAACCAATTCTCCTAAAATCAGGAACAAGGCAAGGATGCCCACTGTCTCCACTCCTCTTCAATATAGTCCTAGAACCCTTAGCCAGGGCAATAAGGCAAGAAAAAGACATTAAAGGGATCTGCATAGGGAAAGAAGAAGTTAAACTATCCCTTTTTGCAGACGACATGATACTATACCTCCACGATCCCAAAAACTCCATCCCCAAACTCTTAGAAATCATAAATCACTTCGGCAAAATAGCAGGATACAAAATAAACCCACAAAAATCAGTTGCCTTCCTATACACTGATAATGTACAGGAAGAGAGGGAAATAAAGGGAGCAACCCCATTCACAATAACCTCCCGAAAAATAAAATATTTAGGAATTAACCTAACCAAAGATGTAAAAGAACTATTTAATGAGAACTATAAAAAGTTAAAGAAAGAAATTGCAGAAGACACTAGGAAATGGAAAGACCTCCCATGCTCCTGGATAGGCCGACTTAATATAGTAAAGATGGTAATACTTCCAAAACTAATATAAAAATTCAACGCAATTCCTATTAAAATCCCAATGACATACATCACTGAAATACAGAAAACAATCCAAAAATTCATATGGAACAACAAAAGACCTAGAATAGCCAAAACAATTCTAGGGGATAAAGACAATATGGGAGGGCTATCCATGCCGAACTTCAAACTCTACTACAGAGCTATAATAACAAAGACAGCATGGTACTGGCACAAAAACAGACCCGAAGACCAAAGGAACAGAATAGAAGATCTAGAAATAAATCCACAGGCCTACAGCCAGCTGATATTCGACAAAGGAGCCAAAGACATACAATGCAAGAAACACAGCCTCTTCAACCGCTGGTGCTGGGAAAACTGGGCAGCCACATGCAGAAAACTAAAAGTGGACCCCAGCCTATCACCATGCACCAACATCAACTCAAAATGGATTAAAGACCTTAACATTAAACCTGAATCTCTGAAACTACTGCAGGACAGAGTAGGAGAGACACTTGAACTAATAGGCACAGGAAGGAACTTCCTGAACAGAGTCCCAGGGTCACAACAAGTTGGAGAGAGACTCGACAAATGGGACTACCTTAAAATAAAAAGCTTCTGCACAGATAAAGCTATCGCAACCAAGCTAGAAAGACAACCAACTAATTGGGAAAAAATATTTACCAGCAATATATCAGACAAGGGGTTAACATCCTGTATATACAGGGAACTCAAGAAACTAATCCCTCCCAAACCTAACAAACCAATTACTAAATGGGCAAGGGAACTAAAGAGGGACTTCTCAAATGAAGAAATAAAAATGGCAAAGAAACACATGAGGAAATGTTCATCATCCCTGGTGGTGAAGGAAATGCAAATAAAGACAACCCTGAGATACCACCTTACCCAAGTCAGAATGTTCCACATCCACAAATCAGCCAACGACAAATGCTGGAGGGGATGTGGAGAACGAGGAACGCTATTACACTGCTGGTGGGAATGTACACTTATACAACCACTTTGGAAAGCAGTCTGGAGTGTCCTTAGAAAGCTAAAGATTGACCTCCCTTATGACCCAGTCATACCACTTCTAGGCATCTACCCTGAACAACAGGAACCAATATACAAGGACACGTGCACCTCCATGTTTATTGCAGCACTGTTCGCAATAGCGAGGATATGGAAACAACCTAGATGCCCCACCACAGATGAATGGATCCAAAAATTGTGGTATCTATACACAATGGAATATTATGCAGCCATTAGAAATGACAAAATAATGGCATTTGCAGGGAAATGGATGGAGCTAGAAGGAATCATGTTGAGCGAGGTAAGCCAAGAACGAAGAGACAAACAGTACATGGTCTCTCTGATAAGTGGATGATAAATCCAAAATGTTAGGTGATATGACAAAACTAACAGGACTTAAGAAACAAAGAACTCCCACTCATCTGGTTGAACCACTACCAAATATCCCCATGCTGCTGATCACATATATGGTATATAACATGTGAGCACCGTTATATATTACAGACTGTGATAGACAATTTGCTCCAGGAAAGTTAGAATGAACTTGTGACTTTAAATGAGCATCATTATTCCACAATACTGTGAATTTCCGGAAATTAAGTAATCACTTAATCACAATCAAAAAAAAAAAAAAGAACCTTGGGGAAGGGAGGGAGGGAGGGGATGGTAGGGGGAAAACAATGGAGGGGGTAACAATGTTCAAGAGGAAGTGTACTCATTACCTCACTCATGTAACTGTAACCCTCTGTATAGTATCCTTACAATAAAAAAATTTTAAAAAAAGCACATATTTATATCTATTAATTCTTGTCTACAATTTCAATCAGTACCTCAGGATTCATTCTACTTTCTTGCTTTGTCCACGTATTTGTAATATGTATCTTAATAGGGAGAAAGCTGGATCTTAATACTCACAATATATTTTCTTATGTTTGTAATGCTTTAATGCACATAATTGAATCTCAATTTTAGCCCATACAGCTGTGAGATGCTAATTTACTAGTTAAAAAGTAATATTTGTCTAACATTCCTTTGGTCTTAAGAATTACATTTAAAATAGTAAATTACATTTATAACAGTATATGAGAATGTTATTTCTAAAGTTAGGTTAGTTTGTTTCCTATTCCTTTCATTATGGTTGGGTTATTAGTAATAAAGTTAGATTATTTGTCACAGGCTATATACCATTTTGGTTTCAGCCAAGTCCAACTTGATAATTCAATTATTTATTTCTTTAGCTCTTTGAAATCTTAACATTGTTCTCTGAAAATGACACACAAAATGTAGAACTGGAAAGATATCACCCACTTTCTATGTCTTCTATATTACCCACATTTTTTGTATCAACTCTGTTTGCCCATTTTCTCTATAAATAATAAATCACTTTGTAGTTCCTTTTAGTTTTATTTAAGGGGTCAAATGCTTGGAATTTCTCATATTTTTCATTTAACATTGATGCCTGGATATTACTTCATTTCACTTCAACAAGTATCTTAGTTTCTTTTAACAGCCATGTAACATGTCATACTATAACTGCACCATAGTTCTTATCTCCTTAATCTGGATCTATGGACAATTTATGTAAATTAATGTATTTCTTTATGGAAAAATTCTTTTAAATATTAGTACATTTAAATATTAGTTTCAATATATTTTAGTTTTAAATAATTTTTAGTTTTTTTAATTAATGTTCCAAAAATAAAGTGCTTCTTCCTTATCTGTATTTCATTTTTGTTAGTTTTCTCTGGATCTTAATATTTCTTTTACATAACATTTAATCTTTTGCATTTCCCCTATCTAGCTTTCTTGAATGATTCTAACTACACATTTTTCTTCATCTTTTACTAGTTTGGTACTTTGAAAGTCAGTATTTGAGGAAGAGGAAATAAATCTGTCCCTTACATTTCTCAGTTGAAGTAACTGTTTCCTATAGTCTCCTTTTTTTTCTTTTTGTCTTCTCATCTTTCCTCTCACTCACCGATTTAAAATATTTATTTTGATGGGGCTGGGAAGGTGGCTCAGTGATAGAGTGCTTGCCTTGCATGCTCAAGGCCCTGGGTTCGATTCCTCAGCACCACATAAGCAAAAAAAAAAAAAAAAGCTGGAAGTGGCGCTGTGGCTCAAGTGGTAGAGCGCTAGCCTTGAGCTGAAGACCTGAGGGACAGCGCCCAGGCCCAGAGTTCAGGCCCCACGACCGGACCCAAAAAAAAAAAATTTATTTTGAAACTTTTACTCAAATTGGTTTTCTATCCACAAATATTTGAGTGAATTTACTGTAATGTAATTGTTGTCTTACAATGATATTCAGGAGGAATGTTGTGCTGAATCTTGTTTAAAGATTTTTAAATAAACAACTCGCATGCCTATATTTAATTTTTCCTTTTCACTTTGTGTATTAAAGCAGATTGGGGGATTCTTCATTTATTCCACAACAGTGTTTATAGTATATTGAAGTTCATATCCTTTATAGGTTTTCTATGTCCAGGAGATGGGAAAAATTTGTATGTCCCCTGATGTTTTTGGTGCTCTTGATCTTTAAACATACTATATTCCCCCACTTTTGCAGCTCCTCTCCTTTACCACTCAGTTCCAAAGAGTTCCTTTCTCTCCCCTTTTGCTTTATTAACCCCTGAGAAATTAAATATTTTGAAGTCTGTCATTTCATATCATGTATATTTTCAAGCCCCTAGTCTATAGGCTGTATGAGTACATCTCCCATGATGCTTTTTAAGTAATATATTTTAAATTCTCTCCACTTAGGGTGTACTAAAGAAAATTTAAGCTTTCCTTCACTGCTTTCATGTCAATAATATTCCCTTAACTAGCTCTCTTTGCCCAGCTGTGAGATTTTTTTAGAATATGAGATTTCTGGCTGAGATTTGGTGCAATTGTGAAAAAGTGTACTGATTTTTGAATTAGAACATTCAACACCTTCCAGTTTTCTTGAAAGTGTGGAGGGTCTTCATGCTGCTATTTTTTGGTATTATTTTCAGCTATCCATAATTTTAAAGTTATTAATTTTGAAGGAAGTTTTGTCTTTGTATATTCCCAGGTTCAGAAACACTGCATTCCTTTGAGGCAGTCTTCTGTCTCCACTTCCTTTGTGACAGCCATATCTCTTCACACAGTCCTCTAACTGCCCCTCTTGTCTTTCATGGGTGCCAGAGCAATCTATTTATGATGGAAGAGAGGCCTCTGTCCCTAGAGATAGTGTATGTGGCTTGATCTGCTCTTCTCTTTCCCCATGCCTTGTTTAAAAAGGTTTCATTGAATTTCTTGTGAGCTGTGCTGCTTGCTTGGGTGTACAAAATATTGGCAATGTTTTATAATAAGTTGCAAATCATTATTATGCGCTGTAGTGTTCATCGTATTACCATTAATCATCGTAAATTCACTGAGTGTATTCACACAAATAAGGTAGGTAATTCCACAGACAGTTTTATTCATGAAACTTTCAATTTATTAATGTGTTTTCACCTTTAAAGATACATGGAAAAGTTAAATGATGTTGTTCAATATCAGCCTCAAAAGGAGTTTATTGAGTCTTACACAGTAGAGCTTTCAGTTAAAATTCATCTTGAGCAAATTTTAAAGCATAGCCTTTGTCCCGCTCCTGCTCCCTTATGTTGAGGTTACTAACGTACCCCAAATCATCATGCTGAATGAATCCTATAAGTAGTCCAGAATCAAGTCTGTCCACATATATCAGATTTTAAGGTTAAGTGTGTACTTCATATTTTGTGTCCTCCATCTTTTGCCTAAATTTCATCTCAGATAAAAGGAATTAATATACATCATTTCTTGGAAATAGTAATATGTTATTAGGAATATTTTGTCTTAACCCAGAAATAGAAAGTGCTAATAGTGAAAATTTATGTTCCTTACTAAAATAAGTTCAATCGTTCTGAAAGACTATTATTTTAACCTTTGTTTTTAGGAACTTATCAATTTGAAGAATGATATACTTTCAACTCCTGGTTTTACCATGTCATATCTGTTTTTGACAAATAAACTAACTTCTGAGATTCATAACCACTTTTATAAAATTGAGAAAAAATGCTACTTCCTTGACAGATTATGTTGAGTTTAGGCCAAATAGAATGTGACATTTTATTCTGATTCTCAATTTTAAAAATAGGATAAAACCTTAGGTCTTTGATGATCAATAGAAAAGCATGCATAAGGTGTCTTAACTTATTTAACACATAAGAATTACCCAACAAATAGAGATCTTCTCTGTTATAACAAGGGACTATTCAGCCAAATATGTAGAATAAAGAAAACAAGCTTGTTTTTTTAATTGTTGTTTTTTGTTTTGTGGAAACATGGTCTTGCTTTGTAGCATGGATTGGTCTTTGTGTGTTCCCCCTGCCTCTGTTACCCAATTGCTAATATGACAGCTTTGCCAAAAAAAAAAAAAGAGTATGTTGATTTAGAGATATACAAAAACTGCTATATTTATTAATATAACCCAATCAGATTAGGAACAAAATTCACAATTATAAAAATGATATATTCATGTCTTTCCATTTCCTTATGAATGGGGTGATGTCATTCTTTCTGATGGAAGCATAGAATTCCATTGTGTGTGTGTGTGTGTGTGTGTGTGTGTGTGTGCTTGCGTGTGTGCTATCACAAAGTGAAGTAAGCCAGACCCAACAAAATGTAGGTATCATAGTTTCCCTCATTTGTAATAATTAGTATATGTCTAGAATAGTCCTAGCAGAGGTTCATAATAGCTCAATAACTATACACATATGACCATATAAAATGATGAAACTCAAAGATATGGAAGCAAGGTTTTTTGTTTTTGTTTTCTTTTTGTTTTTGTGAAGTTATTTCTTTTTCCTTTTTTGTTTGTTTGTTTTTTCCTTTGGTTTATCCCCAGTTGTCACTGTTTTTGATTTTAGTACCCTGTCTCTTCTATATATGTTTATCTGATTTGGGGAAGGAAAATAACAAAATGGAGAGACAAAGGACAAAGGGTGAACCAATGCAACAGTGATACTCAGCGATACAAGACACTATGTTGGAAATGAACTTTAAAACTTGGCGATTATTTTCAACAAGAAATGTACTCATTACCTTACTATGTAACTGTAGACCCTCTGTACCTCACTCTTACAATAAAATACAAAAATAAAAATGGTATATACACTCATGAAAGAACAAAGCACTTGAGATAATTCTTCTACCAGCTCCTGATAACTGCTAGTCTGTCTCCTACCACTCAATGAATCCTTCTATTGATTTGTTTTACAAGTATATCATCTTTGTTCTTGAAATTTTGAGTTGTGTTGAGGTTCTTCCTGCTGAGCTACATATTTTTTCCCTATTATGCATTGTCATGTCAGCCAAATTCAGAATAAGCAATCAAAGAACATCACCCTAATATTTAAAAGTAGTCATTCTGAGACTTTCGTACCTGTATGCTTCACTCTGGTGTACTTTATTTTTTCTGTACTTGATAACACTTTCCATCTCTGTCTTCTAATTGGGTGTGATTTCCCCATTTCTCATCCTCAGCATTGTTATCTGTTGAATACTCTGGTGCAGAGATAACTTGCCCAAGAGAACAGCAATGAGTAAAATCATATAGTTAGCTCATTCTTTTTTTAATTTTACTTTTTTAATTTTAATTTTTATTGTGAAAATACTGTACACGGGGGTTACAATTATATGGGCAAAATAATGAGTACATTTCTTATCAAGCATTGTAGTCAGGTCATTCTTTTATTAGCCAGAACATGAAAATATTCTTCCATGCTCATAAGTAAGAACAACAGTCAAGGAAATCATTTTTATGTGAATTTTTCAGTTTTTTAAGAAAATGTTTGCTGTTTATGATGCCAGTTTCACCTGATATATAGTGTCTTACTAATTAATTCCTGTATTTTAAATTTTTATTTCATTTTATTTCAGCATTTTATCTATCAACTTTCATTTCTACCTTGGTATAAATGAAAACATTGTGATATATACTTGGTATGAAATGTATGCATTATCCTGCCCATGTAATTGTAACCCCTCTGTACAGTATGTTCTCAAATAAAATAAAATAAAATTTAAAATTAAAAAAAAATACTTACAAAATCACTAAGCCATAATATATGTGATAAAGAATATGACACTCTTGTATTTTACATTTCTGGTGGATACATCAAGGTTGATAAGCTCTACGGCTTACAGACTGCTGCTCAGGCAAAAAAAAAAAAAAACATGGTATACTTACAGACAGAAATGGTTCTCATTATGGTTCTCATAATTCTTCTTGAAAATTATGGGATGACTATTTTTTCTCTTCATTTTTTTCTTCTTTCTCTTTGAATTGGCCCGAATCAGCAAGGCCTACAAAGATTAAGTCAAGTTGACAGAATTCACAGAGCAATGCCAAACTATATGTGCAATAGAGGCAGTGGAACCTACAGGATTTATAGGATGTGTAAGAGAGGATTTACAGAGATCTCTGATTATATTAGATATTGGAAAGTTACAAGAAGAATTAGTAAACGTATCGATATGTTAGAATAATGAGTTTGAGATTTCATATCACTAGGAAAGTGAACTATAAACATGAGAAAAGTGATATTTAGAATGGATTCCCTTCTTGAAATGTAATCAGAAGAAAATGGTTTAAAATAAAATCCACTCTCTTAATATACACTTGTATATGTTTCTGCATGTATGTTTAAAATCCAGTCTCTTAATATACACTTATATAAGTTTCTGCATGTATATCTACAAATGCACTATTTATCTTCAAATGGATGTATATATACATGCACAAACTTTTGGATCTGCTTATGTTCATGTGTACATATTAAGATATATATATATATATTATATATATGAATTTGTGGTATACAGAGAAGCACAAGTAGATATATATTGTTATTTGATATATATGAGTATATATGTGCAAATGCATGAACTTTCCAGCTCTCTCTATTGGGACAACCTAGAAGGAATTACAGCTCAGTACCAATGAGCAAAACTAATTATAAACCAATAAAACTTGGGGGAGTATTATACACGTTTGAAAGAAATGTCCTAAATTAATGTGAGGTCAAGAAGACACTAATTCAGGATCCCCAGAAGGAAGTGCTAAGACATAACTAAAGAGAAAACTTAATACATTTTATTAGATAATACAGATTGTGCTGCTACTTTTACTGGAACATTGATGAGGGAAAAAGTCAATAACGTGGGTGTAATTTTCTACCATAAACAACTAGAGCAACTTGAAAGAATGTTTGAAGCCATGACTACTCAAGTGAAAGCACAAGATGAATTTGGAATATAATTTTGCACCAGCAATCTAAGAGTGTTAAGAAAATAAACACTTTGTAGAATTCAGGAATCAACTTAATTAAAGTTCTTTTGGCCAGATAAGGGTCCTCTGAGTATCAGAAGAAATTATGATTTTAATGTATTGTCAGAAATTCATATATATAGGTAAATCTGAATTTATATATAGATATAAATTATATACAAAATATATAAAACAATAAGTACATTGTTGAGAAGGGGAAACTTGACTAAGTATATATATGTTTGTTTGTATGTATGTATGAATGTATACACACATATATGTATAAGCTTTGGATGATTGCTGCATTTACAGGAGTGATACCATGTCTGTACTCTAAACCTTCAGTTTCCCCTTTGCAAAAGCAGTATTTTGGGCCCATTTTCCCATCTTTAACACTGAATGCTTCCATGAACATTTATAGCAGTTGAATCCGTTTTGTTATGACAGTAATTAGTGGTTTCTTTCTGGATTACTTGGAGTATTTTTGATAGGTTTATAGCTTATTTCTGATGTAGATAAATGTTTTTTAGAGAATTTGTTTTGCCTTTCATGAATAAAAGGTGATTGAACAAAGCATACATTTATCATTCTATTTATTGCCCTGAAACACCAAGTATAATTTATAAACCAATAATACTTTGGGGAGTATTATACACATGTTTGAAAGGAATGTCTTAAATTAATGGGAGGCCAAGAAGACACTAATTCTGCATCCCCAGAAGGAAGTGCTAAGACACAACTAAAGAGGACACTTAATACATTTTATTAGATAATACAGATAGTGCTGTTACTTTTACTGGAACATTGATGAGGGAAAAAGTCAATAACTCTAGGTTGGCCTCTTCCATGTTTCCTGTGTGAGATGTGTGCGAATGAGAAGGTTCCAATTGGAATCTAAAAAATAATTAAATATAGTAAAGAGAATGTTCAAAGATGGCCACTTTTTTTCTATTCATAGAAACATGTTTCAGTGTGTTAAATATGTTTGCTAAATTTAAATTCTTATAACGGGCTGGGAAGGTAGCTCAGTGGTAGAGTGCTTGCCTTGCATGCATGAGGCCCTGGGTTTGATTCCACATAAGCAGAAAAGAAGCTGGAAGTGGCACTTTGGCTCAAGTGGTAGAGCACTAACCTTGATCTGAAGAGCTGATGGACAGTGTCAAGGTCCAGAGTTCAGACCCCACTACTGACCAACAACACACACACACACACACACACACACATTCTTGTAATGTCATAAGACTTATGGAAGGTATAATGGTCCTATGTAGAATCAACAAGGCCAACCTGAAAGTAAATCCTTTTGGAATTAATAGAATTAATGACAATTATTTGAATATCTTTGTGTTACTAAGTAGTTTTCTATGGAATCCTGCAGCTTCCATACGTAGCATCCTGAAAATAATTTCTCTTATAGAGAATACCCTTCATTCTCTCTTTGCACAGGCAAATCTCCAGCATCTCACTGGGTGTGATTTATACTTCAACTTCCTTGCATTCTAAGTCTCTCTTCCACAATTTCCCATATTTATATGCAGAGAACTAAACTACTTTCAAGGATCTTAACTTTCTTACTTAGTTGAAAGTAAGAGGACACAATAATTAAGCTTCTGAGCAAATAAAATAATGTTTGCAATTTCATGCACTAAACATTATGTGCACAGCCCCAAAAAAACAACGTATGAGAGTGTTCAGAATGAAATTCAGTCTAATTTTTGAAAATATTCTAAGGACTATTGTTAAGATTTAGTGAATTAATGACTGCAAGTTCCTTAGAAAATGCCTAATATACAGTAACCATTCAATAATTATTAATAACATTTAATTCTCATGCCAATAAAATGCTAACAACAAATGGAAGATAAAGAGAAACTGTCACGAATGGGTATGCCCAAAATAAAAACCATAAAATAATGGAAGAGCTAGCAACATGATCAAAATCTGAACAAGAATACACCGTGAAGGCACAATTATTAATTTGATGCAGATCCAAACACATCAAGCATGATCATAGGCCTCCCTGTTATACTACATTCTAGCAGTTATAGCTGTTAATACCAATGACTGGGAGTCATCAGAAAACAGTCAAAATTATATCCAATATCCTCTGTCTAAGAAAGCATGCAAACTGTAATAAAAATTTATAGACTCCCATCCAAACTGGTTATGATTTTAATGTTAATGTTTCACCCATAAACTCTCTAATCTAGAAGATATAATTTCTAGGCTCTTTGGATAATGCATATCTGGCTTATTTCAAGGCTTATCTAAGTTATATTCATTAATCTTAGTAATTTCTGAATCTAAATTTAGATGCCCAGAACTAGACAGTATGTTTCTCATAGAAAAAAAAGTGTTTCTGGATGCATTACTTTCAAGTCCATGGTGTATATGCCATAAAATTGTGTCCTTAATTGCTTTTTTTAAAATTGAACAAAACAGACTTGAATTTAGATATTTGGTGCAGAGAGAGATACTAGAATCACCTAGAGAGAACAGGATAGTCAACACTCAATGGCTCACTGTGGTTTTCCTTTAAGAAATGCATTTTGCATTTTCAAGAAGCAACACCCTGTAAGACATTCTAGTGAAGGAGATTTATCAAGGGTAGTCTCCAAAGGAGAAGAGGGCTATCAGCCAGAGGATAGGAAAGAGGAAGAAACTAACAAGAGGTATTCTCTTTATTGGAGACTGGCTTCATGATTACAACAACCCAGGAAGATGAATCACATGACACATTTGTTGTACAAGAGGGGTTTTCTTTTTCTTTTCTTTTTAAAAATTTATTTTGATTTTTATTGTAGAGTTGATATAGAAAGTAGTTACAGTTACATGACGAGTACAATTCTTCTGAACCATGTCTCCTCTTTCCACTCTCTCCTATGTTTTCCCTCCTATCCCCACCCATAAGAAGTACAGTTCATTTTCCATTATAGTGGCTAGTGAGTACCACTGTCATATTTGGCCAACCTTTGTTCCACCTTTTATGTGCCCCCGTTACCATTCCAAATACAAACAAATTAACAAACAAGGCAAAAGGAAAAGAAAATAAAAATAGCAACAACAGCAACTAAAAGGTATTTCTTGCTTCTTTTCCTTGAAGTTCATTTAAAAAATATTATTTTCTGTGATCATATGCACATAGCTATTGAGCCTTTGTGCCAACAACTCCAATGCATATCCTCCTTTGGCCTCAGTGTGTGAATGTTTAGAGTCTTATATAATTTATCATGTTCGTGTGTGTGTGTGTGTGTGTGTGTGTGTATGTGTGTGTGTGTGTGTGTGTATGTGTGTGTGTGTGTGTGTGTGTGTGTGTGTGTGTGTGTGTGTGTGTGTGTTTAAATCACTCATTGTGGTTACTGGTGGATTTATTTATTTTCTTTTTTTGGGTCCGGTCGTGGGGCCTGAACTCTGGGCCTGGGCACTGTCCCTCAGCTCTTCAGCTCAAGGCTAGCGCTCTACCACTTGAGCCACAGAGCCACTTCCTGCTTTTTTCTTTTTGCTTATGTGGTGCTGAGGAATAGAACCCAGGGCCTCTGGCATGCAAGGCAAGCGCTCTACCACTAAGTCACCTTCCCAGCCCTGGTGGATTTATTTTTAATATATATTTTATTTTGAAAATACTGTACAGAGGGGTTACAGTTACATGAGTAAGGTAATGATTACAAATCCTATCCAGCATTGTTACCCTCTCCTCTGTTTTCCCCACCATCCCTTCTCTTCCCAATTTCCCAACTCCTCCCTCCATCCTCCAAGTCGTAAAGTTCATTTTCAACATAGTGTCTTGTACATCTCGTTGTTGCCATGGAGATACAATGGATACGGATCTCATATCTAAAATATACTTGTGGATTTATAGGCACATCCCAGGTACCACAAATGAGGAAAACCATGCCACCTATGTTTCTTTGGCTCTGGCTTACTTTGGTTTTCTTTTCATCTTTGAGCCCCCATGTCAGTTGCTAATTGCCCTTGCTAGTCTTCCAGCAGTGATAAAGGTAGAGGGATTGAGTTTCCCAGGTGAGATGTGACTCATACTCACCAGAAGGAATGTACCAAGAAAAGGGCATAGATAAGCAGTTTCCCATAGTGCTGCTGTTGCTGGCACATATCACAATGGAGGAATGTTATATAGTTAGATAAATGGAATAGAAGACAAATGCAAACATAAAATCTTAAAGCCCATGCCAAGTGATGCTCAGATCCACTTAATTCTCATATTGAGTTTATATTAGTTAGGAATAGTGCATCTGGAATCCTGACACATCATCTTTTCTTGGAAAACCTATAAGAGTTTGAAGTACTACTTGTACACTTTTATTTCCTGAAGTTGTAACAATGCTCATTATTTCCTCCACTTATTTAGACTCCCTATAACCTCAGTCATTGCTTCTGTTTCAGATGGGTTACCTAATAAAATGAAATAAACACTCATCTTAGGAAATCCTGAGATCTGTTCCAGGTCCTTCTCTGGCAGTAGTTTGTTCCTACCAAATTATGGTTCAAGAGTATGAGAAAATAAAAATTTGTTCAAATAGGTCATCTGTATAAGTTATTTCTTCATTCCTGTTATGTAGCAGTAGCTCTACTTCCTTATAATGGAAAAGGGATATTCCCTTCATTATTTGCTTGTCTACTACCAGTAGAATACTGAAGTGCACTTAAAGTTGAGTGATGTAAATAATGCATTTCTTCGCAGGATCAAGTTCTCTTTGATCCCCTCCCAGCATTTGAGGTCACAAGGAGAAGGAAGGCCCGTATATACTAGGAAGTAGACCCTTATCAGATAACTAATGATTTTGGCTTCGCACTTCCCAACTGAGAGAAATACCATTCTGTTATTTGTAAGCCACACAGTTTGTGTCATTTTGTTATGAGTGTTAGAATGAACTAATCAAGCTCAAGTGATAGAGCTGTTTTACAAAGCCCAGATCTACTGAGCAATTCTGACTTGTTTTCTATTCTGTTCAAAACTGGCAACTTTCCATGGATAAGACTAGGATTCCCAAGCGTGAAATATGTCTCTTCCAGACATAAAAGTGTTTTGCCAAGTATTACATTTGCATTTTCAGAGTGGAAGGTTCAAGTTCAAAGACAACAAGGCAATGGAAGGGATTCTCTCCTATATTCAATATTCCTGAGCCCTTAAAAATGACTTTGATGTATCAGATTCCCTAATAGGTTTTAGGATGCACCATCTGGAATACATGTCTGTTTTAAAAACCTAGCACACATTCTGATTCACACTCATCTAATTTAATTGACTTGGTGTCATCAATATAGTG
Source organism: Dipodomys merriami (assembly GCF_024711535.1). Lineage (NCBI taxonomy): Eukaryota > Metazoa > Chordata > Mammalia > Rodentia > Heteromyidae > Dipodomys > Dipodomys merriami. Next base: position 27,441,717 of record NW_027203381.1, on the reverse strand, counting down.
GGCCGCTGTGATTTTCTCTAGAATTTTAGACATTCAAGTCCTTCAGAGCATACAAGAGGACAGGACAATTTTTATAGCCTGGAGGCAAAACATATTGCTGTTTATACTATCTGATTGCACACTAGTTCTGATCTTCAGATGAACATTGTGAAATACAAAGTTATGATATTATATTAACCACTGTTATATGCCTATGGATCATGTTGCCCATTTTAAGTCCACCTTATCTCTAATGTATCCAGTGTTACCAACTGATTGCTGCTATTCTAGATTGTAGGGATTTCTTGATCTTTTGGAGTTCAACCTTGTATTATCAATGTATTTATCAATTACAGCCTGATAGAGAATTGCATTGAATTTCTCCAAAAACCAGTATTCATCTAATCATGGCATTTATTAATCAGTTTGTTAAGCATACTCTATCCTTTCTCTATTAATGGACACAGGTAGGTTCTAGATCTTTTAGTCTTATACTTAAATAAAATCAAACTACATCCATTCTAGCTTTCCCATTTCTTTCCTCTACAATTTTCCAACACACCTCATGCATCTTTTTTGTAATTAATAAGCATGAAGTCTTCTAAATTGTTCCATGGTTGAAGCAAGTAGAGAACGTTGAAGTATGCCCTACTATCTGCTAAACTAACTTTTAGACTTTCTAGACCTCTCAGAATACATTCTTGGGCATAATCTCCTGGTAGGTACCAGTAGACATGAGACACATCTTAAAGACCTTTTGAAATATAACTTCTACTTAAAACACTTAGTATTTTTCATGAGTTGATTTGATTTGATTCCATGAGCTGACTGTGGATAGGATTTCAAAGAAGGAAGATAGAAACATATTTTACTATGTCAAACCTTACTTTGCAAGAACTGTCTTAATTAGTTGAGGACTCTGCATAGTTCTCAAGCAAAGAAGAGTATGACCATATTTTTCAATAAAGAGGTCTTGAGCATTCAGAGGAATCAGGAAATGTAAGAGTCTAAAGCGAATTTTCCTTCAAATTTTTATCACTAATCTTGGATTCCATTTTCCTTCTATCTAGTTCTTGATCTTTAGCACAGTAGATCTTAGGATGGGAATTCTCCCTTCACTGAAGTTCTTCCACTCAAAATTAAGTCTGTTGCTTGATCTTTAACTATGTTTGCCCTCCAGCTCTATTACATGAGTTTCTTTAAATGATTTTAAATTGCTGATTATGAAATCTAACCCTGGTTCTCTCAATTCATTATAGCCTTTAGACATACTTTTCCATTGCTTGAGTCCTTCTAGTTATCATTTTCTTTTATATATCAAATTCAAGATACTTTACATCCATTCATGCCTCTGCTTTCACCTAGTTCTTTATAGATGAATTCATCAACTATGGAAAAAATCTAAAGCAGTGAAAATACAAATGAAGCAGAGAAAAGTGAGAGAGAAAAGATTCAGTTAAAGATTTTTAAAGAAATACTAATTGAAAAAAACTGTTAGAAAATGAGAAAGAAGAATAGACAAATAAATTCATTGAGTGATCAAAATTAAACATTGGATTAAAAGAGTTAGAAAAAATAAAAATTGAAAGCTATTATAAGGAGAAGAAAAGGTAGAAAGATAGACAATAGGGAATGAAACATACACATATATAAATATACAAAATGCATATGTGATAAGTATATATTTGAATTTGTATACTCAGATGTGTATACACAAATCAAATAGATACATCCCGAAAGGGCTTAATGCAAAAGAATAAAAGGTTTCCCTCTTAACTCTTATCAATCCCTAAGACTCCAATACCCAGTTTCTAAGCTATCTTCTATCTCTATGTATTTGGACATTTCATATAATTGAAGGATGCCACAAAAACATGAGAATTTCCTTTGAGACATGGAGATCTACAGCATGTGCAAAAGTAAATGTTTTGGAGTTGTGCAGCAGATTTTCTTTTGCTAACCTCTTTGTCTATTTACCTTTGGAGACAACACAGAATACATTCCCTTTGCATTTTTCTTTTCTTTGTGTTCATTGCCCAACAATTACAAGAGATATTTAATGGTGGAGACAAGTTCCCTAGTGAAGCAAAGGACTATTTTATTGAATCCCCTTCAGTTAGTCAATGGCTGCTGTAGCTTATGGGGGAGTATGTGTGATACTCAGGAAAAGTAGTTCCTATTTAGACAAGGGCATCTGTTCAGAGACGGGATGAAATTAAGAAATTAGTACCGTACTTTGTTTAAACCAAGGAGACATACTATCTGTAATACAACAGTGGAAAGATAAGGTGTTGCACAAAGTTTGGGGCATTTCATCAAACTGAGTCAAAAAGAGCTTAAAGGAAAATAAACAAGAGCCTAAAAACCTCACAGTTGCTTTAAATTATTTTCAGGTTAATGCAATGAGGCCAAGGTGGTTTTTAAAATATTTACTCTATGGACCAATCAGTGCTTTTAATTATTTATTCAATTCTGGTGTTCATAATTTTAATTTCATATAAAACACTGGCACTGACAAATTTTATATTCAATAAATGTTTATGAAGTACTTCCTATGTGCTAAGCAATGATCAAAAGCTGTATTTTTAATCATTTGTCCTTAATCACTTAGAAAATATTATGTAGGAATCTTCACACTTAACTCTATAAACCATAAATTAGGTTATTTTAAAGATAATAATAATAATTTTATCTTATTTATTATGAAAGTTTTATCTTTCAGTATATATGTAGTGAACTCTTTTAGATTTATCAGAGTAATAGTAGATATTAATTCAGCAAATTACAGCAATTTAAATTCTTTTAAAGCATTTTGTAGCTGAGCTTACTAAACAAGTATTAAGTGCCTACTATATGAGTTCATTTCTTCAGTATTATGGCAGAGGAAATTTGTTAATTCAGACTTTTGCTCAAACTGAGATTCTAACAGAGTGATCTTATAAGAAATTTATGTAGTTTGAGCAAAATATAGTTATGAAGCATTTTCTGAAAAATAAATAGGAAGTGTTTATTTGGGAAAAGTTGTTCATATAAAAATTTAAGATACACAGAAATACAAGTATATATCTGCATGCTTCATACCACAGCAAATTTGCGTCAAAATGAAGTATATGACTATTAGGTTTCATGCAAACTATTCATTTTTAAATTTTGTGAGTATTTTATTGAGAAAAAATAAACTTGTGTTTGGCATTCTTTCATAATTTTTATGAATGCTCTTTTATTTTGAAATAAAGTTAAAAGATAATCGACAGGGCAGGTAGTTTTCTTTTTATAGAGAAGCTGAATTGGATAGAAGTAGTTATAGTTACACATGCTGAATGAATCCAGGCTGCAAAAAATACTGGGTTGTAAATATGAGTTGTAATTACTTAAACTGATGCACTGCCAATAAACCAGATCTCACATTTTTTATTGAATATATATGCAAAGAGGGTTTCTTATATTGGGTTCTAAGGTATGGGAAGGGAGTAGAGAATATCTGTGGAAATCTACAGGAGAATGTAAAGGAAAATGGAGTGTGAGAAAATTAAAAGAACCTTAATTAGGTATTAAGGTTTAAATGGCATAATTGCTGGTAGAATTCTGTCGAGAAAGGTTTCAGTGGACTTAAGAACATGGTGAAAAGTGACAGCGTTTTGGTCTTTGGTGAAACAATTCTAATGAAATTTATTTTGTTAGGTGTTGGATCATCTCTTATTTCTACTATGTATTTCACCTTCACTAGGTTACATATTTATCTATCAATATATCATGCATGTTCTAATTTTTATATTTAAATATGTGTTAGAGAAGACAAATAATAAAATATATAATTCTATTTGATATTTTAACAGCCCATCATTGATGTATATTAGCTGGAAAACAAATAAATATATCTACATAATTCTGCTTGGAAGTTCTAGGGTAGTCAAAGCTCTCTCTTACAACTTCTGGACTGAACTCAGTTGTTGAAGTGGGTACTACATTGGCCTGCATTGTACATCACACCAAAACCTGAATAAGATTCCATTTACAATGAATGCAAGAACAGGAAATAGTAATACATGATGGCAGAACTAAAATTAATGTTAGAAGAAATAGAAAAAAATCTATAAAATGAGAAAGAAAAGAGAAAAAAAGTTTGATTAAAGATTAAAAAACTGGAAAACAATTGTAAATGTAGAGGGGAGGTGTCTATAAACTGAAAGTAGATGCACAATCTATAGAAGACTTGATTCTCTGTGGAGAAGTCAACCTTCAAGGGAAGTTGGAGCAAATACAGTTTTCCTTCTCATCCTCATTCTTTCTTGGTTCCTAGAGTTTCCTTGCCCATTTCTCATGGCCTGAATTCCACATAGCCAACATGCTCTAGACAATGGCCACGCATTGAATTCAACTATTTTTCACTTTGAATTTCAGCACTGTGAGAGTATTTTTTCTTTTTCCTTAATTTTATTTTATTGTAAAGATGCTGTACAGAGGGGTTACAATTATATAAGTAAGGTAAGGAGTATATTTCCTATCGAGCATTGTTAACCCTTTGTTGTTCTCCTACTAGCCTTTCCCTCCCCCACCTCCCTCATAGAGAGAAAGACTGTCCAAAGATTAATAAATCTATTTTTGAACATCAGAATGCTGCAATGGGAATACACATACCATAATAAATTATATGCATATTTGAAGAGGATTATATAAGGAAAAGCTTTTAAAGGCAAAGTGAGGAGAATTACACTTGATATTTTGAAACATACTCTGTGGTCAACAGGATTAAAAATCAAAGATATCCAAAGATGGACAACAATGACACTAGTATCAAGATGACAAAAAAAAAGAAAGAAAAAGAAGATAGTTATTACTGGGTACCAATTACTTAGACCTTTAATTGAGCTATTCAGAGACTGAGATCTGAGGATTTTAGTTATGCTGGGCAGGAAAGTACATGAAATTCTTATCCACAATTATCCAGCAAAAAGCTAGAAGCAGAACTATGTGTGGCTCAAGTGATAGTACACCAGCCTTGAGTCAACTAGTTAAGTGATAGCAGATAGGCCTTGAGTTCAAGCTCTAAGGCAGGCACACAAAAAAGAAGGCATTGAGGGGAAAATTACTTGCAGAATTACCTTTAAGTTCTTGGTAAGTCTTTTCTAGGGATTATAGTTCTGGTAGAATTGTTTGTGAATTTTTCTTAATATACAATATATATGCATGCAATTGCCTCCCTTAAGATACTCCAAGCTTCATTTGTTATTATTATTCTTTGATTGTGTTATGACAAAAGTGACTCCATAGTCATATAGATAATTTTCATATTATGCTTCAATGAACATTTCTAAACATGTCACTTTGTGAATGCATGTATGTATGGTATTCTTAGACGGATTGTTTCACTAATTTTATTATTGCCCTTCTCAAAATAAGATATATTACAACATTTTTCCATTGTTTTGCATCCCCTGATTTAGTCACATGTCTCTCCATACATTTATTCATTTTATAGATATTTATAAGTGGCTTGTATGTCTTGAACTCTGTGGGAAGCCGAGGGTTCAAAACAAGAGGTCATTTAATAGACATAGAAAACTCAAACTGTATCAGAAAAAGAGGCATAAAAAGAACTTAGAAATATACACATAGAATAAGTTATGTTTTATTAGAATAAAAGGCTGTATAGAGTGGGTGGAGGGATTTGATCATGGCTTATTCATAGAGAAGGGTACCAGGATGCACAGATATTCCTTTCCCAACTCCCACAGTATAGTGTGGACACTGTTTAGCATCAGCTACCCAGGCTTCAACCCAGAAGGTCTCATCTTGAAGATCAGGATGTTAACGTGAATACGACGTGCACTTTTATTCCAGATATTTGGAACAGGGTTTAATGTGCAAAGAAGGAACATACGATAAACATACTGTTTTAAAAAATCTTTCTTGAGATAGTTGTTTTTAATTGAATATGGGGACATAAATCTGTAATATGAATACTAAAAAGTCTGAGGCAGGAGGGGTACAAATTCACTTTCAGCCTTGGCTACATAATAATTTTCCCTAGCACAATGTGCTTTATAGCAAAAGCTTAGATTTGTAAACAAGCTCTCTGTATTTGAACACATTTTGTATTTGATCCAAATGTATGTGTTAAACTCATTGCTTTGAGAACCACTATAATTAAATTTCATTACATAGAAATATTTACTATAATATTAACTCAGAAGTACAGTGCATTTATAGGCCTGGGCTTTCTCAATTTTCATCCCACACAGTCAAAGGAAAACTCTAAGATTACAGGTTTGGCTTGATTTGGTTTTCCAGCACTGGGGCTTGAATTTAGGGCCTTGTGCTTTTTAGACTAGTGCTCCATCTGTGGGTCATACTCCCAACCATTTATGGCTTAGTTATTCTGTAGATAAGGTCTTGTTTTTCCCCAGGGCCAGTCTTGGACCACAGTCTTTCCAAATCTGCCTACTTTGAGGCTGAGATCACAGGTAAGCAATACTATGTCCATCTTTTCAGTGCTACTTTCTAATGAGAGAACATAGTTTGTTGTAAATAGGAAACTTGTCTATATGAATTTCTGACTTTGTTATTCCATATACAAAGAATAGCAGTTTAGCTTATAGCTCAACTTTCCCTTCCTCATGCCATATTACCAGCTGATAGAACAAGGGAGTTAACTGCAGAGCCAAGAATCCAGACACAGGTAAGAACATGGTACTCTCTCTGAAAGGACAGAAAGTTCTCAGAATTATCCCTTGGTTAGCAGTTAGGCCTCTTGCAATCTTATCCCAAACTCTAGGTGGAAAGCAGTCATCTGTTTCAGAAATCCATGTTCAGTTTCAAGAATTTGGTATATCTCAATGTCATTACTATAATTAGAGAGTATGTCCCTGGCTGGGCTTGGGTTCACACAACAAACCATGGGTGATAGTTACACATTTGCTTTACAAGGCATGAAAGGCTAACCACAAAATAAATAAATAAGGGTAACAGAGAAGATTAGTAGAAAAAAATGTATCCATGTATATTTCTTTAATGTTTGTGCACAAAGGAACTCTTATTCAATGAATATTTATATTCTATTGATGTTTTAATTAGGATAAAAAAGTTTTATTAAATATTTTAGAAGTTAAAAATTAAGTAAAGTATTTTAAAAGTTGAGCTCTATCATGTATACATGAAAGAAGCCTATAGGGTTTTTAAAAAAATTTCTCATGTCCTTTTCTTTCTTTAAAATTTCTCAAATTAACATCACCAGAAAGGAAATACTTTCTGTTGCTCTTGTTTAAGAAAGACATGTCAGAATCAGAAAGATTGACACTGCCTCGTTTGTAAGGAAATGGAAGGTCTCAGAAAAAATTATATTAAGTGAAGTAAGCCAGACCCAAAGCAATATAGGTCCCATGGTTTCCCTTATTTGTAATAAATAGTGTCTGTTTAGGATAATTTTAGCAGATGAGCAGAATAGCTCAATAGCTATGTACATATGACCATTTAAGATGATGCCAAGTGAATGGAACTCCAAGACATGGACACAAGAAATTTTTTCCTTGTTGTTGTTGTTTTTAATATTCTACATGATTTCTTGTGTGTATATGTGTGTTTTTCTCCCTCTGTGGTTTATCCCCTGTTATCACTGTATTTAATTCTGGTACCTCAGGTATTGTATATATTTTTCTGAATTATAGAAGGAAAGGGGAACAAAAAATGGTCAGACAAAGGACAAAGGGGGAAACCAGTATAACAGTGATATTCACAAGACAGTATGTTGGAAATGACCTATATAACTTGGTTGTGGGGAGGTTGAGGGAGGGAAAGGAGGAGAAGAATTAGGAAAAGGGTAATAAGAAATGTACTCACTACTTTACCTATATAACTGTAACCCCTATGTACATCACCTTGACAATAAAATTAATTTTTTAAAAAAACTAAATGAATAAGTAAGCAAATAAAGAAAGTGATAAAGTTAAAAAATACAATACGGTAAATTTAAGAGCCAGGAGAGAAATGTTTAAGCAAAGGCCACAGACCTTTTTATCATATCATCAGAGAGTATGCACCCTTGGTATGGTATTGCTGGTTTGTTGGTTTGTTTCAAAGGTGTCATATGCCAAGCTTTATATTTATTCTTTATGTGAAAAGACAGAAAAACATCATTCAAACCTTGAAAATAAACTTGGCTCCTTCTTTGGATGGCTGACCAGCTATTGTTGAAGACCATGAATCCAAGGAAACAGGAATGAGTCTGTTGCAATTTGAATGTGGCTTTTCCCTCACAGATTTATGTCCTGGAAATTTAGTCTACAGGGATTTGGGTGCTGGGTAGTAATATTGGACCTTGTGGGAGGTCCTGAAGTCAATGGGGGTGTGCCTTTGCAAAGAAATACAAGGCCCCAGTTTTGAGGGGCTTCTTGTTCTACACAGTGACCACTTTCCCACAGGTTCGTTCATGATGGTGCCATCTACCAATAAGCTTTCACCAGAAGACCAGATCTCAGACTTACAAACTATAACACCACTAGATAAATAAACCTTTTTGGCTATAATGTAACCCCCTGTGGCATTTCATTATGCTAACAAAAAAAAGAAATCAGACTAACTAACATAGGGCCAGTAGTAACATGAGACATAAAATCTCTTTACAACAAAATGGCAAAACAAAGGATAATGGATGAACCAATGCAACAGCAATGCTCACAAGACACTATATTTGAAACGAACTTTACAACTTTGAGGGGGAAGTACTTGAGGGGGAGGGAAAGTGGGAGAAAAATGAGGGAGGGGATAACAATGATCAACAAGAAGTGTACTCATTACCTTGTGTATGTAATTGTAACTGCTCTGTACATCATGTTGACAATAATTTTTTTTAAAGGAAGACATGTCATTTTTGTCCTTAATGTATATTCTTCTCATTTCTTCTTTCTTCCCATCTTCTGTCTCCCAGGTACTATGAGCAACTATTTCTGCCACTAATTTTGATTCAGTAGGAAACAAATACCACATTTTTATAGTGTATCTGTAGTATGTTTTCTCTACATTGATAGACTTTGAAATTCACCATAATTACTTAGATTCAAATTCATGATTACATTTTTCCAGTGCTTTCTTCATTCTGAAATACAACTTCTCCAATAGTTGCATGAGTTGAGTTGTCTTCTGTGGCAAAAATTTTGTTGGTTCAGTTTTAGTTTGGGGAAGGATGGAGAAGGCAAGTTGGAGTTTCTAAAACAGCATGTGTGATCTACTTCTAGATGTTTTCAAAATCTTGGCATGTTTGTAATAACACCATTTCATAATGAAATTAAAACACCCCTGGCTGAGGATGTGATTCAATAGGGTAGAGTTCTTACTTAGTATTAACAAAGAACTAGCTTCCCAATACCACAAGAATTACTTTTTTTTTTTTTTACTATTTTAAAGTCTCTCCCCACCTCTCACTTTCTCTGCATCTTTGCATTCATCCAGCCATCCATCCACCCATCCACCTGTATATGACATAATTTATAATTGTATACTGACCTATACCTCTATTTAACTACACCTTTCCCTGTTAATCATCAATGGCTTCGAGGTCAGGGAACATACTAGTTTTTACTGAAAGGCTTCAAAAGATTCCATCAATAAAGAAGAAGAAAAAAATGGATCATGGAATTCTATGCCTCCATCAGAAAAAATGGCACCGCCCCATTTGTTAGGAAACGGAAAGACTTGGATAAAAGTATATTAAGTAGAATAAGCCAAACCCAAAGAAACATAGGTCCCATGGTTTCCATTATTTACAAGAACTAGTATACATCTAGGATAATCTTACCAGACAAGCAGAAAAGGTCAAAAGCTATGTACATATGACCATATAAGATGATGTTAAGTGAAATGAACCACAAGATAGGGACACAAGAGGTTTTATCTTTGTCGTTGTTATTTTTAATGTACTATGTGATTTATTTGATTCCAGTACCCTGCATGTTGTATATACATTTTTCTAATTTGGGGAGGGGAAGGGAAAAAACAAAATGCTTAAATAGGGATACAGGTTGACCCATTGTAACAATGAGATGTACAAGACACTATGTTGAAAATGAACTTCACGACTTCAGCCATGTGGGGGGGAGGGAGCTGGGAAGGTGGCAGGGCGGCAAGGAAGGGAGAGTATGGGAAAAACAAAGGAGGTAACAATGCTTGATAAGAAATATACTCACTACCTTACTCATGTAACTATAACCCCTTTGTACCATACCTTTACAATATTTTTTTAAGTGACAAAGAGTTGATGCACTTCAGAAAGATATCATTGCCTCTCTATTCACCAATAGGATTTTTTTGCAAATAAAAGCAAGAACAGAGTAGATGAAAAGGAAAGAATAAGAGTGTGTGAAAATAGTAGAGGTTATGAGCAATCATTTTATCCTCTGTAATAGAAGAGATGGCAAATTGTATCAAGGCAGGTCAACAGGGCTGATAGAATTATAGGCGGAAAGGTAAAATAATTTTCTTCTGATTGCCTCTAAGTTATCAGCAAAATAGGAGAGAAAGAAGTAATTGGTAGCATGATTCAGGAATATTTCAGATGAGTAGCAGAAATTTCTGATATGGCCAAAATGAAGAATAAATGATTTACTTTATAGGGGAAGCAATAGTCCTGCTACTATGTAATACTGAGGCTGACTGAATGCAACTAATCATTTACTCATATCACCCAGACTGAATATTTCCTTTAGCCATACTCTGTCTGTGGAGGCCCAATAGAAGCAAATATTGGACTAAATTAGGTTGGGATTAAACATGCAGATTATGACAAAAGACAAGCAGCAGTGAATATATACATATATATGTTTATATATGTGTATATGTTTGTATATATATGTGTACACACACATGCTCACACACACACACACACACACACACACACACACACACACACACACACACACACACACACACACACACACACACACACACACATATATTCTTGCCAGTCCTCTGGTCCTGGGCACTGTCCCTGTGCTTCTTTTTCTCAAGCCTAATATTCTATCACTTGAGCCACAGCTCCACTTCTGGCTTTTTGGGTGATTAATTGGAAGTAAGAGTCTCATGGACTTCCCTGTCTGGGCTGGATTTGAACCACGATCCTCAGATCTCAGCTCTCTGAGTAACTAGGATTGTAGGTGTGAGCCACTGGCACCTGGCTTATGAATGTATACTGAGTGATAATAACAATACCATAGAATTTAAGCTACCTTAAACAGCTGATACTTAATTTGAAGGAACAGATAGAGAAAGAAATGTGTGAGGTTTAAGGGAAGGTATCACGTTGACTTGAATTGTAGTTATAATAGGAATACTTATGGTCATGAGCTGAAACAGATAGTGGGGTCAGAGGAATATGCTGGTAGTTCATATTCTGCAGGTTGCACAAGGTCCTAGCAAGGTGAAAATAGGACTGAGAGTGAAGGTTGCTGAGGTGAGATGAACAAGACCACACTGGAAGTGAACTCAAGGAATACAGTGGCTCACAGCTTGATAAAAATTTCATCAATCCTTACTTTGCACATGAAATGTTGTGATTACTTTTGCACCTTTGAAACCTGTATGTGAATTCTTCTCAGTCTAACTTTGGCATCTAACCTTGAACAACTCAGCAATATTATTTCTTCTGCCCTGTCAGTGATCCCATCTGGAAAGTTTTCCAAATCCCTGGCTAACCAGGATCATTCTCTAAATGCATTCAGAATACCTGATTTCTTTGAAGAATCTCTCCACATCTGCTGTTTTTCTAATTAATTTCAAATCAGTTCTCTGCACAGGCACCAGACCATGGTACTGCAGATCAGCAGCTCCAAGACTGATTGTGTTCTGGATGTTGTGAGCAGTGAGTCCATTTGTCCAGAGTCACCCCTTCAGTCCCCTGATTTAGGCCTTAAGGGTCAGGAAGACTTGGAACTCTGGACATATTTCTTGCTATGTGAAAGAGGAGAGAATGAATCCAGATAATCCTCTAGTCTTTCACAATGCTTTGCTTTCAAAAGTCTCTTTTATAATAGAAGGAAATCATTCTTGAGGAAACATTGATGTATGAATTTTTTTTCCCTTGTGGGAAACTCTATCTAGATTTTCCTAGTTCCATTAACCTTGAAGTTAATTCTTAGAGAAAAAAATTAAGGGAAAAATTAAAATTCAATGGCTGAGTATTAGTGAAACACTGCACTGATTTGTTGATTTTGAGACACCATCATATATTGGAAAGGGAACTCAAGGCAAAATGCATGAATGTTGGTTAGTTTCAGTGAGTGACTTTCTGTGTGACCTTGAGTAATTCACTTAATTTCTCCCAGGTGCAGCTTCTTCATCTGGAAAATGAGGGTGTTAGCCTAGGTGAACTCTAAGGGACCTTATAACTCCAGTAACATAGTTCTTTAAATAAGGCTAACAGGCAAAGATGGTATCATGATCTATTGATAAGTCAGATTTTAAAAATCTGACTTAATCTCAGCTTTTTTGTTATTCAAGGTCACTAGAAAAAGAACATAGTATGTACACATAAAGGCCTTGTAAGTTTTAATATTGCCCTTGTCCCCCAAAAGAAGATAAATACATGAGTCTGATACATCTCGCTGATTCTCAAATAATATATTCTAAAGCATCATAAAAAAAGCCCATTGTTGAACTTTGGAAGATTGATAAATTAGTTTTGTTTGTTCTTTATTAATAGACATTAATTTTGAGGAATAAATAGTTTGAGGGGAAAATATAAAATGTTTCATGAGACATTCTTTTAAGTATTATTTCTTAAGATTTTCATGTTTATTACCATATGGTGCCATACTAGAAACTGTTGATAATTTTCTAAATGTTTATGCATACATAACATTAACTGATTATGGTACTATAGCATCTTCTTTTTAATTTTAATTTTATTACTATTTTAAGCACAATTGTATATACTTTCACATGAATCTAATTATATTTGGATCACTTCTGTTGAAATGTATGGATCACGAAATTTACTATATATCATTATTCCATAGCATATAGCAACTCTTTAATAAACAAAATGAATCAGGTACTGTTCTTGAGCTTGGCCAAATATAGCTGTGTGTTCTTAGGAAAGTGAACACTCACTCTCAGCCTTGAGTTTTCATGTGAGATTGACAAAGAAGACAATGCAATCCTTTCTCACTACAATCAGTAATAACACCTCTATGAGACTATTTAGCTATAAATGTGTGCTCTAAGAGGAAATAGCTGATGACCATTCAATAAAGGGAATATAATCTATAAGGATCCTACTCACTTCTTGAGAAAGAATTATTAAAAGAAGGAAAAAGAAAACATTCAAACATAGAGGTAGTTGTGTGTATACCTTTCCTGCTTAGCAGCTTTAAGATAAGGAAGTAGAAAGGTGATGTGTTCCTTGGATTTTGGAGAAATTCTCAGGTCAGAGGAGATTTTAAATAAATTCTTTCATGAGCTATAGCAGAAATTCTGGACAGGATCATCCAGAGCTAACATAGGGCATCCCTAATGTAATTTGTAGTGTGAAATTATATGGCCAAGGAGTGAGTGGTGAATATTCACCCCTGCCCTGTACTAGTTCCCATGTGGCATGGACTATAACTTGGAGGCCAATAGATAAGCCATGGTTTTACCAGTTGGAATGAGGAGGTTACTCAGGGATAAAATAGGGAGAAGGTGGAGGTACCACTGCAGCATATGGGGATCCTAAATCCTAAATCATTCTGAGAACCATCAAAAGCCTGTATTAGATTGAAGGAGTCATGGGACTCTAGTAGAGCAAGAACATAAAAGGTCAAATTTGTTGGCTTTCAGTGTTAGGAAAGACTAGGAACACCCATAGATGTCGGGTTCCCTCACTATTTCTGTGTGGCAGAACAAATATTTACTCACACTCCACTAGGGGACAAGTTGAGGATGACCCTCCAAAAGACTTGACTCTATCCAGAAGAATATGTTCGAGATACCTAAAATTACAGTTTGTAAGTCCTTTCAGAGTCATGACATTCTGGTCAGCTAAGGTCTCTTCAACACAGACGAGCGTTCTTCAGAGAACTTTTGCTCATAATATAATACCAGATCATTTGCTATATGTGCAGTATGGTAATAGAAGTGAGTGTTCACTTCCTCTCCAAAGCTTCATATTCATTGATGCTTAGTGTTCATATACCTTAGAAACTGTTGTGAGATAAATACTTATAATTCCACGTACATATGTGGAATAGATATTCATTTTTGTATATATATATGATATATATGATATATATGATATATATGATATCATATATATGTATATATATTGTATATATATGATATATATGATAGAGGAAAAGTGGAGTGGTGTTTTCCAGAAGCTGGGGAAGGGGAATATTTAATAGGAAAGAAGTGACAAATCTTTAAAAGAAAATTAGTTCTGGATGTGGATGATGGTGATAATCACATACACATACACATGTGTGCGCGCGCACACACACACACACACACAAACAAATGTATGTGACACATTTGAACTGATTGACCTTTAAATTATTCAGATAGAAAATTTTATGTTATTTTACCAAAATGAAACATTTAAAATTATATGTGCTCTTTGTTCTTGAAATCTTTATTTTATTTTATTTTATTGTGAAGATGCTGTACAGAGGGGTTACAGTTACAGGAGTAAAGCAATGAGTGCATTTCTTGTCCAGCATTTTTACCCCCTCCTTTGTTGTTCTCCCACTCTCCCTCCCCTCCCCTCCCTTCCTCACTCCCCCTGCCCCAGAGTTGTAAGATTCATTTCCAATATAGTGTCTTGTGGATATCATTGTTCTTGGATTCTTGAAGGGGGGAGCATAGTATTAGTTTCAATAGTTATTCATAACCCATATGAATGGATTGTTATTTATCTGGGTTGGGAAAGTCAGGAGGGGTTTATGTCATTTGCAGAAAGAGAAAGGAAGGCAGGAAAGGGGAAAGACTGAAGAGTAAGGAGAAAGCAAAATTGCAGAAAGGCCTGGAAAGCTTATGGCATCTCTGACTTTGTTTCATTTAGCACACGAACAATGGCTAAACATATGTGTTAAAAGACTGCTCAGAGAAGAAAAAGAAAAAGAAGAAAGAAAATACACGAAACCCAAGTTAAATGTGTTCGAACACACACATACACAAACACACACACAAACACAAAACACTTAGCACTGGAAAAACATTGTTAATATGCAGACATGAATTGTATGAGTTCTATTAACAAAAGATCTATAGATAGATTAAAAACAAAGATAGGTACAGACATACAATATATAATTCACTTCTTACTATGTTAGGGTTTATACAAGGTGGAATATGTTAGGGATTATACAGGATGGAAAAGACTGAGATAAAGAAGGCTAGATGAATAGGTAGTGTGACCAATATGAAAAGCCAACACCTAAACAAACAATTTTAGAGGAATCGTTATTACATTAAATAAACTCTTAACCTAGGAGACTTGTCCATAGGATGGGGATTTATCTCTTCTATGTCACTAAATTTTTTTTTTTTTGTCAGTTGTGGGGCTTGAACTCTGGGCTTGAGCGCTGTCTCTGCGCTCTTCAGCTCAAGATGAGCGCTCTACCATTTGTGCTACAGCGCCACTTCCAGTTTTCTGGTGGTTTATTGGAGATAAGGGTTTTATGGGCTTTCCTTCCCAGGCTGGCTTTGAACCGCGATCCTCAGATCTCAGCCTCCTGAGTAGCTAGGATTATAGGCATGAGCCACCGGTGCCCAGCATCACTGAACATTTTTAAATGCATATATGCTGTTTTTGTCAATGTCTTTCCTGATTCCATGTTTCAAGTCATACATTTATATCAATGGATAGATCTGACTTGTATTATGAGTGATTTTTAGTGTGGTGTTTGGCATCATCCTGCCTCCATGGAGATAGTACAATATTAGCAGATAAGGGAAATGCGCAACATTGCTTGCTTTACCAAATTTCTCCCCGTAGATAGATACTTAAGTTTTCCAGAATTTCAAGTATTGCATGATATGTGCTTCTGAGTGATTTAACAGGAGTTTCTAGCTAGAAATGTTATGAACAATATAGTCATCATAACAGATTGGTATTTTTATCTCCAATGAACTGTTTCCAAAAACAGAATGTATTAAATATACAAATAATAGGTATCACTGTGAAATTTCCCTATATTCACATATCACACATTGACCATGTTGACACTCCCTTGAATCCCTTGTCTTCACCTCTATACTTCTTCTCCTAACACTCTTATCTCTGCAATAGCATTTAAAAGAGCAATATTACCACTAATTATTTCCCATGGGTTATACAGGCTTTTCTACTAAGATGTGTTGAGGTGGTGCATATTTTTATTTGAAACTCAATGAGCAGGGGCCAGGCATTGGATATCAGGTCTTGCCCTCTAGGACTGAAAAGCAAAATTAACCTAAGGGGAGGAGGGAGATTTTAAATGGCGACCTACTGTACTGCTTACTTGTGCCAGACAATTTTGTCAGAACTTAATTATTGAAAGGAAAATAAAGGTGAATAATTCGTATCTGGCTGGCTGAGGATCTGCATGCTTCCTTTAGGAGAGTCCTTTCCTCATAGAGAGAGACTGTGAGCAGTTTTGCCTCAACAGATAACGCCACATCTGCTGATCTGGCTGGGAGCTGCTGCGATTGCTGCCTTCAGGTTCTGGCAGACAAAGGGCAAAATGGGTTTGATGGGTGGCACCAGGCACAAGGGAACACTCTGGCTCCAGGTCCCAGAGCCAACGCTGTGCCTAATTTTATCTGAGCATAGTGTTCCGTGGAGAGGGCCCAGCAGGCTTCATGAGGCTCAGCTGTGGCCGTCGGTGGAGGGTGGTCCCCAGCAGCTCAAAGATATTAACAGGTGTGCTTTCCTCCAGCCTGGGCCTGTCTGGGACTCCTCATTACTAGCCACTAACAAACGAGAAATCAATATCGACATCAGCTTCATGCCATTGGAGTCCTGGAAAGCAATTTGGTTCCCGGAAATCTAAATGGTTTTGTGGCTGTGAATGCCAGTTACGCAGTCATCATACAAAAACACCGACGCGTGCAAGGGCGGGTACAGATAAAATAAAGTCCAGGGGAATTAGAGTGACCACTAGACAAATGTCAGTTCATGTCAGAATGAAAATGAGGGCCCTTAGCTTCTTCGGCAATGCTGTGGCTTGGAATAAAAGTTGAGCTAGGATGAAGAACAAGTGGGACTACACTGAAGGCAAAGCATTGGAGCAAATACTCCAGAGAAGTACGTAAGGGAGGAGGAGAGAGATAACTCTGCTGTATGTTAAACCATATATGTTACAAACTCACATGTGCATATCTATATATAAAAGTTCATACATATAGAAGAACATATACAAATAACATATAAACATGTTTAGATAACATATATATAATATGTGTATCTATGTACAATGTATATTGCTTAAGGAGAACAATAGGAATATAACATACAAAATAGATTACATATAAAATATATAGACGCATCTATATATTTTTATAAATATATAACATGGACACATGCATCTATATATAATAGTGTTATATATGTGTTTTTTTACCTTCAATGGAGGAAAAATAAGAAATGAATTAGGTGATATGAGGAAACAATTTTATATATTTTAGGAATGACTGTTTTTAAAGGTGGCAGGAAAACATGTAAATGTGGCTAATAAATTTTTATTCACTATTTTGTTATCTAAGGGTACAAATACATGGACATTTGAAGCTCTATAGCTTCCTGCTATGATGTGAATGCTAGTGTCCCCTAAATTAGAATGTTAAATCCTAATCCCCGGGGTAATGCTATTAGGAGATGAGGCCTTTGGGTAGGAGATTAAAACATGATGGGGAGTCTTCATGAAAGGGATTAGTGTCGTTAAAAGGAGCCCCTCTCCATAAGAGAAGATAGTCAAAAAAAAACCACTGTCTGTGAACTGGAAAGCAGCCATCACCAGACACTGAATCTGTCAACACCCATGTTGAACTTCCAGCCTTCAGCATTGTAAATAAATAAGTAAATATGAATTTCTTTTGTTTGAAAGTTATTCTATTTATTTCATTTGTTATAGAAGCTAAAGTCATTTGAGAGAATTAGTAAGCCAAATTCCTAAATATTAATGGTAGGAACTTACACATGTAGCTCCAAATTTGGCTTCTATTGGTTTGGTTTCTCTCTCTAAATCAATACCATTATAAGAATGTAATCATAATGGGAGGTTTGAATAGTGAGAGTCAAAGGAAAGTTCTCCGAACCTGATCAAAAGAGGGAAAGAGTAAAGCCATCAAACGGCTGCAGGTACAGAGAGATGAGAAAAAATAGGAGGGAAAGTAGGTGCAACAACGGAAACCAGCTTTGTTATGTCTTCCTCTATTTGAAGGCCAGTCATAGACAGTCAGAGATGCAAAGGGTAGTAATTACTTGGTGCTGAAAGGCATCATGACTTATCTGGGTTCATAGACCTATATCTATCACTTAAAAATGATTTGATATAATGGGGGGAAAAGCTACCCAATGGATATATTACTTCATCAACTTATCTTTACTAAGTACTTAGTATGCATGTTGCTTAGTATACCATATGTAATGCCACATGGAAGCTGTCGTGATTTACAGTTAATGTTGCCCCAAAGTCACATGCTGTAACAGATAGATTGCTAAGGGTTGGGCTTTGGGTAAGTGATTAGATCATTGTGACTCTGATCCCTTCAGTGGATTAATGCATTGACAGGTTTGTAAATTAATGGCATTAGCAGGAGTGGTAGAAACTCTAGGAAATGGAGCTTAGTTGAAGAAAAATTGTCACTGGGTAAAGGCACTGTTCCCAACCCTTTCCTTTCTCTTTCTCTCCTATCTTGATGGTCCCCTTAAGGTGAACAGCCTCCCCTACCACATGCTTTTGCTACCATGATACCCTGCGAGCCCAAATAAATATTCTTCCTTAAAGTTGCTTTTCTCAGGTATTTGGTCATAAGCAATGGAAAGCTTACTAACCCAGAAAGAAGATCACAAGGAAATTGTGGCTCTTGTAGTGTATCTAAAAGGATTATCCACCTAACACAATAAACACCATGCTAATAACTTGAAATTAGCTCTAGAAGGAGTATTTTTAATCCCACAAAAACTGGCAAATGTACAAATCAGTGTTTGGACTATTTTTTTATTTTCAAGTCATAGGAAAGTGATGGAGAAAGCTCTATTAATACAGATTGAGCTTAAAAGTGTATCTTGTCTGTAGCAACCAGATTGTAAATGGCACAAAGAAATTGGGAAAAAATGCTTTGGGGATTTGAAAACAACCATCCAATTGATCAAAGAAGTCACTCACTGATGAATAAAGCACCAAGAGAGGTCGGAGTGGTACCACTACTGTGTTGAATATAATGGTAAAATAGGGGTTGATATCAAACAGCAGACTCCAGACCACATCCCACCCGCTGGCTATTTTCTTATAGTTTGAGAGCCAGGGTTGATTTCTACATTTTTAAATGGTAGAAAATAAAGTTAAAAGAAATGAGAAGACTATGCCAAAATATGAGAAAAATATAATGAATGCAAGTTTAGCACCCATAAATAAAGTTTTATTGAAATATGGTCATTTTTACTAACCAACACAGAACCCACAGCTACTTTCATATTATGACTGCAGAAGTGAGTCATTTTGACAGGAATCATGTGACCATGAGTTCTGCAATACTTACAAAAAAAGGAAGAAGAGCTTCATTTCTATTTGTTACTAGCTGGTGACAAGATCTCACTACCCGACACAACTGTGTGCTTGGTCCTGCATGTAGCACATGAAATATGATAGATAGGAGCCTGATGTGTTCGTCTTGTTTCTTCAATATCAGGGACAATAAGGTCCCAATCCCCAGCACTGAGCTCTTGTAATGTAACCCCTGAATCATTTGGATGGAAAGATTACTTCCACAACAGTTTCATAACTAAAACAAACAAAGGGGCTTTAGTTACCAGAGGGCTTAACATCTTACTTCCCAATGATTTTCGTAACTTTTGCTTCTATTGTTTTGGACATCATATTGACCACATTGAAACAGGAAAATGGGTAGCCAATTAACCTGAATTCTTTACAGTCAGGATTTTGCTCTGTGTCTTGATACATCTTTCTTAATCTTCCCTTTGATACATGTTTTCTCATTTAGGCCAGAAGTAAATAGTGCAAGTAATAGGGTGGCTTTTTTTCCCCCTCTTCTTTTTTTCTTTCTCCTTGAAAAATAATGCTGAAGGAATTGTTTTGCAGTTCAAAATTAATGTAACCTATTATGTCCAGGAAATTTCTTCAATATATTACTTGCCAAGCCCCTCGGCCGTTGTGAAGAAAATAATTTTAATTTATCTCATTTTTCACTGCTGAGTCAATGATTGTTTAACCTAAAATGCCATTGTGACTAACTGCTCAAACCCCATGGTCCTGGGCTATTTTGCTAGGACTCAGCTATTACGACCATAAGCCTGGGCCTTAGAAGCACCCAAATTGTCATATTAAAAGGGCCACTGTCAACTGGCTTTTGTTTTTATTGTTTTTAATTTCTGCTTTTCCATTTTCTTTGCTATTTATAATGTTCTCTTTAAAAGTTCAAAAATAACATCTCTCTCCTTAGCCTCTTGGTTATTTTCCATTAGTGAGCATTTCTTTCCTAGCTTCCAGAGCTTTTCCTAGGCCATAGAGCAATGTAGTAAACTTGGGTTAATTTGCCTATTGTGATTGCAGTCTCCTTTGTGATTTAGACAGTTCTATCCACTATGATTAGGCCAGCGTCCTAAGGGAATACCAGGCCAGGTGTGATTGCAAACAAAAGTCTTTTGAATTATTGGTATATTTGGTGAGAAGGTACCATCAAATAAAATCCATTGTAATTTTCAAATCTCTTTATGATGGGGGATTCTATTTTTTCCATATTTGCTTTCCTAAAAAAAAATATTAGGGATTTTATTTAATTAGCTTGCAAATTTTTCTACCCAAGATACAGCAACAATATTGTCAGTCTAGAGTTCCTAGAAGTAGAGCCTGAGACAAAAACCTTTGTGTGATTGCTGCATTTGTATAATATGATCCTAGTGAAAAGAAGAAAATGATCATGGGGAAGAGAAGACATGGAAAGAGCTAAAACAAAGATGCTCTACTGGCTTGCTATTTATAGACAACAAAGTGTTCAATTATATGAAGGAATATTTCAAGACCATTTTTCTGGGGCCAAAGAAAGAATTTTCTATCCTACATAGTTTTGTACTTGATTGGTCATAGTTTATCCCATAAGGAATTAACTTCTCTGAACATTTAGGGTGTATGTGCTAATCTGGAAGAGGAGTAGGTTCCTGTGGCTTCCCACAATGCCAGTAGGCATTCCATAGTAGGAGTCCAGGAACAAGAAACTGAGGACTTGGTTTTCCCCAGCAGGACACTTTCTTGGAGCTAGCAAAACTAGTCACTGAAGCAGTGAATGGAAAAAGAGACAAGTAAGGCTGGGAGGTATTAAAATGTTGAACAATTTCAGAACACATAAGACAACCCAGTTTTACTAAAAGAGATTTCCAAAAGTTTCAATCAGCATACCCAGGAATATATAGCTGTTGAAGGTTTCCTGGCTCTAAGCACTTTTGCTTTCTATTAGGCCTTTAGATATATATCATTATCTTAGCTTGGTGGTATAAGGTCTCAAACTTTTTTTCACCCTGAAAAAAAGCTCAGAAGAACATGGAAGAATCTCTCTTCATGTTAGTTTAAAAACCAAGTAGAAGTTCCACTGTATTTGGTAGAGATATAGCCCCTCCAAAATGCATGTATGCCTTGTTGAGTCTCCTTAAGCAGTAGAAGGTAAGGAAATGTCTTTTGTATGGAAAAGTTCATTTACTCACTCAAGACACTGGGAAGGACTATTGATAAATAGCTATTTGATTTGTTTGTAGTGTTACTTTGTGGCTCACTTCTGTTTTTGTGGATGGAAAAGGGGAGTCTTATTTTGTTCACTAGAAATGAGTATTCCATCAGACAATATTTTAGGGACTCTATCACAGGCTCTTGCCACCATGATCTTCTGCCTCAACACAGACTTGGTGATAGAGAAATTTGACCAAGGAAAGAAATCTCTCTGAAATAATAAGCCCAAAGAGATCTTTCTCCTTAAGTCCCAACCTCCCCTCCCCCCCCCTGCTCCCGCCCAACACCAATGGAAGCTAACTATCTCAGGAACTATCCAGAGTATAAATTCTGTCCTAGTAAGGAGAGTCAACACCTAGGAATATTTGGGAGATATGATTATTGGGAGGATCCCACTGGAATTACAAAGGGTATAAAGAAGTTGTGACTCTGCTGAATATGAAAGGATATTTGCTCAGAAACCAGTAAGATTTCAGGAAAGAGTAGAGAAGCAGACCTGGTTGAAAGAATACAGAAAAGCATGATCATGGCAATAGTGAGAGGAGATGTGAAATATAATGTAGTGATGTACAGAGAAAAGGGTTGACTTCTCTCTGGACTATGTAGTAGGAGGTGCTGTTTATTTCTTAGGAAGAAGAGAGAGAGAGCAGAGAGATAGACAGAGAGACTGAGACAGAGACAGACAGAGACAGAGAATGAGAAATAATTTGTCAGGGAAATAACTTGTCAGGGACAACCTATGATTCCCACAGGTACATCCTCTAGGACCTATTCCTTCAAATAGGCCTAGCTGCCTAAGTTTTTTTTAACACCTCCCAATACTATATCACATTGTCAAATTATGACCCTTTCAATGGATTATTTCATTGTCAGGGCCAGATTTTTTACGACCCTATTATTAATTACCTTCCAAAAGAGTTAGTTGTGAATACTGTTTCATTGAGTACTGAACCTTTACTTGGTTTTTCAGATTCAAAACCTAATAGTAACGGAGTATATATTCAATGGATCCTTCAGGAGACTGGAGAAATATACATTATTTATTTATTTATTTATTTATTTATTTATTGTTGGTAGTGGGGCTTGAACTCTGGGCCTGGGCGCTGTCCCTCAGCTCTTCAGATCAAGGCTCCTGCTCTACCACTTGAGCTACAGTGCCACTTCCAGTTTTCTAAGTGGTTTATTGGAAATAAGAGTTTCATGGACTTTCCTACCCAGGCTGGCTTTTAACCATTATCCTCAGATCTCAGTCTCCTGAGTAGCTAGGATTACAGGCATGAGCCACTGGCGCCCTGCGAAATATACATTATTAAGATAGTGTTTATTTTTTCCAGTCAAATCCTGAAATTGATATACACAGACTGATGGTCCTTCACTTTTCAAAAAAGTAAAAAAAAAAAAAAAAAAAAAAAAAAAGAAAAGAGAAAAAAGAATTATTCTCCTTTGAGGTTTAGTCACTCCGTAGCAATTTCTTCAATGCTGTTGAAAGAACTCTCGGTCCTTTATCCATATTCATGGACCATTTGGTACTAGATTGGAGCCTTCCTCAATAACTTAACCTTATCACAGTGAATAACCAAAGCATTTCTATGGTAAATGCAGTGGAGGCATCTGTTTTCCCATGTCTTATATGTCATAAACTCCAGGGTATATCACTGACATAAAGACACATATTAATCTAACATCTCCTTTTAAGCCAGCAGGTGTGGACCAAGTTTGTGAATAGTAGTAGGATCTTAAAAAAAAAAAAAATCACTTGCCTTGCATGCATGAGGCCCTGGGTTTGATTCCTCAGCACCACATAAAGCAAAAAGAAAAAAAGCCAGAAGTGGCACTGTGGCTCAAGTGGTAGAGCACTAAGCCTTGAGCTGAAGAGCTGAGGGACAGTGCCCAGGCCCAGAGTTCAGACTCCATGACCGGACCAAAAAAACAAAAACAAAAACAAAAACAAAAAACAAAAAACAAAAACTGAAAATAATTTAAACACTTTTTCTTTACTGTTGTTACATGGTACAAATTTTACTTAAAATTTACTACTTTAGCTAAGCAACTCAATGGCAGTAATGGGAGGGAGGGAATGAGTGGGAAAGAGAGAACAGCTGACACTGAGCAAAAGGAAAGGAATGTACATATCATGCGATGTGGAAGAATTAAGTGTATAGTCAAAGTTCATAGAACTCGTAAACTTTATAGACCACAATAGACAATTTGCCCCATGAAAGTTAGAATGTGTTTGTGACTTTCACTAGGCATCACTATCCCACAATACTGTGAAATTTGTGAAATCATGTAATCACTTAATCACAATAAAAAGTTTGCAAAAAAAAAATCAAAATTATGGCTGGATGAATGGGATCAATGGTGCTTCTTCAGAGACCTTAGCGATTAAATTAAGAATGCCTTCCTCCCCAAACTGATGGTTAAACAAAAATAAAAATTCAAGTGAAAAGAGAAAGTGAAAGACAAAACTTGAGAAAGTTTTGGATCTAATTAGTAGTAAGGTCTAGTTTCTGTTGTCTGGAGTGGAAAGACCCTGAGCATATGTGAAAGTGAAGGTTGGCTGAGGCCACGCCCACACTGTACTTCCTAAACCACATCTAGAGCCACCCTGAATAGATCTATACCAGGTTCCTACAGTGAATGTCCTAGGTCTACTCCTAATCCTCAACTTCCCTGTTTATCACTATTTTCTCTTGAATAGTGCTTGGGCCCAACACTTTCTCAACTTCTTCACGTCTCCCCCCTGCATGTGGTTTCATTTATCATTTCCTTGCAGATGGAGACCAGAGCTAATGAGGGGTATCATTAACCACCTTATTACCACCACCTCACAGTTTTCCTTTTTCTTCCACCAATTCCAAATCTTATGTCAATTTAGTCTTTTGCCTATACCCACAAGCTATTGAAAGCTGCTGGAGAGATAATATTATTGTGTAAAAACCATAATCTTGCATAAAATGGGTATTTAAAAGGGTAGGAGGGCACTATGAGTACATTAAGTACAGGTTTCTGAAAGCATTTTCTATCTTAAGGATTGAAGTTAGCCTTTCTGGGAACAACTGCAGTGAAATCTGTACAGCAGAAGGCAGAACCTAGATAGTGGGAGGGAAGAGTTAAGAGTCAACAATCAGCCACTCAGAGTCATAAAATCAGAAAGGCATTGAACATTTAGAGGGAGAACTGGCCCCATAAAGAAAACAATGCCTCTTAGTAAGCATATTATCTGCAACAAACCAAAACAAATTTTATAGCATCTTATTGAAACTGCTGGGGAGGGAAATCATGAAAAGTTTCTATTGAGCAAGGGGTAGAGACTGGAAATTAATAATATAGGGCTCATTATAACTAACTTGGGATGTGTAAAATGTCATTGATATGACCTTTATTTATTGCAGTGTTGCTTTTTACTTTGTTTGGGACCACATAACATGGCTGAGAAGCAGAGTAGGAAGACCAAAAAGCAGGGTTTTACAGCAAGGGTTTCATTCTCAAGCTCTATTTCTCATTAACTGTGAGGGTCCTGGGAAAGTTCTTTTTGTTTTTGTTTTTGGTCCATCGTGGGGCTTAAACTCTGGGCTTAGGGCACTGTCCTTGTGCTCTTTCGCTCAAGGAGAGCTCTCTATCGCTTGAGCCACAGCGCCACTTCCGGTTTTCTAGTGATTTATTGGAGATAAGAGTCTCACGGACTTTCCTGCCGGGGCTGGCTTTGAACCGCGATTCTCAGACCTCAGCCTCCTGAGAAGCTAGGATTACAGGCGTGAGACACCCCTTCCCATGTTTGGGAAAATTCTTTAATCCCCATGTACTTTTGGTTTTTGTTAGATAATAAAAAACATGGTTTTTAAAGAACATTTATATTCAGCTTGGTGCAGTATAATCTAGGGAACTACTTTGTTAATTATAACATGTTTAATCCTCATAGCCAGCTTATTCTGTATTATTCTGTAGATGGCATTCTGTAGATGAGGAAACTGAGGTACAGTGGTGAAATAATCTGCACAAAGTACACACCTATAAAAACTGTAAAAGGTTTCAAATCCAGAGAGCGCAAATCTATTGCTCTAGCCTAATATGTCCATGCTGCCACACCTATTGGTTTTGTAGAATGATTGGTTTATGAGCTCTTCTTACCTGCTGAAATCAGGCATCACCCTCCTTCTGTCCTCTTAATATCTTGTAGAGGCCCAGTAGGGGAGAATGGAAACTGCTTGCAATAAACTGGGCAGCATTGTTAGGGCAACTGCCCTATAATATGCTTCTTATACACTTATCTGTGAAAATAAAGGGGAGAAGGGAAGCAGGGTAGATACAGAGTATGGCATAATTTCATGTATAGTAAATTACAAACAGTTTTAATTGAAGGAGTGGAAAAGGAGCTAGTAGAACTTAAAAAGGTATATTTGTGGAGGGGAAGGGCAACAACAAATCGTGTTTTTTTGTTTTTTTTTTTTTTTTTTTTTTTGTCGGTCGTGGGGCTTGAACTCTGGGCCTGGGCGCTGTCCTTCAGCTCTTCAGCTCAAGGCGAGCGCTCTACCACTTGAGCTACAGCGCCACTTCCCAACAAATCGTTTAACTAGGGATATAGGTGGACCCATTGTAACAATGAGATGTACAAGTCATTATGTCGAAAAATGAACTTAACAACTTGGATGGGGGGAAGATCGGGTAGGGGGAGGTGGGAGGAGTATGGGAAGGGATGGGAAGGGGAAACAAAGAGGAGGCAACAATGCTTGATAAGAAATGTACTCAAGTCAAGCAGAAAAGGTCAGATAAGGTGATGTTAGGGAAATGAACCCTAAGATATGTATTCAAATGTTTTTTTTTCTTTCATGAGATTGTTTCTAACACATTTATAAGATTATTTCTTTGTTGCTTTGTATGTCCCTCCCCCACAGTATAACCCCTGCTTTCACTGTATTTGATGTCGGTATAATTTGTGGAGGGGAAGGGGAAAAACAAATATTTTAAATAGGGATACAGTGGACCCATTGCAACAATGAGATGTACAAGTCGTTATGTCGGAAACGAACTTTACAACTTTGGTGGGGGGGGGGGAGCCGGGATGATTGGGTGGGGGGCAGGGGGATGATGGGAAGGGATGGGAAGGGGAAACAAAGGAGGAGGCTACAATGTTTGATAAGAAATGTACTTGTTATCTTGACCATGTAATTGTAACCCCTCTGTACAGTATTTTCACAATAAAAAATAAAATAAAATAAAATAAAGAAATGTACTTGTTATCTTGCCCATGTAATTGTAACTCCTCTATACGGTATTCTCACAATTTAAAAAAAAAAAGGCTTCAGAAACCCAGATCCTAATTAATGGAGAAAGGCCCCAGAGGAGGCCAAAAACATAGACTGAAGAATTATAAATATAGGGCTGATTCTGCAGAGGTCTTAGAGCACCAAGGTGTAGAAAAATACAGAGAAGTTTGGAGAAGAATGGAAAGTAAATTGAATTATTTCATTCATATTGACCTTTCATTACTCAATAAATATTTGTTGAGCCAATGAATAACTTGTATGTTCCTGAAAGGGAAGACTATGCCTTTTAACTTCTAAAGTATCCTTAACATAGTTCTCCAAGATTTGACACTTAATTAGTACCTTTGGATAAGGCTGCTGCGGCTTCTGTAATGGTCTCGGCAAAAACAATTAATTCAGTTGATCCTTTTAAAAACCATACTGACCTACAATCTTTAAACACAGAAAGATAGTGTTGGAAAGTTCCTTGGAGAACTTCTAATAAGGTAGACATAAATAAGTAGTTCATGTGAAGAATTTGTTTGCAGGCTGCTTTGTTCTGTAGACTCTAGTGTTTCAGAATTTTGATACAGTTTCTACATTAAAAAATAATAAGAGCCGGACATGGCGTTGAATGACTGTAATCCCAGCATGTGGGAATGCAGGTAAGAAGATAGAGTTCAAAGATAGTGGGATTATATAACAAGATCCCTATCTAAGTAAATATAATTATATTAAAAATACTATTTTAATACATTCAAATAGTATTATTTCAATAGCAAGTCATTAAAGTATTTGTGCGTGTGCATGTGCATGTGTGTGTGTGTGTGTGTGTGTGTGTGTGTGTATGTGTGTGTGTGTGTGTATGTATCCTAGGGCTTGAACTCAGGGCCTAGGCACTGTCTCTGAGCTCAAGCTTTGTGCTGTACTCCTTGAGACATAGCAGTTAATTAGAGATAAGAATCTCTAATGCAGGGCTGGGAAGGTGGCTCAGTGGTAGAGCGCTTGCCTTGCAAGCCTGAGGCCCTGGGTTCGATTCCTCAGCACCACATAAGCAAAATGAAAAAATCCGGAAGTGGCGCTGTGACTCCAGTGGTAGAGCGCTAGCCTTGAGCTGAAGAGCTGAGGGACAGTGCCCAGGCCCAGAGTTCAGGCCCCACGACCGGACCCCCCAAAAAAAGTCTCTAATGGACTTTTGGCTTTGGCCTGGCTTCAAACCACCATCCTCTAGTCTCAAACTGTTGCATAGTTAGGATTATAGGTCTGTGCCAACAGCACCTAGATAATTAAGTACATTTTTTTTTAACAAACCACATAAAAATAGCTGGGTGCCAATGGCTCACTCCTGTAATCTTAGCTATTCAAGGCTGAGATCTAAGGATCTCAGTCGAAGCCGGCCTGTGCAGAAAAGTTTCCGTGAGATTCTTACCTCCAATTAACCACTCAAAAAATGGAGGTGGCCGTGTGGTTCACGCGGTAGAACACTAGCCTTGAGCACAAAGAGGCTCAGGCCTTGGGTTCAAGCCCCACACCTTACAATAAACAAACAAACAATAAATAAATAAGGAAGTAAAATTTCCTGTTAAATTCTGTGCTTCTAGAGACATTGGCTTTTCTGGGTAGGTTGGACCTACATTCTAAAACATGGTATTAGTTATCTGAATCTAAATAAGGTGCCACTCACTACCTTTCTGTACAGAGCAGAACCAGTTTCCAGAACCTCTTCTAAATCTTACACTAGATCATTTCCATTACTTGTCCCAACCTTCATTCATTTGAGTTTGTCGTGTCCAACCTTCAGTCATTTGAGTTTATCATGTCCAGTGCTTTTCACATCAAGGAAACTGAGGTATGTGAAAGTGCAGTGTGAGCTGTCTGTCTCCAATTACTCGGTATTCTCAATGGTTGCCCTCTTCCCATGTTTTCTTTTTGGATTAATACTGTAGCATGGCACTTACAATAGGCCTGGCAGTGCTGCTATGGGGCAAGCTAGGAAATGCAAACGAATCTTGCTCTGAGAGGAAATCTTTGATTATACAATACATTAGTCAGATCCACACTTAGATTACCATGATCAGTTCTGGTCATCACATAATTAAATAAAATATTGAAACACTTGACAATGCAAAGAGAAAGAGATGAGCTTGATCTTCTGCTGTGATTATATTGTATTAATGACTTCCTATCGTATTACTGGTTTCGCAGACTATTAGAGGAAATAAAATGTACTAATATAATGAGAAGGGAGTAAAGAGAGGTGCCATGTTACTTTTCTAAGGAATTTGAAAAGACAAGAAAAGGCTTGGTTCTTTTGCTTATTTTGTTCCTTGAATGGAAGTACTACTCTCCTAATCAGGGTGAAATGATTTATTAAGAAATAAGATTGTACATTTCTGGAATTGTTTATTCAGTAGACAAGATAAAACTCATATCACCTAAGCCAAGTAGAATAAAAGGGAAGTCACAAAGGAAATGGCATACTTTTGTAATTGAACAATGCATCCAAGACATAATTTTACATAAAAAGAGAGCTTAGAAACTAACAGAATTTCTGAGATAAGATACTACTTTTCTTCACAGAGCGATAAACTGAATTACATGAAATCTTGGTTTTCTTCAGTTCACTAGCCATTGATTGCATCGGTGAAGACTTAGGATTCCATTTTCAGATCTTATGTCTTTTGGTAAAAATGAAGACGTTAAAGTACCGGCCAGAGACTCAGTTTACATGTGTTTCAAGTAGTTTGCACTCCAGTCATGTACAGGTGCCAACAATAAGTAGATTAATCCTCCTTAAACAAAAGTAGATGACATTTTGTTAACTTCTTTGCTTCCCATCTATCTCACCTCTTGTCCAGCTTTGAGGAGGAAATTTCTGGTTTTAGGCATAGAAATTGATTCACAAATTTTATATTTTATAATGAAAAAATAAAAGTTGCATCTATAATATATTTTAATGTATGTTAATGTATATTTTAATGTGTCAATTAAAACTTAATGAAATCCACAAACTTCCCGTTTCAGGTCATAGAAACAGAGAATAAATAAAAGCACTGTATTAACATAGTAAAGAAGAAAAGGTACACACACAAACACATGCTTCCCACAGAAGCATAATGAATAATATAATATAATGAGTAGCATATAAATTTAGTAAAATACTCTTCCAATCAATACCCTTTCAATCAATACCCTTTCCTGGTAAAATATTTGTAGCAAACATGAGAGAAATTCTTCTGTTTGGTAAAGGATTTCTATGAAAACTGACATCTGAAGTCATTCGTGATGGTGACAGATATGCATACTCTTTTAAGATATGAAACAGAGAAAGTATATCTGTATGTCTGGCTTTTGTTTGTTTTATTTTGCTGGGGGTTCCTGAAATTGGTCCAAAGAAAGACAAAGAAATATAATGTATGTATTTATTATATATCAAAAAGAAAAAGGAAAGATATATTCACAGAAGATGGGGACATACATATTTAAACAATTAACAAGTTAGTTAAGTGGGAAAATACAAGAATGATATTTATAGATCATTAGTCTACATTGTACCAATGAAAAACAGGCATGGAAATTAAAATACAATGCCAGTTAAAATAGCATAAAGTCACTTTATACTTAGGAATAAAAGTACAAAAGATGAGAAAAATCTGAAAAATTAAATATATATTGAAACCAATGTGAAAGTAACATTGAGAACAAATTAAAGAAGACCTAAGAAAGCAATATACTATACTTATAGGTCCAAAATCTCAGTGTTTAAGGTGTTCTTTTTATCCAAACTAATCTATTGATCCAGTGCAACTATTATAAAACCTTCAGTAGACTTTTCTTTTGAAAAATTGACAGGCTGATTCTAATACACCTTGGAAAAGTGCAAAAAATAGACTAGTCAAAAATATCGTTAGGCAGGAAGAATAATTGAGGATTAACTGTATCTGATTTCAGAGTTTATTCAAAACTACAGTGGTTAAGGGAGAATGATATTTTGAAATAGAAGAAAAATAAATCAATCACAAACTACATAGAGTCCAGAAATAGACCAGTAGATATAGAGAATATTGATATTTTAAAAGATGTAAAGGAAATTTCTAAAGATGAGCCTTCTCAGAAGTCAGTGTATAAAAGCTGAATACATATATGCTAAGTAACAGAAACTTTGATTCATATCTACAACCAGTTAAAAGATATTAACTAAAAACTAGACAATTGATTTCTGTGGAAAATCTGAAATATACAACGTTGAAAAGAAAACTGAGAACGAAATTTTTATCTTTAGGCAAACATTTGTTGTGATAACTAAAGCATGGTACAACAACAAAATCCTACTCTAAATAAACTTGCAAATAAAGCAAAACTATAACCTCTAAACTAATGGAAATTTGTGTCTAGAATAATAAAGATGATTAAGATCTCAAAGAAATACATAAAAGTCTTCAAAGGATTTAAGCTGACAATTCTCCACAGAATATGGATAATTGACCAAGATTTAAAGTAACAATTAAAATTATACCAAGTTATACCTCACAGAAAAGTTAAAAAGTAAATTATATGAAGTAAATTATGAATTATATGAAGTAAATTCATATGAAGTGTTGCAAAGATATAAAAGAACTAGATTTTGTGTATATTACTTTTCAGAATTTAACCTTAGCACAACTTCTTTGGAAAGAATGTAACCATTTCTTTTTTTTTTTTTTTTTTGGGGTCCGGTCGTGGGGCCTGAACTCTGGGCCTAGGCGCTGTCCCTCAGCTCTTCAGCTGAAGGCTAGCGCTCTACCACTTGAGCCACAGTGCCACTTCCGGCTTTTTTTCTTTTTGCTTATGTGGTGCTGAGGAATTGAACCCAGGGCCTCTGGCACGCAAGGCAAGCGCTCTACCACTGAGCCACCTTCCCAGCCCCATTTCTTAAAATGACAGCACAGTTACCCTTAAATATTTATCAAAAAGAAAAAAATGCATATGACCACACATAATGCTTGCACAAAAATGTTCAAACACGCCTTAATTGTAATAGCTCTACCTTGGAAACTAAGATCAACATTTGAAGGAAAAATAATTATATACTACAGAACAGTACAAAAGGAGCGAATTATTTATACATGTAACAAGGCTGATTTTTAAAGTGATAATGTCAAATGAAAGAATACCAATAAAAGTAATATGGGAAATTGTTTAATTTATATAAATTATACAAAATTCACATTTATGACAACAATAATAACAAAATAAGCCATAACATGGTTATCTAAGAATTGATTTTGAGGGCATGCTGGAGTGGATAGACAGACTATATTAAAATATGAGGGAAGATTTAGGGGTCATAGATATTTTTTCTTGTTTATATAGGTATATCAATGATATACCTATGTCAGTATACACATATTCCAAAGCTTTATATTTTGAAGTCTTTATATCTTAATGTGCACAGTTCATTTTATATCTCTTAGTTGTCAATGATCTATTTTTAAAATCCAGTAAACTTTTGCTTAGAGCAACCTGTGTGCTTGTCCCATGGCAGGGAAGTGGAAGAAAAATAAAAAATGAAAAATAAAGATCATTTGCTCCCTTACTAGTTCAGATGCATTTTTCTCTACAGCAGACTTGGAGACAATATATGAGGTTAGCAAAGATTGTTTATAAAGGAGCATGTGAGATTTGCTAATTTTTTTTTTCTGTTTTTCACCAAATTTAGCTCTAGTGTATCATAGTCTCTATAGGCATTTTCTTTGGCTATTTTGTGCTGGTACTGAGATCTGAACTCAGGGACTAAGCACTGTCCCTTAGGTTTTTCACTCAAGGTTGGTCGTCTACAATTTGAGCCACAGTTCCATTTCTGGCTTTTGGGTGGTTAATTGGAGATAAGAGATCCCCCCCAAAATTTTTTTTTGGCTTGGACTAGCTTTGAACTACAATCCTCAGATCTCAGCCTCCTGAGAATCTAGTATTACTAGCATGAGCTACTGGCACCCAGATTTACAGGCATTTTCTTGGAGCAAATAGACTCAGATCCTTCTACTTGGCAAACATTCTTTCAGAGGATAATACTGGATGCTTCCTGAAAATATTTTATAATGGTGTTGTTTAAGTGAGGATTTTTTCAGGAATGACGTTGAAAATAAAGGTAAGAGTTCTTGTCAACTTTACTGGTCAATGACCACCTCTCTGTATGACCATATGGTTAAAATTAATCTTTATAATTTCTTTTTTTTGGGGGGGTCTGGTCGTGGGACCTGAACTCTGGGTCTGGGTGCTGTCCCTCAGCTCTTCAGCTCAAGGCTAGCACTCTACCACTTAAGCCACAGTGCCACTTCCAGCTTTTTTTTTCTTTTTGCTTATGTGGTGCTGAGGAATCGAACCCAGGGCCTCAGGCATGCAAGGCAAGCGCTCTACCACTGAGCCACCTTCCCAGCCCCTTTATTATTTATTTTTTTTTTTATTGTGAAAATACTGTGCAGAG
Source organism: Dipodomys merriami (assembly GCF_024711535.1). Lineage (NCBI taxonomy): Eukaryota > Metazoa > Chordata > Mammalia > Rodentia > Heteromyidae > Dipodomys > Dipodomys merriami. Next base: position 27,408,124 of record NW_027203381.1, on the reverse strand, counting down.
GGGTTACAATTACATGGACAAGATAATGAGTACATTTCTAATCAAGCATTGTAGCCTCCTCCTTTGTTTCCCCTTACCATCCTTTCCCATTCTCCCATTGCCCCTCCCACCTAATCCTCCCAGCGGCCCCCTCTCCCCCCGCCCCCCCCCCCCCCGCCCCAAAGTTGTAAAGTTCGTTTTCCACATAAGACTTGTACATCTCATTGTTGCAATGGGTCCACCCGTATTCCTATTTAATCGATTTGTTTTTCCCCTTCCCTTCCCCTCCACAAATTATACAGACATCAAATACAGTGAAAGCAGGGGTTATACTGTGGGGGAGGGACATACAAAGCAACAAAGAAATAATCTTATAAATGTGTTAGAAACAATAGCATGAAAGAAAAAAAACATTTGAATAGGTATCTTAGGGTTCATTTCCCTAACATCACCTTATCTGACCTTTTCTACTTGACTCATACAGTATATACTAGATATTGCACATATCTATCTTCTACTGAACATTGTATGCCCACTTCATGGTATCCACAGAAGTTCATTTCATCATTCCATAAATCAAAAGAATTCTGGGAAATGGAGTACTGGGGGTAAGAATTTTATGACTATGAGTCAATTTCTATACTTTATTATAAAAGTGGTTTCTTAGTCTGATGTGATCATATATAAAATACCATTTGAAGCTCAAGGTGTTCAGTAAATTTAAATTGTCTCTCTAATATAAGCACCATAAGTAGGAAGGGCAAATCCATATACAGAATATGAATCTATTCCCAGAATGATAAATAGCTACTTGTTTCATAGTTAGGAAGAGTTCGATGTAATCAATTGGCAACTGGGTGGGTGGCTGGCCTATTTGGGTAAATGGTATTGTGTCAGGAACTCAGAATTAGTCATTATTATTGGATAGTTAGCAGCAGCGTGGCATTCACATTGCCCTGAATAAGATGAAATGAACATATTTGAGCCCCTCCATAGAGATACTACAGTGTTATGGCAATGGTTATTTGTGTGCTTTGACATATGGAATAAATGGAATACTGTAGAAACAGGTGATTAATATCCGCAGTAGGGGTGATTAGTAAGACATCCTTCTATATTGGAGACTTTTTACATGTAATATAAATTTCTTCTCTTTCCTTTCCAGCTTATGATGGATGCCACATATTTCACATTCAAAGTTTCCATGTTCATTCTTCCAGTCTCATTTCCCAATCTCTGACTAGCTGACCAACAATTCAGTATGATATATAAATAACTATCAGTTCACATCTCTAACCACCTCTTCTCTCATAAAAAGTGAACATTCAGGTAGATTGTTTGAAGATTTATCCTCAGGGGGAATTTCACCATGCCACTGTCTTTCAGATCTACTCATTTCAGATCTATTCACTGTCATTCAGATCTACTCTACCCTAAAGTAGGATAGTCACTTGTGACATTATTTCATGAAGTTCAATCCACGACTATCTTTTTTTTCAATGTTAACTAATCTTCTTCCATGATAATAACTGAAGCTTTTTATAGGGTATTCTTGGTTTGGCAACTAAAACAGCCGTAACACTTAGGACATTAAAAAAGAACTTGCCTATGAAAATCATAATGAGTGCCTCTTTGTGCTCAAAAAGGGAAAAAAAAACAAATTTGCTTAGTTATTAGAAACCATCTTGGTTTTTGAGTTTCTTATATTTTCAGAATGCTTTATGAAATCTAGAAATGGAAAATATAATCCATAATCCTCCAGAAACAAATTATATCAGTATTATGGTATTTCATTTTTACTAAAATATAAAGAAAAATCATGGCAAAGAATGATAGAACTATGATGACAGGAAGTCCAAAAGGTAGTTTTTTTACTCTTCAACCAGGACATTAGAAACATTATCTTCTTAACACTGTAGCTTTTTTCTGTGGAAGTCTGGACTAAGTAGATGTGATACTTGGCAGATTTGCAATGATTGGTTAGAAATATAATGATTCTTTAGAAATGTTCATGGCTATCAACAGAGGCTCATCAAAATCATTTTTATAGTGCCAATTAAAATTATTTATGATTTTTTTTAATTTAGTAAAAGTTTAAACAAGGCTGTTTGAATATGTTTAAAGAGTCAACTGAAACATTCTACATATGGACAAAATGAATACAACATGCTAAAAAACAAACAAACTACAATTGACTTTAATAAACCTAATCGGCTTTATTATCAAACTTAGAATCAGAAGACAATTTATCTCATAAAATAGAAAAGTTTAATTTTTACAAAAAGCAGAGAACTACAGAAAGCAGATAGAGAGGCCAAAATGCTGAGTGATCATTTCACAATTATTTTCCTTTAAAGTAACAACAAAAGGATAGAAGAGTGAAGAGATAACTGATTAACATCATTACTTCAAGTCACATTTTGTGTGTGTATAAAGATTAAGGCAGAGAGAAATTCATTTTCATGCCAACTGAATCTGCACTGATTAGAAAAACGTAGTTCTTCATTAATCCTGACTTTTCCCAAAGTTAGATAATTTAGTTTCAGTTTGGCAATAAGGCCCTGAGTGTCTCAATTTTGAATTTTAGTTTTAGTTTTTGTTTTTAGAGACCTGGTTCAGATATGTATTCCAAAGCACTGACTTCCTGTAATTTCACTTAATAGACACAATAGCATCCCATTACATCAATACATGTTTTTCATCAACTCTACTTCTTTGTGTATACAGAAAATATGATGCCACACTTACTCTACAACTATCTCTCAAGTAGACTATCCTTTTCTTGAGTATGTGACAATGTAGAAATTAAAACTTCAACTTGACACTTTCTCTAATTGGCTAGTGGGGGTGGGGATGAGAATGTTGAAAGAGTAACATTGATCAGGATTCATAAACTGCTTTGTTCAATGTCACCTCCTTGATACAGCTACTTAAAAAAATTTTTTTAATTAAGAAGAGGTGGAAATGTAAACGTGTTCAACCACTCTCAAAATACTAAATGTAGAGCTTCCCTGTAACCCAGTAATCCACTTCTGGGCATCTATCCAATTGACCACAAACCAGACTATACTAAAGCCACAACACAACCATGTTCATTGCAGCATTGTTTATCATAGCCAAGACATAAAGTCAACATGGATGCCTCTCAGTGGATGAATGAATAAAGAAAATGTGGTTTAGAAGGGATGGGAAGGGGAAACAAAGGAGGAGGCAACAATGCTTGATAAGAAATGTACTCATTACCTTGCCCATGTAATTATAACCCCTCTGTACAGTATTTTCACAAAAGAAATAAAGAAAGAAAGAAAGAAGGAAAGAAAGAAAGAAAGAAAGAAAGAAAGAAAGAAAGAAAGAAAGAAAGAAAGAAAGAAAGAAAATGTGATTTATGCACACAATAGAATTTTATGCTTTCCTCAGAAAGAATGATATTGCCTTGTTCATAAGGAAATGGGGAGACTTGGAAAAAATTATGCTAGGTAAAGTATGCTAGACAAAAAGAAACATAGGCTGCATGGTTTCCCTCATTTGGAATAACTAGAATGTGCCTATAAATCTACAAATAAACCCAGTGAGCATTAAAAGGCAAATAATTATACCTGGACACGATTAATTAAACAGCAATCTAAGCATACACACAGTGAGAACAAAGGAGGAGATTTTTAGGAGAGGATCACAAGGGTTCAAAAGCTATGTTCATAAGAGCATAGACAATGATACTTATCGAAATGAACTTCCAGAAATAGAACTAAGAGGATTTTTTTATTATACGGTTTTCAGTTCTTCTTTTCCCTTTCTTTTCTTCTTTCCTTTTTTTTTTTTATTTATTCCCTTCTGTCACTTTTTTGTTTTAACTTCTGGACCCTTGTTCTTGTATATAAGGGAATCTGATTTGGGGAAAGGAAAGGGAAGCACAGAAATGGTGGGACAAAGGGTGAATCAATTCAGCAGTGAAACCCACTAGATACTATGCTGGAAATGAGCTATACAATTTTGGGGAGTGGAGAGAGGAAAGTAGGGAGTGGAAAAACTGTGAGAGAATGGGGAAGGGGTGACACTGTTGAAAAGGATATATACTCATTACCTGAATCATATAACTGTAACCCCTCTGTACATCACTTTTGCAATAAAATGTTTTTATAAAAGAAAAAAAAACTTCAACCACTGTGGAATTTATGTATCTTTTCATGAATAGAATCTAAATTATTACTAGTCCATAGGGAATATTTTTCTTATCTATAGAATAATTTTAGTAGGCCACATTTCTATTGACTCAAGTATGTGAATTTCATTGGTAGAAATCTTTAAATAATGATGATTGTTTGGAGATCTAGGATTATGTTGTTTTTCAATTTGCAGTCTACTTTTCCAGGCATCCATGCCAATGGCAGTTTTGATCAAAGTGACATTGTACTCAGTGACCTTATTTATACCCCTAGAGAGGCCAAATTGCTAATGAGACCATGTTCAGGACTTTAACAATTCTCACATCTGCCCTCTGGCCTTCGGCTATCTTTTCAGGCAAAGAAAACTCTTAATAACAAGGAAGCAAAAGTGTGACTAAGTATGTACCAGTCATTAATGAATTTGTTCAACACACATTTTCTATTTCTATATTAAACAAAGAATACACACACATATGCAATATTTATAATGGTGACAATGGTGACACAGAATACATTTTGTAGGGAATTTAGTGTGGGAATGTGATTGTGTCAACTAAATTTTTGGAGGAAATAGAAACTGGCAATTTCTGGTGCAACTACTTCTTTTTTTATGTGTAACATATCCAGTTAAGAGTAACTATAGATCACAGAATTTACTTTGATACATATTTCACGAAATCTGATCTGATCTGAAACTTCATCATACAACTCTGTAATGCTAGAATTGTGTATAATATAAACTTTCTCTGTAATTATAACTATATGTAGCTATCCCTTGTTTTGAAAATTCCCTTACATACAAATACAATTCCTAGTACAATATACAGTGTGAAATTTTTATGCAGCTAAATTTCATTTGTGATTTTTCTATCTATTTGGATTAAACTGTATAACAAAACAAATTTAACCACTTATGAATACCTAAGGGTCATTCTCAGGACCATGTTATCCTAATACACCACAATAGAATAATGCTCTTGGTTAACTACAAGATTTCCAAGAAAAAATACTGAGATTGTGCTTTTTCTGCCTCACCGTCCTCTCTTCTAGTTACTTCTACATTATGTGATTATTGATTGATGAATTTATTTAGTAGTTACCTATCTACTTTGGCAACAGCATTTTATAGGACCATCTTGATTTACAAGCTGGATTCTAATTCACTCTAATATTTTGGTGAAACAAGCAAAGCATGAGTTTCAATATTGAGTATCCTAAAAAGATGATTGAACAATTTGCTCAAATTCTCTAAGATTACTTTCCTCATTTCCATTTAAGTTTCTGAGCCTCTTTCAATGTAATGTTATTTATCTGTTAAGTGTAGAATGTTATAAAACAAAAATGTATTACAGGACACTTATGAGAAATTACAGTAATAAATACAAAGCGTTTTGAAGATCATCATGAATGGAAAACAATAAACAGTAGCTAACTGTATTGCCACCATTGAGATAAAGGAGAAGTCTATAGTAAGTGCTCAATAACCATAGTTTCTTTTCTCTAAAACGAGATTTAAAAATAATTTACCTAATAATGGTTTTTCCTTTGTTTCTATGGGATATAGTACATAGGTTTGTGGGTTCCCCTCTGCTATAAGGCCATTCTCACTTGTTTTCTATCCAAAGTTGTGTTTTTATAGTGTGGATGGCTAGAAGTCTTCCTGTAAGGAAATGTTGCTACTCTATCTTATACTGAGGGAAAGCAAAGAATATAATTATCTGCCTCACTTTCCATGGCAGGTCAAGATTTAGTTAATTGACTCCAGTTCATTTTGCCCAGGGCGTCTCCTCTGAGACTCACAGATACCATGGTGGCTAGCATTAGCTGATAGAAACTGTGGCCCTATAGAGAGAAAAGAGGGATGAGGCTCTCCCAGTCATAGAATTCCCAGTGACCACGAAGCAGTCACTGGCTGGTAATAACTTCCTCTCCCCTCTGACTTGGAATGGATTGCAGGCACTGACCTAGAGGGGAAAGGCTTCATCTCCCAACATCAGCCAATCTCATCTCATTGCAAGGGAAAGGCCCCTAGAGACGTGCTCCTATCCATCATGTGGACAGCTTTGGCCAAAGTGCCTACTACATCACTGGCTTTAATAAAAAGTTGCTGGAGGCTGCAGTGCTAGTGACAGATGTAAAACGCAGGATGGCCAGAGCCTACGAATTCTCCCAAGGTGGAAGTACACTTGGGGAGAAGAAGAATAGGTTAGAAGGCAAAAAGAGGAGTGAAAAATGATAAGGTGACCACTTCATAATATCCATTATAAGTGAATTTAATAAACTGAGAGACTCCTAAGAGGGAGTCCTTAGTCTAACATAGACAAAACCTAAAAAAAATGACGATAAAGTATTAAAATTACAATGAAGGAAGTAAAATAAGATACCAGAAAAGTTTTCTATTAAGTCTAAAAATACAAGAGTTAAGAGAGTGGCTGGGAGCTGTAGAATTGGAAATAAATTCAGAAATAATTAAAATAGTTATAGTAACCTATGTCAATTGTCATAACATGATTTGATCAATTTGAAATGTAAATATTTGTAATGCATTTACAGAACCTAAATGGGATTGTTGCTGTCTTTGAATATCCCCTTTGTGTGTTCTCAAGCATTTTAATTCAATTTCTAGTGTAGTATAGACTGCACAAAATTTTATACAGGTAGATTTTGTTTGTAATTTTGAATAAAGTTTTGTTAAGTGAATAATGACTCCTCAATTAATCAACAGTCCATAAAAAGTGACAATCATTACTATTTAAAGGCTTGGCCATGTATCAAGAGGGTCAGTTTATAATGCTCTGTGCCTGAATATTTCTTCTAATTTTTCTTCTAATTGATTTAATGTCATGATTTTCAGTAACATAAATAATATAGCAGTTTTCTCATGAATTATACAAACTTGAACATTACATTAAGAATTCCTTCTGAGACATTGAGAATGTATAAGCATGCATGCAGACCTAGATAATTATGATATATCCAAATACCACTGGATATTATTATATAAAAGGATCAAAGTATTAGGCAGAATTCTTTCTTTTGTGGTCTATTTTCAGAAGGAACAAGAAATAGATTGTCCTCAGAACTTGCACCTGTGAAATTATTAAGCAAAAACATTTGTTCGTCTCATGATGCAGGAACCTTCACATTCCATCCCATTCCTCAGAACTGAAACAATTGAGCAAAAGTCTGCATCTTTGGAAACTATTGTGGGTATATCGTGTATTTGGCAAAGCAGATACAAATATAGAAATATGTTCTATTGTAACCACATTAGAAAAGTGTGGATTTTCTAAGACTTTTCACTTTACAAGAATATATTAACTAAAAGAATGAATCAATCTCAGATTTTAAATAACTACACAACATGCAACATGATGTAATTGTAGGGAGAAAAACATTACTACAACAATATTTTTAAGTGTTTTATTTATTTTCTCTAACATATGTAAATTTGCCACTAAAATACTACCTGATATGTAACCCAAGAAATAGCTAACATATACCAGTTATCTCTAGCCTCATCAATCTCTTTCAGTAAAGAAAGTTCTATGAAATGGTGGATTTTAAAAATCTGTTTCTAATAATAGTATAAATGAAACTTGGGCCTAAGATTATGTAACAGCTACAAACTCTGGCTCAAACATGAGATCTCTTTCTGTGAGATCAGGCTTACTGTTTTTACTGCTTTTGTGCTTCATCTCTATCCTTAGTTGCAAATCATCCTGATGCCCAGACATACCTGTCTTCTCTGCTGTCTGACTCTCATTGAGATGGTGATTCAATATTGCTTCATGCCATGTGTATATTACATCCTCCCTCTGTGTGCTCTGTAACCTGTATAGGAAGATTGTGTGCTTGCTTCTGTATCACACAGAAGCCAAACCAGCTTCAAGACATTAGGAACTTTTCTCAGCTTAACTATATTCTACTGCTAGTTTTATTTATTGGACAGTCCTGGAGTGCAAGGCCCTTTGCACTATAGTTTTCCTATAGGAAAAGCTGTAGGAAAAAATCAGAAAACATATACCAGATGGAAAATTGATTTTAATATCTAATACATATATGTGTATATAATTTATGATCTTCAAAAAAGATGTTGAATAGCACTTATTGTTTTCTTGAGTGTTGTGAATCTTGAACATTACTGGAACTAATCTTTAAAAACCATTGCAATGGTTTAACTCCTTTAGACAATTAACTTATAGGTTAACAAAAATAGAAGGAAGTTAAAAATATGTTGGGGTGGTCAATGAGAAGAAGGACAGACTAATAAAGAGAAGAAGGGTGGGAATGAATAGTCAAAATATTTAAAGTACATAAATGAAAATTGAACCAGGTAACTTGAGGGGATGGGTAGATTTGGGAGAAATGAGGGAGAATGAAGGAAAGGGTGACATTGTACTTATAAAGTGACATGTTTCAATCTCTTTGTCTAACTATTAGAGATAATAAAAAATAAAGATTTAATCACATCTAACTTCAAAATTTTTATTAAATATTTGGTATAAATATGATTTAATATTTCTAAAATTCAAAATTACAAGAATCATGATGTTAAGATCAGATTTTAAAATGGTATTGTTGAATCAAAGTTATAGTTTGGCAGAACAAAAATTTTAAATGACATGAATCTATATAAGAAAAAATAAATGGGAGGTTATGACAACAGACAAGAAATTCAAATCTGTACTTTGAATGTGGGTTGATTGAGAAAGGACCTAAAATCACAGATATCACAGACATACTTTTCTGTATTTTCTTCATTCACTTAGATTTAAGAGCACTAGCAATGAGTAACCATCATTATTACCCTCTCTCCAGCCTCACATCATTAAATATTTCCTCTTTGGAAAAGCAGACACATATATTATCATTTGTAGGCTATCAAATAAAATATACAAATCCCTAGTTGACATTTGAAGTTGAAGATAACAGTAAAATAATTCCTAGTAGTCTTTATGCAGGACTTACAATTTTTTTTAAATCTCAAACTTAATTAAAAATTTTTGTATGAAAGGAGTAACAGATATTTATAAAACTATTTAACATGCAAGTAACAAGAAGGTTAAAACAAAAATTAACAAACAGAAATCAGAGCATAGAAGAAAACTTGAAAAGCTAAAGTAATTTCCTACAAATTCAAGTAAATATCAAAAATGTGTGAGAAAAGAAAAGGAGACTTTTACAGGGAACTACATTTTTTTTTCAAAATAATTGGTCCTAATGAAGGTGACTTTGTTCATAATTAAGGGATAAAGTTTTAGACATGCGAATGTATTAAACTTAGAAATTGGTAGAGAAGGCAATTTTGTCTTCAGATTCTGTGTAAGTTTTTAGCACAGCTCGAATAGAGATTTACAAAAAGTAAACAAGTTGACAATTATTTCTTTTATTGGTAGAATAGCACACAATGAATTCAAATGCTGTCAATTAACAACTGTATATTCTTAACAAAAATTAAAACAGCTTTGAAGACACTGGAGAGAGAATAAAAATAAGCAGAAACTACATGGAATTCAATCCTGAAGAAATGATATCTATCTATTCTATACTACTTTTCAGCTGAAGATCCTCTGGTCTACGTAGTATGAGCACATGTGAGGATATGGAGACAAAGTTCAAAACCCTATGAGCATTGAAAAGAGAGAAAAATGAAAGAGTAAGTCACTGAGAGGAACATAATATCTTTAGACATCAATCTAACTAAGATATTAAAGTTAATGCTTCAAACAGCTGAGCTAAAACCAGTACCTGGTAGTTCAAAAGTTCAAAACAGAAACTTACAGCAGTTACCTAAGACAAGGAAATAAACCATTCTGACTTTGAATCTAATAAAATTAACTCTGAGTAAACAGAATCTAATAAAATTAACTCTGAGAAAACAAACACTAACACCTTAAAAAGTCCTTCTTCCTTCCTTCCTTCCTTCCTTCCTTCCTTCCTTCCTTCCTTCCTTCCTTCTCTTTCTTTCTTTCTTTCTTTCTTTCTTTCTTTCTTTCTTTCTTTCTTTCTTTCTTTCTTTCTTTCTTTCTTTCTTTCTTTCTTTCTTTCCATCTTTTCTTTGTCTTTTTCTTTCTTTCTCTCTCCCTCTTTCTATTCCTTCTTTCATCTTTCCCTTCCTTCTTCCTTCCTTCCTTCCTTCCTTCCTTTCTTCCTTCCTCTCTCCCTCCCTCCCTCCCTCCCTCACTTCCTTCTTTCCTTCCTTCCTTCCTTCCTTCCTTCCTTCCTTCCTTCCTTCCTTCCTCCCTCCCTCCCTCCCTCCCTCCTTTCCTCCCTTCCTTCCTTCCTTCCTTCCTTCCTTCCTTCCTTCCTTCCTTCCTTCCTTCCTCTCTCCCTCCCTCCCTCCCTTCTTTCCTTCCTTCCTTCCTTCCTTCCTTCCTTCCTTCCTTCCTTCCTTCCTTCCTTCCTTCCTTCCTTCCTCCCTCCCTCCCTCCCTTCCTCCCTCCCTCCCTCCCACCCTCCCTTCCTTCCTTCCTTTCTTTCTTCCTTTTTCTGAATAAGATCTCCATTTGTAAACCAGTCTACTATTCAACCCTTGATCCTCTTGCCTCAGCCTCCTCCATACTAGAATTACATTCATTCACTATTTTGTCTGGCAAAAGAAAGATATGTGCCTCCTGAGCTACAATGTGTTCATAAAAAGGAATAAAAAAATTAAACAAATAGACGTAACATGTTCACATATTGGAAAGCTGCACATTATACAAAAGTGAACTTCCTCCAAATCAGTGTATCAGTTTAATATAATTCTTATCAAATTCTCTACAATTTTTGTAGGAATATACATGAAGACTATAAAATTTATGTGAAAAGATAAAGGAAATAAAATAGCAAAATGAATTTTGAAAGTGAAGAGTAAGATGGGAAAAATCTGTTCTCTTAATGCTTATTTTATATCTGCAATAATCATGATTGTGTAGTATTGATGGAAGAATTAACATATCAATCAACAAATTGAATAGAGAACCTAGATATAGGCCCTCAAAAATATACCTACCTGAGTTTTAACAAAAGTATGTAATCAACTTCATAGAAAGCAAAGCTTTTTCAATATCTCTTGCTAGAGCAATTAAAAATTTATATAAAAAACAAAAACAAAACAATTCACCAATCCTATGGGCTGACATGAGTGTTGTGTCACAACAAAATTTAACTCAAACCTGATCACATAAAATGTAAAACATAAAACAATTATTTAAGGAAACTCACAGAAGAAAAATTTCAGAATCTAATTTAAATCAATGATTTTTATCTTAATTCCAGAAAGAGAAAAAAATAAAAATTATATGTTCATCTTGACTTAAGATAAATATTTAGCTTCCAAATATCCTACTAGAACAATGAGAAAAAGGTAGAGAATAAGAAAATACTTGCAGACTACATGAATGTCAAAGAATTAGTACAGATAATACAAAAAGAACTCTCCAAACTTAAAATAAAATATCAATTAAGGTAAATAATATGGTGTTCAAACTTCAGTATCATAAAAAAATGATACTGATCTCATGGAAAATTAAATAAGCAAGTGACTAAAGTAATGTAATCAAAGTAAGGTTTGGTTATTCAGCAATTTTGATGAGTATTAAGCAAGTTTCTTGAGAAATGCAGCAAAGGGCAAGAGATTATAAAAATAAAAAGATACTTTCAGAAATAGAATTTTTTTTTGGGGGGGTCTGGTTGTGGGGCCTGAACTCTGGGCCTCGGCACTGTCCTTCAGCTCTTCAGTTCAAGGCTAGCGCTCTACCACTTGAGCCACAGCGCCATTTCCTGCTTTTTTCTTTTTGCTTATGTGATGCTGAGGAATTGAACCCAGGGCCCTAGGCATGCAAGGCAAGTGCTCTACCACTGAGCCACCTTCCCAGACCTGAAATAGAAATGTTTATAATTTAAAAAGTCTCTGTAATCCTAGCTACACAGGAGGCTGAGATCTGAGGATCACGGTTAAAAGCCATCTCAGGCAGGAAAAGTTTGTGTCAAGCATTCAGAAAACTGGAAGTGGCACTGTGGCTCAAGTGGTAGAGCAATAGCCTTGAGCTGAGGAGCTGAGGGACAGTGTCCAGAGTTCAAACCCCATGACTGTCCAAAAAAAAAAAAATCTCAGGGAAATCATCATTTATGTATGGTATCAAGTAGTTGAAAGAAGAGACTGGATATGATACAGAGGAATGATTACATTTAGTTAACAATAAAAGGCAAACAATTATAATCACAACTTTGGAGAAGTTTAAGATACAATCAAGTTACCATATGTAAGAATCTATTGTGTCAAAGATGGAACATATTCTAAGGACAGAAGACATCTATATAATGAAAATATAGCAGAAGATTTCAAACTCTGAACAATACCCATATATGAGGCACCATGACTAGACATAACTAAAAACTAAACTCTTTATGTTACAGTTAAAATGTTATAGTTATAAATATTACAGTTAAATGCCAAGAATATAAAAGAAAAAATATTGAAAGTTATAAGAGGAAAACACCAACTTTATTACCATAGCAAACTTACCAAATTATATTCCTTAACAGAGTCTAAAAAGAAAAACATAGAATGACATATTAGCTGCCAACCAAAATTAGTGCTAAGTTTTCTGGAAATCAATGGAGAAATGAAGAACTTCAAAGATAATCAGGAATTAAAGTAATTCCTGACTACTAAGCCTCCTTTGCACAGGATTAAAGAATCCAACACATATAAGGAAAAAGACAATAAAACTCTTAAGAACTTGGGAAAGAAAAATAAAATAAAATCACAAGGCGAACAGATAAACTAGTGAGAATTAAAAAAAGCAAACATTTTCAACTAGTAAACCAGTAAAGCTCAAAAATAAATGAAGGAGAAAATAAAAATAAGACTAAATAAATCAATTACAAAAAAACCCCAAAATTAGAGGAATTAGTACATGCCTTTCAACAAGAATTTTAAATGAAAGTGATCCTAGTTTGACAACCAACAGACACAAACTAGATGAATTTATTTTTTGTTACATTTTTATTGTAAAAATACTGTACAGAAGGGTTACAGTTACATGAGCAAGGTAATGAGTACATTTCCTGTCAAACATTGTTACCTCCTCCTTTGTTTTCCTCTACCCTCCCTTCCCTCCCACCTCAACTACATGCACACTCCACCCCCCCACCAGACTCCTACCCCCCCACCTCCCACCCCCCACCTAAATTGTAAAGTTGATTTTTCCACATAGTGTCTTGTAAATCTCAGTGTTACAATGGTCAACTGGTATCCCTATTTAAGCAGTTTGTTTTTTCCCTTCCCCTCCCCAAGCTAGAGAAGTGTATATATAAGATACAGGGCACCAACATCAAAAACATTGAAAACAGTGTTTATACCATGGGGAAGGAAAAAACAGAGAAACAAAAAAAAAGAAAAACATGGTACATTATGAATATGTTAGAAACAATAGCAAGCAAGGAAAAAAAAATTGTGTCCCTATCTTCTTGGGGTTCATTTCGCTTAACATCATCTTATATGGTCATATGTACATAGCTTTTGACCTTTTCTGCTTGTCCTGCACATGTACTACTTATTGTAAATAAGGGAAACCATGGGACCTATGCTTCTTTGGGCCTGGCTTATTTCACTTAATATAATTTTTTCCAAGTCTTTCCATTTGCTAACAAATGGGGCGATATCATTCTTTCTGGCAGAGGCATAGAATTCCATTGTGTGTGTGTGTGTGTGTGTGTGTGTGTGTGTGTGTGTGTGTGTGTGTGTGTGTGTGTGTGTGTGTGTGTATAAAACCACATTTTCTTGATCCATTCATCTACTGAGGTGCATCTGAGTTGGTTCCATATCTTAGCTATGGCAAACAATGCTGCAATAAACATAGTTGTGCTGTTGGTCTTAGTATGGCCTTGTTTGTGATCGTTTGGCTCTGAGTTCTGACATCAACGAATTGGAGAGATCTGAAACCAACAACTTAATGAGATATCTGAAAGTCCTTGAAAAAGAGCAACAAGCTAAACCCCAATCCAGTAAACAGAAACAAATAATTAAAATTAAATCAGAATTGAATGAATTAGAATCCCAAAGAAAATAACATAGAAAGAATCAACAAAACAAGGAGTTGGTTCTTCATAAAAATTAACAAAATTGATAGACTCTTAGCAAATCTTATCAGAAAAAGAAGAGAACATACCCAAATAAACAAACTCAGAGATGAGAATGGAAACATCACCACAGAAACAACCAAGATTCAGAACATTATAAGGGAATACTTCTCAAAAACCTAGCTGAATTTAAAACAAGATCTAACTCTCTTCTGCCTGAAAAAACAAAGTTGACAGACAAGGAAATGCATGGAACAAAGTGAATGGGTTAGAATGCATATTAGAAGAAAACAGATTTCAGAGATAAGATGGAATATCGATCCTCACTTCTAACAAGGTAGATTTCAAGTCAAAACTAGTCACAAGAAATAAGGAAGGCCACTAACCACCAGTAAAGAAAAAGAAGATCCATCAAAAAGATGTGATTGTAAATATACATGCTTTGAGTGTTGGTATACCCAACTTCATAAAACAAATGCTTCATACATGAAGGAATAGATAGGTCCAGATACAACAGTAGTGGTTGATGTCAGTATTCACTTTCATCAATAGAGATCATCCAGATTTAAAAAAAAAAGATAACAAATAAACGTAAATTAAACTGTACCATGAATCAAATACACTTAATGGACATTTTCCATTACAATAGCTGCTAATTCTTCTTAGCAGCTCATGGGAGGTTCTCCAAAATAAACCACATTCTAGCTCACAAAAAAGCCTTCACAAATACAAAATTTTGAATTAATCTATTTCATCTTACCATATTTTTAGGGAACAAATGTACAAGTCGTTATGTAGAAAACGAACTTTACAACTTTGGGGGGGGCGGGGAGGATTGGGTGGGGGGAGAGGATGGGAAGGGATGGGAAGGGGAAACAAAGGAGGAGGCTACAATGCTTGATAAGAAATGTACTCATTATCTTGCCTATTTAATTGTAACCCTTCTGTACAGTATTTTCACAAACAAAAAGAAAAGAGAAGGCACAGAAATACATTCATACATATATATATATATGAACAACAAACTATCACATGATCAATGAGTCACTGAAAATATTTCTAGAAACTAATGAAAATTGAAACACAACAACCAACATCAGTGGGATACAGCAATGACTTCTGCATTGATCTACAGAAACAAACTTTGAAGTTCAAGTATGCTCTAAGAACTAGGCAGGATTTTGGAAGTCATGAGAAGAGAATAAATAGATCATAGGGTTACAGGTGAGAGGTTTCTCCTGCATAGCTTACTGGAGTGTAAGCTAAGCAGGAAATGATTATATGAGACAAGCTATTGTGGGTATGACAATAAACACAAGAATTAGAAGTAAAAATGTATTACAATACTAAAACCTGTCCCTTCCAGAATAGAGAAACATATTGAATTTCCTGGGTATTAGCTGAGAAATGAAAATCCATGCTGTAGGAATACATTCCATATACTGAAATAAAGCCTATTCTTTTTTATGTACATATTTATTTACCCTAAAGTAAACACAGAGTTAAAAAGGAAAATATAGATTGAAATATGATGCTTCTGTCAAGACAAGAAAGCTAAAAGCATGGACAGGCTATGTTTGTGCATGAATATAGCTAAATCTTGTACATTTCTGAATATAGATTTAGAACATTAACTACTTAAATTTAGCAGTATGAAACTTCCCCTGATGTTCAGGAAATTTGACTCAAATGGGATTTGCTAAAAAATTCTGTATATATCTGAGGTCAAATTTTACTTGAACTAAATCTTCTAATCCCTTATGTTCTATATGGTCTTTGTTAAAGCCTATACTATATGTACTACACATATCTTCAATCCTAAATTCAACATGATGCATAGGATAGGTAATTTGACTTCAACGAGTTAAAAGCTGAACTGCATTGCAATTCTAAATGTTGAATTTCTGAGATTGCTATTGTGAAGGACTTTTGCAACTATGTTCATACCACTGTGCATTATTGTCTTTATTACATAAATAAATATACAAATTTCTTTTTATTGCCAGAATTAGTTATCAGAATTATGGTGATCACATGAAATACATGAAAACATTCTTAAACATTTTTATGCCATTAAAGATATTTATGAAAAGTTATGTAGTATTATTTTTCTTATATATGATGGAATTCACCATTGAAACTATTGTACTAAATTTGTCAGATCTCACTGGATTATTCACTACAATGTGTGGACTTGGTTTCAAGGAAGATTGCTTTTATTTTAATACAGTAAACTTGCTTGGTTCCTCCACTGTTTCTTTTCTTTCTTTCTTTCTTTCTTTTGGTCCGTCGTGGGGCTTGAACTCTGGGCCTGAGTGCTGTCCCTAAGCTCTTCAGCTCAAGGCAAGCGCTCCACCGCTTGAGCCACAGCGCCACTTCCGGTTTTCTAGTGGTTTATGGGAGATTAGAGTCTCTGATGGACTTTTCCTGCTCTGGCTGGCTTTGAACTGTGATCCTCTGATCTCAGCCTCCTGAGTAGCTAGGATTACAGGCGTGAGTCACAGGAGACTGGCTCCTCCACTGTTTCTGAATAAACCTGTTCACATTAGTTTGTTCATCTAAATTCTACACACTCTTCAAAATCAGGCAATGTCTACCCATCTTCTATATTTTCCTCCATATACAAATTTCACAGGATGGTGATTATACAAATTCTTAAATATCTATTGTCCATATACATTTTCGTTTGAAATACATATTTGACAGTGTAGGTATAGCAAGCTTTTTCTTGAATAGTTTTCAGAAGAGCTAGCAGCCTTCTTTTTTTTTTTAAGAATACTTCTTGTGAATATCTAAAGGGTCACCCTCAGTTAGCTGGGCTCATAATGGAGGACTGACAGAATGCTATTGGAAAGTTTCCACATTAGGTGCTAAAGACTTATGAGCAAATCTGTAAGACCTCTTTCAGTTTCTCTGGAGGGTATATTGCAAGTCAGTAGTAGTGAGGAGAGACACACTGTGGAACTTTGGAGTGAAGATCACAAAATGGACCATATTTATCCCGGAAGAGAAGTTATGGCCATGTTCTTCCTTCTCTGTGAAATTCCTTGTCTTACCCACCTCATTTATATTCCATTAAAAAAAAATCACAAGTCTTGTTACTGTAATTTGGACTGCTATTTCTAATCAATAGAATTTCCACTAGATCCTCCTTTGTTAGAGAATTTTTCCTCCTGATCATTCCTTGATTTGACTTAGAGAACATTTGTGATTTGGTGGTAGAAGAGAGAAGAGTTGATAAAATGTAAGTCCTACTAAGAAGATGTGGCTCCATCGTCCTGGAACTTACAATAATGCAATCACAAAACTGGTCTAAGAATACAAGCATTGACAGATAAATATTCCAGGAAAGTGGCATCAAGGTTACATGTGTAACAGCTTCTCCCTTTATTGTCAAGGATTTGAATCTATTCAAGTAAGGCCAGACATTTTTATAGCATTTCAGTTTAACATTGGACATCAGAAGCGTCACATAATGCAGAAAAGGAGACTTTGGGCTATCAATTATGTTTTGCAAAGTGAAAGCTGAATAATAATGAATATCAAGTTTTTTTCTATTTTCATTTTTTTCTATGTTCAAGAAAAAATTCATTCTGTGAATGCATTAGAAGTCAATGACAAAGTAATAGAAAATGCTGACACATAGAAATTCCTTCACAGTAAATGAATCTAATTTGTAGTATTTTAAAGCAGGTCAGGACAGCACAGCCTTTCCCAATCTACCTTCAGGAGTATTTGTAGGAAAGGGACATGGATGTGAAAGAAGATACCATATAAATCATCTTTCTCATTCAGAATTTTCACTTGGAAATCTCCGACTGTTAAAATGGCAAATCCACATCAGAAATTCGAACAAAATTTAAACTAAGATTTTGCTTACTTAGGATGCATCACCATTTTTTGCATTTCTTTCCTGAAAGTAAGAATAAAATATCAGAGTTGGAAAAGTATAAAAATGAATACCACTGCCTGGATCACCTCTTCCCACAAACAAAGAAGCAAAATCCATCAAGCCAACAACCCCAAATAATACGCATTTGTATCATGAAATTCCAGTGTGCAACAATGTCATCCATGACACTGAGAAGTGAAGAAATACACACAATAAAGAAACTACCCAGCCTTCCCTGTAGCTTCAGATGTCCCAATGCAAACATCTCTTAATGGATAAGACCTCTTAGGTTAGATTAAAAACACTTGTCTATTAAGGGAAAGAATAAATATTCAACTGTATGTAAATGAAGCTTCAAGGTGAAAAATAAAATTTAAGATAATTGAATTGAAGGGAATGGGGGTTTAGTCACAAGCTAATTGATCTGAAAATCTAGGAAGGATGTAGAAAGTATCACATAATATAAAACTAAATTTTTTATTGCAACCTATATATCAAACCATCCTACATGCAGGACATAAGACTGTCTTTGTGTGTTGTTATTGTTAAGCAAATCATATATTTCTTAAGTATATATTAGGAGATATGTGGTGACTCATTTGACTGCCTCCTAAAGGTAATCATACTTTCTGTATGGCAAGAGTCTATCTACATATGAGAGAGTAAGAAATGAATTTCACTAAATACATAGCAAAAAGCATTCAGTTACTAAAATCCATGAATTTTACACTTGAGAGCCATTCAGAGACTGACTCTCATTCACCTAAATTCTCATGTTTAGTTTCCTATTTCTCACTTCATTACAGATCAAAAACAGCAAGTTAAAATACCAAACAGTGCATTAATATCAACAAAAGTTACAAGTGATAGCAGACAGCATTATAAATCTCTGTAACTCTTACTTGTATGCATTACATTAGTACAGTATAATGTGTAATTCATGTTCTTCTTCAATAATATTTTATATTGAGGCAAAAAATTGCCTGCACTGTCAGACACTGATTTTAAGTGTGAAATTCAATGAGTTTTGACAAATGTATAAATCCATGCAGCCACTACCACAATGAAAAAAATAGCACATTTACATAGAGAAGCAACCATTGTTTTGATTCTATCAGCATAGTTTTGCCTTCTCTTGAGCTGGATATGAATGGAATCATAGATACTTACGTTGTTGTAGCTAGCTTTTTCTTTCAATGCAATGCATTTGCGCTTCATCTATGCTGCTATGGGTGTCAATAACCCTTTCTATTTTATGCTGACTACTCCATCATGTGACTTGAGCAGGCTATGCTTATGCAATCTCCCACTTATGAACATTCAAGTTGTTTTCATTTTATGGATTTTTCCATTCATTTGAAGAATTTAAAATATGTTGAAAACTAGTGAGCCAAGCATCTATCTGCAGTTAGAAAGAGAAGAGGAAAACATGTTTTGTTTTTTCCTGCATTTTTATTTATGTCAATTAGTTGTGCAAGGGAATTGCATTTTAACTTGTCCATAAATGCACATAATGTGCTTTGGTCTGACTCATCCCTTCTAGTTCCCTCCCTCATCCCCACTCCTCTGTTCCCCAATCAGTCTTAACATGCATCACTGTTTCATTTTCACACAGGCACAAAAGATGCTTTGACTATATTCTCCCTCCTTCACCTTCTTCATTTGCTCTTTCTCATTAGTTCCCATGCCCAGTACTAGGTTTTATATTCTTGTGATTCAGTCATTCAAAGGAATTATATCATGATATTTTACTCATGCATATGAAGAACTTGAAGCTGATTGGCTCCTGTGCTTGCTCTCTTTCTCACCCTCACTAACCTTCATTATCAATGCTTTCTATATTCTTTGTTATCTTCATTCATAAATACAAGGCATTTGTTCACTTTCCAACATTGTTTTGCTCACCCAATCCCTCCAAATAACCTCAGAATTCTTACTTTCTCTCTCTTTCTCTCTGCTTCTTCTATCCCTCTCCTCCCTCTGTATATATCTATCCTTCTATCCCTGTACCTAGTGTCTACTCATTATATGTGTATATGATCTCCTGTATGTGTTTATGTATTTAAATCACTGCAAAAATAAAAATAGAGCTATCCAATGGTCCGTACAATGGCATGATGCACTTGTCATGAATCTGAAGCAATGTTAGTTAGCAGTACTATGAAGAATAGCCAAATTGTGGAAATAGCTTAAATACCTTAGAATCAATGAATGGATAAAGAAAATAGGAATATATATATATATATATATATACACACACACACACACACACACACATATACATATATATATATATATATATATATATAAAGCGGACTCTTATTTAGACATATAAAGGACAGAAATTATTAGATAGATGTCATAAGGTTTGATTTGGGGAAAAATGGATAATTGTCATTATTTACAAATAATATTCATAGACATGACTTGAAAATATTATTTTCCCTAAATACCAATGAATAAAATGTTTTAAACAAAAGTAAATATCTATATTATCTAATTTTATTTTTATCATGCCTATAGTATCTGTCATTTCTCTAGATCATAAAATTTCAAATAATTAGGCATAAATCTAACAACATCTACTTAAGATGAGTAAGGACACAGTTATAAAATGGGAGAGATCAACAAAAACTTAACTATTATCAAGAAATATAATATGATCATGGATTGAAAAACAGTATGCAAAATTTCCAGGGTTCAAAAAACTTCAGTAGAATACCTAGTATTCCAAAATTATCTTTTATTTTTGGTAGTTAAAAGACTGATGATGGCATAGAAAATATAAAACAAAGCACACACACATTAAAAAAATACACTTTCTTCTCAGTTACATGAATCTAAAATAGCCAAATTGAGAGAAACTGGGGAGATTGATATGTAGAAATTAAGACAATATTGAATTGATATAAGGCTAAGAAAATAACATACTTAGAGAATATTTATGCACATTTTTTTAAGATTATGACAAAGTAATAGGGTAGACCAAAAAGAAGACTATGTTTTATACAAATATTGCCAGGAAAAATTAATATGTGTGTATGGAACAAACCTTAGAATTCTATTTTATTTCATTAAAATTACTTATTATCAATATAAATCTGAATATGCAACATGAAAACAGTGAAGCTTTTGGAAAATACCGTAATCTATCTTAATAATTAATCTAAGAAAATAACACAAAACATCTTTTAGAAATAGAATAAGAAATCTCTGTGACCTCAAGATGTACAACTCTCTTCTCCCCTCTCTCCTTTCTCCTCCTCTTCCCTCTCCTCTCCTCTTCTATCTCTTCCTCTCCTCTCCTCCTCTCCCTTCCCCTCCATCTCCCACACCCTCCTCTCCCCTCTCAGAACTTCCTCTCTTCTCTCTACCACTCTCCTTCCCTCCCTTCTTCACTTCTCCTCTTTTCTTTTCCCCTTCCTCTTTCCTTTTCTCCTATCTCCTCTCCTTCTTCCCACTCCTCTCTTCCCCTCCCCTCTCTTAAGTTATTACAATAACCAAGAATTATTACTGAGATCAGTGAAAGTCAAAGACAAATAATATAAATGAATTATTTTTAATTCATGTAACTTACAAAAAGGTCACCCAAAATAAAACTACATATGGATCAACATAAAAGAGATAGGCAAGCCTGTGATTTCACACCTGTAATCCTAGCTACTCAAGAGGCTGAAAACTGAGGATCATGGTTCAAAGCAAGAGAGTCCTTAAGACTTTTATCTCCAGTTAACGACCAGAAAACTGGCAATATTGTTGTGAGTCAAGTGGTAAAGCACTCACCTTGAGCTAAAGAGCTCAAAGATAGAGCCCAGGCCCAGAGTTCAAAGCACATGACTGACAGAGGGGGCAGGGGCGGGCAGGAAAGCCAATTAAAAACATTAGCAAAAGACTAGAACACTCAGCAAATATCCAAATCACCAATAAATATGTTAAAGTCTGTTCCAACTTAATAATCAAAGGGGTAAAGCTAAAAGTATGATACTATCCACATTCCAGATTGGCTAAAATAAAGAAGTGTGAAAGCGACAAAGGTTAACTAGAATAATGTATAATATAAAAATCATGTTTTACTTACTGGAAGAAGTGAAAATTGTTCACCTTTATAGAAAACAATTTTCCAACACCTAGTAAACACACACAGGAATAGGGCATCACATGCATACCAGTATAGAGAAACAAGAATGTTAGTATCTACCATGTTTGTAGTAGAATTTGGAAACAAACAAAATGTTCACCCATTCTATTTGGTGTAAGTAGTGACTTATTCAAATAATAGAATACTACATGACTTCAGAAAGAATAAAGGATATGGGATGGGTCACACTCTACAAAATATGCAAGAAAATGACACACTATACCACTTTAAAAAGTTCTAACAAGGAGAAAACCAACAAAGAAATGAACACCAAGAAAGTGATTACCATACAAGTCAAGGTAGTGGATTCTTTCAGACGGTTTCTTTGCATTGTCTATTTCTTGACTTGAAAAGAAAAGGAAGGCTTTTAGAGGAGAATATATTTATACGTTACTGAATTATGTATTTTATGTATTCCATATGTTTTACTTCATAACCCAAATGAATCAACAAAAATAAGGGAAACATACATAATATTTTATGGAGTGAACTTTTCTCTTTCAAATAACTAATTGGAAAAGGCTGATGCCTTGGAGTAGAACCATTTATCTTATGGCATTATCTTCCCTAATGACATGAGATAAATGAGGCTCTTCTTTACTCCCCTTTCAGATACACAAAATGGTCTTACAAATGTTGGGAGGAAAAGAAGAATTTTCATTCTCTCCTAGGTTTTATTTGAAAGTTAGGTTGTTCATGAAACAGCCATGAGACATTTGCAAGCGGATCTCAAAGGTAGGTCATGATTCAGACCCTTGCTGCCTTGATGGCGTCTCTTTAATTAACAAAGCAGAGGCTCTAATGGAGAGTCCTCTGAGTGCCACAGCAGTTAATGGTCTGTTAGCATTTCATTTTAAAGGCCTGGGGATAGAGGGCTTAACCCAGGAAAGGGGCCTTGAAAAACAAATTAGAAACCACAAAATGATTAGGCTCCTTAAAAATAGTTCTGTGTAAAGCAATAAAAGCAAAACAAAACAAAACAAAAAACCCACTAAAGGTCTTAATTTACATCGCTTACGCTTAGAAATACTACATTTGTTCCAATATCAGTTTCTTCTTTCTGATATGGTCAGTTATCAAAAAGAAAATATTGAAAAGAAATCAGTTTTAGCCGCATGTTGTTATTTCAACACGATAGTGAACTCCTTTCTTTGAATAACAATTAATTCCTTTTAAAGATGCTCACAATTGGTTTGATCAAATAACATTTTATTATATCTGTATTTCAGCTTACCCTCATCTTGCAATTCTAGAGGATCATTTTAGTGGGTACAGTAAAAATTAAAGACCCAAAAGACATGACTCCAGTGGAAAATACCCAACAACTAAGCAACTTTCCATAAGGGAGTGTAGTGAATCAGAGGAGACTAAAGCCTTACAAAGACAAGTATTATTTTGATTTATAGGAAAACAGTTCTCCTAAAAATGTATATACGTATGCATGTCCAAGATGAAGAAACCACTCACCACCAACCCACCACTTCATCCTTTGAAACAAAACCCAGGTGAGAAAGTAATTTCCTAGAGAGGAAAAAGAACATAGCTAATATGCCAATGTTGCTTTCTTTAATGGCAATACCACAGATACCTCCAGATCCTCTCTCATGGTTTAATCCATTTAGATGTAGATTAACTAGCAACAGGTAAAGACTGGCTTGACAGTTTTTCTGATCCTTCAGGGGCAGAGAGAACATTTTCAGGTAAGATTTTTAATGAACAAGACCTGCAACCTTCAGGAGTAATGAACACTCTATTGCTTGATTTGAATTATTCACCTGAATCTCTTGAGATTAGACCCTGAATTCCCTAAATTTATTTATCTTGCGTCATTCTTTAGTGGTTGGTTGTCTTTTTGAATGTCAAAATAACTTGCAAGCAAAAGTGATGCAAGTGAAATTCTTATTTTTTGTTTTTATTTTTCCTTCTATAATGATTGTAGGGAAATTTTTACTTATTTTTTACTTTTTAATATATTTTTTATTAAAAAGACACTGTACAAAGGGAATACAGTTACATGAGTAAGGTAAAGAGTACATTTCTTATTGAGCATTGTTACCTCCTCCCTTGTTTTTCCCCTACCGTCCCTTCCCTCCCCACCTCTCCAACTTCTCCTAGCACCCCCAACCCCAAGCTGTAAAGTTCATTTTCAACATAGTGTCTTGTACATCTCATTGTTACAATGAGTCAAGCTGTATCCTTTTTTAAACATTTTGTTATTTCTCTTCCCCTCCCCAAATTAGAAAAATGTATATAAAAGATGCAGGGCACCCGTATTAAATACAGTGAAAACAGGGTTATACCATGGGGGAAGAACATACAAAAGAAACAAAAAAATTACACAGTACATTATAAGTACATTAAGAACAACTACAAGAAAGATAAAACCTCTTGTGTCCCTATCTTGGGGTTTATTTCACTTAATATCATTTTATATGGTCATCTGTACATAGCTTTTAACCTTTTCTGCATGTCCTAGACATATACTAGTTATTGCAAATAAGGAAAACCATGGGATCTATGTTTCATTGGGCCTGGCTTACTTCACTTAATATAATTTTTTCCAAGTCTTTCCATTTCCTAACAAATGGGGCAGTGTCATTCTTTCTGATGGAGGCATAGAATTCCATTGTGTGTGTGTGTGTGTGTGTGTGTGTGTGTGTGTGTGTGTGTGTGTGTATCACAGCCTTATTCATTATAACTAAGATACAGAGCCAACTCAGATGCCCCTCAGTAGATGAATGGATCAAGAAAATGTGGTATATATGTAGGGAAATTTTTATATGGTAACTCAGACAAAGTGAAAACCACTGCCACAGGTTGGCTTTGTCTACATAGACATTTATGCTTCTAGTATAAACTCAGCAGGTTCTGCTAAGAAAAAAAATACCTGGATTGGTTCTTTGAATTTCCTTGAATCCAATGTTTTCTTTTATCTACTATGTCATGAGACAAGTTTGGCTCACAGAGGCTGTGGGAGAGAGAAGCAAGAAGAGAGAGACATTAATTGACTTTGAGGATGCTCTGAGAAGTGACTATGGGTGGCTGGAACAGAGGATGCTGGGTTGAGATGAAGGATAAAGGCACAGCTAGTCTATGATTTGAAGCGTATGGTAGAATGCATTATCATGGAACATCAGTACAACAGTGGGTGAGAAAGCATTAGGAATTTAAAAAACCACAGCAAGGGATGCATATTTACATATTTTAATGAAAACAAATTATCTCTCCTGAAAGTAATTAATTGTGAAATTATTTAATTATGTGGCAGTAGTAAGAAAGAAACACTGTTTGAGGTATTTCAGCAAATTCCATTTTTAAGTAAACAATTATTTGTGTCTAGATTCTTTATTAATTAATTCTTTGCTGAAATCTCAGGATGTCAAGCCATTTTCCCCCACTAGTTCTACACAAAAATGTAGCAATTATGTAATTAGAAAGAAATTGCTCTTGTGGGTTTCATTCAGTTTTGAAATAAGCATTTGGAAACTGGTGGAGAAAGGAGATACAATGGAGTTCCTGAGAAATAGAGCCTTGACTTTGAAATATTTATTCAAGCAAAACTCTCATTGACTGCCATGTCTATTTCTCAGCACGCCTGGAGAAAAATAAACAGAAATATAGAATCCAATATTTGGAAGTAAACCTACAAATTATCTAATCCAGTTTCCTACACAATGCAGCAAGTTTCCCCACCACAATGCTATCAGGTCACTGAGTTTTGACTAAAACAAAACATGTTACCTCAGAAATGCACTTCTTCACAACAGTTTTGTGACAGCTCACAAATTTGGGCATTAAATTAATTTCTGTCTTCTCATAGCACAGGGTATATCTAACTAGATTTCAACTTCAGATCCCTCAAACATTTGCACACGGTGATTATTTTGTCCAAATACATCTTCTCTGATTCAGAGTGAACATTTCTGTAACTCTCCAGGATTCCGGAGGTAGCACAATCTACCTACCAATTATTGTTCCCAATGCTGTTATTTGAAAGAGCTTCAATGTATGATCATTCCCAAGCTTGGCTCCAGAATGGAAATGGCAACAAATCCATGCATCTGATTAAGTATTGTAAGTCACATCTTTTGCTTTTTCTTGGGCTCCTATAGTAAAGGATACTCACTAACCATATGAATGCCACAGCCAAATGACTGATGTTATTGTTATCACTATTTTATCAGGGTGTGATCACAGTTAGAAGACTGCTCTGTGCCAGTTACTCTTCAATGGGAAAGAGGAATTATAAATACCTTAAAGGATTTCTGTGAACTACAAACAAGTTAATATCTGGAAAGTGCTTAGAACAATGCCCAACTCAGTAAGTGCTTTAAGTGTTCATTAAATAAGTGGCTGAATCAAGGACTTTATATTAAATTTCACAAGTTTGCTTTGGGCCAGTTGTTCTGCTTTATTTTTCTTGTCTATTTAATAGAGTGAGTTTTTTGTTAGAAGGGATATCAAGAGGATGGAATATAAGAATTTTTTTTAAAAAAAGAGCTGCTCTATATGTGGCTGGAAATATGGCTCATCCTCACATGTGGCTGGAGTAAATTTACCCCTATTTTGTACACCATGTCTCTCCAGGAAGAGTCTGTGGAGGCATGAAATACTAAGAAAACAATAGAAATATGTTCTTTCTGCCTATTTTGGCCATGAATTGTCCCTGAAAAATCTGTTTAAAAACCAATTAGAAGTTTTAATTACCTTTACAACTTCTGTACTACCTATATTTGAGTATTATCTGTAATAGAGAATTTGCTACTTTGGGGGAAAATCCATCCTAGCTCTAGACAGTTATTCTAGAAAAATTTCTCTTGATTTGAGCCTATAACATACTCTGATAACTACTTTAGTTTTACTCCTCAAGCTTTAGAAGTCACACTTACCATTTCTTGAAGTATGTAAATATATCTGTCATAATCCCTTGAGTATTTTATTTTCCAGGAGATGGGCTCAGCCCCATTTCTTTCATAATTTACATTATAATTTCAAGTACCCTTACTATCTAAGGTTTTGATTTCTTTCTAATGTGTAAGCCACACTTGTATGGTAGAGGAAAAGATAAAGAGGAATATATCTTAAATGTGAGTTCACATTTATTGGTGTATTTGTGATTTGGATAGTGCCCACAACAAGAAATACCTAAGACTTTGTTGCTAGAATTTGTTGTACTTTTCTGGGACAGAAATTTATGACAGATGTCATAAATTAAAGAGTTTACGGAGTTCATTCTGGGTTAGAGAGTGAGCTTTAACCCAAAGGACAAATGTCACTATAATACATACCGAAGATAAGATATTGCGAAGATGAACGAAAGACTGGATTTAGATAGCAA
This sequence comes from Dipodomys merriami, assembly GCF_024711535.1. Classification (NCBI taxonomy): domain Eukaryota; kingdom Metazoa; phylum Chordata; class Mammalia; order Rodentia; family Heteromyidae; genus Dipodomys; species Dipodomys merriami. The sequence goes on along the minus strand of NW_027203381.1, from coordinate 27,380,543 downwards.
CAGAGTAAAGGATGAACTGGAGTTTCCAGAAGCTGGAATATGTTCTCCCCTAGGTTTCTTTAAGAAACCATGATATCATAATGGTATTGGTAGCATCTAAAACTGTGAGAGAATTCGTATCTTTCCACCTAAGTCATGGAATTGTGATAATTTCTAACAGCAGTTCTAGTAAACTAAAATAGGTTTGATATCTAAAACTTAGGGGATAAGAATAATTATAAGATACTATTGAAGAACAGATATTATTCAATAAAATTACTTGATTTTCTATGAGAACTATACTTTTAAATGTAAAAAGTTTTATTTTAAATTGACACTATATATATTTATTTATATTTATGGAGTGCTGTGAGATGTTCCTATATGTATATATTACCTATATTACCTAACCATCAAGGTAATTGCTATATCAGTCACATCATAAAATTATCATTTCCTTGAAAGGAGAATTCAAAAATTCTCTTTTTTTGGCTATGGGAGGGATGGGTAAGAATGTTGAAAGGGATGACATTTTACAGATTGATTTTATTCATAAACTGCTTTGTTAAATGGCAAATCCTTTGAACAACTACTTAAAGACAATATCTATTTAAAAATATTTAATACAATACTATTAACCATAGTCACATTGGTGTGTAATAGAACACCAGGACATATTCTTTCTACCTGGTTATAACTTTACTCATTGGTCCAATCACTCTCTAATTCTAATCCCTCAATTTCTGGTAACCACTTTTGACTCTCTATTTGTATGAGATCTGCTAGTTTAGTTCCATCATGCAGTAAGATCATTCAATATTTGTCTGTTTTACTTGACCATTTCATATACTGTGATTATTATTGTTGATATTCATCCACTTTGTCACAACTGCAAGATAGATTTCATTCTCATATCTGGCCAAACTATATTTTATTGTGTATGCATACCACAATTCGCTTACCCACTCATCAGTCCAGAGGCACTTCGGTTGCTTTTGCACTTTGCTATTGTGAATAAGGCTGCATTAAACTTATAACTATGGACACCTTCACACACAGATTTCACTCCCAGTAGTGAGATTGATGGGTCAGACAGCAATAATGCTTGCAATTTTTTGAGGGAAATACATACTGATTTCCATATGATCACAATTTATGTTCCACCGTTTGTATTGCATGTGATAATTCCTTTCTCTGTCTCCATATCGTTAGTTAATTTATTTTTACTTTTAAGGTTACTGTCAACTAGTATAAGTTCTTATTTCATTTTGATACTCATTTTCCTGGTGACTAGTAACACTAAGTCTTTTGTTCTTCATATTTTTTTGCCATTTACATGTTTGATATTGAGAAAGATGCATTGTCTTTCATTTTAATCAGATATTTTCCCTTTTTTGTTTTCTTTGAATTGAGTGCTTGAGTTTTTTTTTTTTTTTTACTATTCTGGCTATTCAACTTTTTAAATATATAGTTTGCAAATAATCTTTCCATTCTTCACTTTGTCTCTTTTCTCATTTTTCTCTGTTGATCATTTTCTTTTCTATAAGGAACCTTTTTGGTTTAACTTAATTTTATTTTTATCACTGTAGTTTTTGGGACTATATAATTATATATCATTAGTTACTAAACTATATAATTATATAGATTTTTAGTTTTCAATGTATCTGAAATTTTTTGCCCAGACCAGAATGATTTATATTAGCAATTGTATCATTTTGCATCTTACATTTATCAATGCTGAATAATATATATGTATACCTACATATGTGTATATATAAAAAGACAGAGAGGAGAGGGAAAGGAATCAAAATTTCATTATTCTGTATGTCAATATACTATTTTTCTAGCACTGTTTACTAGATAGACTTAAAAAAAAGTAAGTTGTTTCTTTTCTTTTTTTAACTATTTATGTGGTACTGTGGAATTGAACCCTGGGTCTTATACATGCTATGCAAGTGCACTATCACTAAGGCACATTCCCAGACCCTAAATAGACTATTTTCACTTAGTTCTATATTCTTTGTGTTTTACTAAAAATCTGTTTTGTGTATTTCTTTTTTTTCCTTTATTTTTCTTTTCAGTTTTTTCTATTCTGTTTCATTGATTTATGTTTATTTTTATGCTACTATTATGTTTTGGTTACTATAGTTTTATAGTATGTCTTGAGGTTGAGTAATGTTTCCAGATTTTTGTCATGATAGTTTTTTGTTCAAAATTATTTGAGCAATTTGAGGTTGTTTGTTGTTTCACACAAATTTTGAAATTTTTTCCTTCCCATTTCTATGAAGAAAACCACTAGTGTTTTTGATACAAATGGCACTGAGTCTGTATTCATTGATTCTGTTTGTGTCATATTGATATAGAACTAAATTAAAGGTTCCAATTAATTAGCATGAAATATTATTCTAACCATTTTTGTATTCACATTTTTCACCATTTTTGGGAGCTTTTGGTATACAGACCTTTCCAGCTTCTAGGTTAAATTTGTTCCTAAGCATTTTATATTATTCTTGTGGCAAAAAGCTAGAAGTACATATTATTTATCCCACCCTAGGCCCACTGAATCAGAGTATCTGTATGAGGGGCCAACAGAATTATTGTTGCATTCTCTCCTTTAAGTGATTCTGATGCCTTGTATAATTTGAAATTACTGGTTTCCATCGCCTTTCAAGATTTTCAACCCTGAGATTTTTATTCTAAGAGATGGAGGAAATGGACAAAGCACTTACTCAACAACAAATCTATAACTGATTAAGAATGTGAACAGAGAATCATGTCAGCACTGCCAGCAAATTCCATAGAGGCCATATTGTTTCTCTAAGCCTGGATAATCATGCTCAATCATGTATATTCACTTTAAGAGGATTCTTCAAGTGGAAAATGTTCCTGAAAGGTTTAAACATGGTGAATGATCCCAAACTCATCATTATGTCTTGGGAGCAAGGGCCACTAAGAAGATTGTTATAAAAGAAAATTAAAAAGAGACAAGAGGTGGCATTATTGACATAGGTAAAATTGAAATAACTACATCCAGGGCAAAGTAACTAGTTTGGAGAAAAGAGGAACATTTTGCTATTATACAATTTATGATATTAATATTAAAGAAATCAACTTTAAAAAATAGCTTTAAGTATATATAAGCCCCCTCTATACAGTATTTTTTTGTTGAATCTATTGCTGTCTTTATTGAACAAAAGTATTAATAATTTGCTGGAAGGTTATAATATTTTCAAAATGAATGAATGCTGATATGCATAAAAGGTCTTGTTCTTCAGTCTGCTTCTGGACACATTCAATTAAACATGCTTTTTAGGAAAAGAAAACATTACCTCACAGACATAGTAGAAATCTCTTGTGCTTTAGTTTTTTTGTTTTTTGTTTTTTGTTTGAGATCCAATAGAGAATGTTTTGAGGTACAAAATATTTCTGGCTTGGGGCTGGGAAGGTAGCTTAGCGGTAGAGCGCTTGCCTTGCATGCATGAGGCCCTGGGATCAATTCTTCAGCACCACATAAGCAAAAAGAAAAAAGCCAGAAGTAGCGCTGTGGCTCAAGTGGTAGAGCGCTAGCCTTGAGCTGAAGGGCTGAGGGACAGCGCCCAGGCCCAGAGTTCAGGCCCCACAACCGGAACCCCCCCCCAAAAAAAAATTCTGGCTTGTATTAAAGCCTCTTACTTAAAAAAAAATTAACTAGAACTCTAATTGTTATCAGAGAAGAAGACATACTTGAATGTGAACTGATTTTAAATAATTGTAGAATGGTGTATTTAGGGTAAACTAATGTCCTCACATGGGGGGGGGGGGCTGTGGCTCACACCTGTAATCCTAGCTACTCAGGAGGCTGAGATCTGAGGATCACAGTTCAATGCCAGCCAGGGCAGGAAAGTCTGTCAGACTCTTATCTCCAATAAACCACTAGAAAAATGGAAGTGGCACTGTGGCTCAAGCGATAGAGCGCTCGCCTTGAGCTGAAGAGTGCAGGGACAGCGTCCAAGCCCAGAGTTCAAGCCCCACAACTGACCAAAAAACAACAACAACAACAAAAAAAAAACGTCCTCACATAATGAAATTTAAAGTTCTATACAGTATTTTAAAAATACAAATGTATTTTAAAAAACTTAATGCAGACAAGCCATTAAAAAAAAAAGAATGGGGGGGGGAAGAAAAAAAATAAAAATAAAAAAAAGAATAAAAAATGAAGAAAGTATTTCAGAAGAAAAGAAATTTTAGTCATTTAACTCTCTTCAAATTCTGGAAAGCATCAACATCTTTATCCTGAAGGATAACAGGTATTTGCCTTGCATAGAATTGTAACAAGAGTGCTTTTGGTATGGAGATTATTGTGACTGGTAACCTGGTACTTATTTATTGAATGTATCTCACTGGGGCAAGATGTTTTTTAAAAATTCTATGTGAAAGGAATGAAGACATTATAATCTCAATCTCATTTTTAAAATCTAAGCAATTTGTTATCTGACATGAAGAAATGCAATTATCTGGATTGAAGAAAAGATCTACTTAGCCACAAATAAGGATCTATTCTGGGAAATATCTCATCTTTTACTCTATCAAATCAGATATCCAAGGTTCTGTCTTCAGCCTCATGGTTTTCTCTCCTGTGGTTGCATTTGAGCTTTCGCTAGCAAAGCAGCCCATATTAAGTCTTTTTTTTTGGTCGGTCGTGGGGCTTGAACTCTGGGCTTGGGCACTGTCCCTCAGCTCTTCAGCTCAAGGCGAGCGCTCTACCGCTTGAGCCACAGCACCACTTCCGGTTTTCTAGTGGTTTATTGGAGATAAGAGTCTCACAGACTTTCCTTGCCGGGGCTGGCTTTGAACCATGTTTCTCAGATCTCAGCCTCCTGAGTAGCTAGGATAATAGGCGAGAGCCACTGGCACCCGGCTTGTATATTTAATCTTTTGTACTTAAGGAGAGAAAACATTTCTATTTTCCTTATACATCTTGGACTTGTTTCCACGTGGACTGAAGAGGTTAAGAATCCATTGGAAAAGCAGTGACCAGTCAGCAGGGTACATGATTGGCTTACATGAGTAAGGCTGGTATGTGGAGTGGAGGGATAAGATCTACTTCACTGGCAACATATCAAAAACATTGCCATGTACTCAATGTGCACTAGGAAAAAGCCAATTAAAAACCTCATAGCATTTGGAATTTTTTAATTAGTATTCTATTGATAATACTGATTAGTTAAATTAATTTCTTTTCTTTTTTTTCTTTTCCTTCCTTCCTTCCTTCCTTCCTTCCTTCCTTCCTTCCTTCCTTCCTTCCTTCCTTCCTTCCTTCCTTCCTTCCTTTCTTTCTTTCTTTTTTGTATTACTGGGATTGGAACTCAGTGTCTCATCCTAGTTGCTAGGCTGGCACTGTCCCACAGTGTCAGCCCTCAAGTTCTGTTTTCAGCTGGTTTGTTTATTTGAAGAATAAGGTCTTATCTCCATTGGACCATAGTTTTCCTGTATATCCTTTACCTTGTTTCTGAATTCACAGCTACAGACTACCATATCCAACTTCCCTTCACTGAGTAGCAATTGAGGACTTCCCTGTCCAGGCTATTTTTATACTGTGATTGTTGTTGTTGCTGTTATCAGCTTCACATATAGATTTGGTAGACGTGTATTATCACTGAATCCAGCTGTGGATTGAGAAGGAGATTTAACAAATTTTTCTCCCTGGGCTGGTATTGAACCTCAGTCCTTTCATTGTCAGATTTTCAGCCTGAGCCATCATCTCCTCCAGACCTATATAGTCAGGCTGACTTTGAACTCATTATATACCTCAGGCTAGCTGCCAGCTCATGATCCTCCCAAGTACTGAGATTATTGTTTGCACTTCCATGTTCGTCTATTTAATTTCTGTAAATACCCATTGACTTTTCCCCATGACCTAGTGATATTTCTATTCATAAAATGCTATTTATCTTTTATTATTCACTTTCAAATGAAAATTCAGTGGGAAATCTGTGAAGTTACAGGTAAAAAAAGATTGGAAAAACATTTAAAATTTATTAATACATTCACTTCATTTTCAACCTAGACATCACAGTGTATGTGTTTATGTAATTGGTCCCAAGAGGATATAGTTTCATTACAATTATAATAATAAACAGGAGAATAATAGTCTCAGAAAATAAAGAGTTTGAAGAGTATGAGATCAACGGTTTCAGACACCATTTCAGTAGAGACATGAGGCAAAACACAACCTATCCAAATCTTCAATCAAACTGTTCATTTAAAATACGAAGTTATGAAAGTACAACTCTTATCCATTCCTTTGTTGTTGTTGTTGGTGGTGGTGGTCATAGTGCTTGAACTCCAGCTCAGACTCTGTCCTTGAGCTCTTTTGCCCAAGGCTAGCACTTACACCTCTTGAGCTACAGCACCACTCCCAGTTTTCTGGTGGTTAATTGGAGATAAAATTTTCATGGACTTTCCTGCCTGAGCTGGTTCCGAACTGCAATCCTCAAATATCAGCCTCCTGAGTAGCTAGAATTAGCAGCACAAGGGCATGCAAGTCTCATTTACATTAAGGAACTGAAAGTTACATGTCTCCAGGCACAAAAGACCTATCAAAAAGTATTTGAAATTTTCTGAATAACAGCGGAGGTAGTAGATCAGCCCCAAGTAGATCGGGCAAAGACACTAATTTTAAGCAATTTTTCCGTGGATTTTTTTTTTTTCTCTTGGAATATAGACACTCACTGAGAGAGGAAAAGTATTTACATACTTGCTGACGTCTCTAATTTGAAAATGAATCGATGGGGAGCCAGGCCTTCTGGTGCAGGTCCTGAGCTTTGGACTTCATCCGAAGAACAAGCTCCCATCATTGGCCAGCTGCACATACTTCAGAAACCTGTCCAGGAACTGTCAGTACAAGAGAATGTTCCACAAGGACCAACCCTTGTCTGTACACTATTAGGCTGATTATCAAAATATGCTCTGGAATCACTTACAGTCTTTTCTCTGATAAACACGTTTCTTCATAGGATACATCTATGTTAGTGATTTAGGGCTCCTAGAGATAGGCACCTGGGGCAAATGGCCTGATGGCTGAATCCTTAATCATCGTCTGCAGCTAGCAGTTTTCACTGTGCCTGCCTTGGCTTCCTGCCTTGGCTCAGAAACATTACTACTAACATGAGCATGATTTATAAATGATCTCTCTTGACTAGGTGGGAAAATGTGGTATAATTGAAAGAATCCTGGACTGTGGGTCAAAGAGAGCTGATCAGTTCCCAAATCCACTACAAATTAGCTTTTCAGTAGTTAAACAGTTATTACAACTGCTGTTAAACTTACTTGGTGTTCCTATCTGTAAAGCGAAGAATTTGGTTATGCACATAAGTCACCCATTGGGCTCCAGTTTATCTCTTCCCATTGATACATCCTCTGCATATTCGTTATTGCCCACCCAACCCAAATTCATTATTTCTTATCAATTCAAAGAATGAAAAACCATGAATCTTCTAGTTATAATTTCTAAAACAAATAGTATATTAAAAAAACAAATATAGGCCAAGAGAATGCATTTATGTGTTAGTAGCAGGTGCATGTTTATGTATTTATGTCTATATATTCATATAGATAGATAGACACACATCATACTTATATACACATAGCACATATATAATTATTTTCTTTCATTTATGAATTTGATTTGTGGATATAATTCCAAATAACCACTATCTTTTCTACAAGGGACCAAAGAGGCCATTCTAGGCAGTCAAGTATTTGTGACATAGATTTAATTCCTTTAGCATCAAAGTCAGATACTTTGGATGTTGTGTTTTGTGTAATAATACTAATAATACTAATAGAATAATGATAGCTTCTTGTCAGTCTCAGAAGGTAGCTCTGTGTTTAATTTTTGATGAGCCACCACACTGCTTTCTAGAATGGTTAAGTAAGTTTATGTTTCCACCAACAGTATACCAGGGTTCCTTTTTGACAGCATGAAAGCCAGAAAGCAGGTACTTAAAGGAAGTGGGGAGGTGCCAAGGGAAAAAGGCTAAACAAATGAAGAGAAAAAGAAGGGTAGAATGCAGCCAAGAAATCAATGTAGATCCTATAAAATTAAGAAGTGTGATGGAAGAGGTAGATAGAGAAGGCATAGATGGGAAATTTTGAAAGAGCTAACATTGATCAGGATGCATTGTGTTCATAAACTGCTTTGTTAAATGACAAGCTTTTAAAAGATAGTAAATATTGTAAAAAACAAAAAGGTTATTTTGATGGCTGATTGGAAATATCTGACATGTGTAGATAGTTTGTAAATGTTAGTAGTAAGATAGTTCAAGAAGAATGAAGGGTCATCTTGTTCAACACTATCAAGAGAAAATATATTTGTGTGGTTCTAGAAGAATATAAACTGGACAAGGGTTAATAATTGGTAATTATTTATCTGTGAGCAAGACCCCCAAAATGTACCTTCTCAATTCCTAATTACTGAGATTAGAAATCACCTTGGGGATAATATTCTCTAAAAGTGCATACTAGAGTGATTTTTTTAATGAAAAGTGATAAAATAATTTTAAACAATCAAGATCTCCTGAGTATGATCTAAACCTTTGATAGTTTGACAGTCACTTTATGATGTTCAAGTTACTTCAGGGTCATTATAATGAACATTTTCACTGAGTTGCTTCTTTTAAACATGACATGTGCTCAATAAATGTTTGTTGGTAGAATGGTTACATGTGAATGGACATCAATAATCATTATATTATTCTAGAAAGATAAAGTGCTATGAAGGAGAATTTCAGCTAGTTCATTGCCTAGAATACCACCATAAAAAGCTTTTTTTAAAAAACTTTAATTTAATTTTATTTGTGAACATACTGTACAGAGGAGTTACAATTACGTGGGCAGGATAATGCGTACATTTCTTACCAAGCATTGCAGCCTCCTCCTTTGTTTACCCTTCACATCCCTTCCCAGCCTCCCCCCTCCCCCCCATCCCAATCCTTCTCCTTCCCCCCCTTCCCCCGCCCCTCCCCCCCCCCACACCTACGTTGTAAAGCTGGTTTTGGAATGACAACTTGTACTTCTCATTGTTGCAACTGGTCCACCTGTATCCTTAAACAACTGGTTTTTCCCCATTTTGATTCCAATGAATGTCTTTAGAGATGGAGACGTGATTGTCTTACATCACAAAGCTAAATCATGGAATATGCAAAGCTGCAAAATAGAGTTGCCAGAAAAAATTCAGATAGTTCTTTTTAATTTTAACCAAAAAATGAGTATTTTATTGTACAAGTAAATATCAAGCATTGAGTCTTTTAAAGATAGATATGTAGTAATATTGAGTAATTTTTACTACATTTCAACAATTGAATGGGGCATATTTATCTTAAAGTATTGTTCAAGATAAATCTGAAATTAAAATTTAACTGAGCATCTTGCAATGTCTATTTGCTAAGCCTGGAAAGTCTATGGCAAAGCCCAATTTCTCTCCCCCACATCATTTCTGTTAACTTCTTCTTTGTGACCTGACATAGTCTTCGATATTTTCTAACACATGGGGCAGCTAATGTTCTGACATGCTGTGACCCCTTCTGCTCCCATGATAGCAGAACTCAAACTCAATTGTACTCTCCTCCGATCTTACTCTACCTCTTACAGCTCTTCCATTTGTGTAAAAATCTATGATCCTTCTCCTAAGTTTTAGCCTTGCAAGTTTGTTATTTGTTCTCACTGTCATCTCAAAATCATCACATTTGTAATCGAGGCTCCCCATTCCTACCACTCTTATTCCTTACTCCTCTATGCTCCCTATAGTTAAAATGCTATAAACCATTTCCCAACCAGTAGACTTTCCAAACCACAAACCTACTCTCTTCCCACCCTTCTTGACTATGCCAAGTCTAAGAATTCTCTTAGTCCTGCTTTTTCCATTTTCCTCAAGTGTTTTCCCAGCCCATCCTTTATATTGCCAAATTCCTCTTCTAGAAGCAGCTCATGTCACTGCATTTTCAGACTGATATGTATTGTTTCCTGATGGCTCCATCTCTTTCTGCTCCAGGCCATTCTGCCAAGCTCATGCTCAGGTTAGTGTCTCTAAATACAAGATTTTCCATCAAGAGAAACAAATAGCTCAATAGGAAAATGAACACTTAGGCACAAGCAATTGGCACTAGAGAAACTACAAATGGCCAAGAAAAATGTGAAAAGATACTCCAATTCACTAAAGACCCAGAGAGATGTAATTAAACCATGAATGAGGAATTTCTTATGACTAGGATACTGAAAAAAATGGATGAAAAAAAAGAAAAGAAAAAAATTGTAAAGAGTATACACAAAGAATGCTCTCATAAACTGCAAAGAGAAATATGATTTGGAAGTTTATAAGCAGTTTGGTATCATCCACCAGAATTTAAAAAACACACCTGTTTTGTCACCTAGAAACAATACCATTCTATTAGAATCTAATTCATACAAAGAAATCCACTAGTACTTAAACATGTATGTAAGGTATCTGCTACAATGTGTTGAAATAGTAAACAAATATTTTTTGCCAATACTGTGAGTTTTCTTCCACAAGGCTGTGCTTTAACACTTGAGCCACACTTCCAGTTTCAGGTTTTGATGTTAATTGGAGATAAGAGTCTAATGAGCTTTCCTGCCCAGGCAGGCCTCAGGCACAGACATTTTTGGCCCAGGCTGAGTTCAGCCTTTTGAGATTATAGGTGTAAAGCCCTTAGTGCCCAGCAAAAATAAATAAATATTCTTGATGGAAATAAAATAATTATCATAAAATAAGACAATAGTCAAATAATCAACAAAAAATGATTACCCAACTACTAAAGAATCAGTATATAAATTGATTAAGTGAGATTACCACGAGTAAGAAAAGTTATGGAAATGTGAATATATGACGCCCCATTTTCTAATAATGACTCAATTAATTTGCTATCTGCATCTAGTAGTTATATACATATAATATCTTTTGTGAATCTGAAACTAACATAAGGTACATCTATCTAATAAGGCTTTTGGATGTACGGTTCATTTTGACTAGATTCTAATGTTGTTTCTTTACTAATGTCTCAGACTAGATTCCTCTAAGCCTATGCTGAAAGGTTCATATAAATTGGTAGTGGTGAGCACAAACGTAATACATTAGTTTTGTATCTTATGTTACAATGTTCAGTGGCCATTTCTTGTTTGAAAAGAATAGTAATTATTCAGATCCTATTAGCTGTCCTCAGTCTATTTTCTTGGCTTTGAATAGTTATATTTCTCTAAAAAGTTTCCATTCCAGTCAAGCTTATTGTGTTAGAATTCTGTGGATAAGACAAGACACTCATTCTAAACCATGTAAAGAAGGGGAAACATATTTTGGCTCATAGTTTCAAACCATAGTCATTTGGCCCAATTACCAACTGGGTATGAGCTGAGTTGAGGCAGTATATTGTGGTAGAAACATATGACAGAGGAAAAGAGCTCATTGAATGATATCTAGGAAGCAAAGAGTGAATTTGCTTTTGTAATAAAACCTCTCTCCACCAACCCATAGTGGATTAAGCATTGCATCCATAAATGGATCAATTAATTAATTAATTAACGAGAGCCTGCATGATTCAATCACCCCACAAAAAGCCTCACTTCTGAACACTGTTGCATTGTAGAGCTTGTAGGGAACATTTAAGATCCAGCTCATAATTATTTTCTTTTTTATTGTGAAAATACGATACAGAGGGGTTACAATTACATGGGCACAGCTCATAACTCTTATCCTTTTACTGATCTCTATTAGTCTTAGTTTCATTCTTATATCCACCATAAACTTAAAACTCACTCACATCCACTTAATTGTCCAGCCCTATTTCACCTACATGTTAAAGGAATCCCTTAAGTTTCATTTGCTTTATGAAGAGCTTTCTATTAACTCTAATATTTCTCTGCATAATAGTATAAATAGGGCTGGGAAGGTGGCTCAGTGGTAGAGTGCTTACCTTGCATGCATGAGGCCCTGGGTTCGATTCCTCCTCACCACATAAGCAGAAAAAAAAAGCCAGAAGTGGCTCTGTGGCTCAAGTGGTAGAGTGCTAGCTTTGAGCTGAAGAGCTGAGGGACAGCGCCCAGGCCCAGAGTTCAGGCCCCACGACTGGACCCTCCCCCCCAAAAATAGTATAAATAATTTGCTGCTGATCATTCATCCAACATCAGCTTGATCCTCCAGCAGCTTGCCTATCAGAGGATATTCATTGACCATTAGGTCTAATTGACTCACCAAGGATGCTTGGGAGAATGGCACGCAAGAGCGTTAGCCCTGTTTCCCAACTCTGATGTAAGTCCAATTTCCTGAAGCCAAATGCTGTTTTCTTTTCATTAAACCACATTTGTTAGATTTCATTTTTTTGTATGTGAAAGAATACCATTGGCTGCCCATCTGTTTAAGACTGATGCTGGCCTGTCTCTGGATGTTATTTTCTGTTTTCCTGGACTCCTGATTTTTCATTGTTTTCAACAACGTAAAGGGGGTAATTGATACAGCTCCAGGAATTCTAATATAGATAGACTTAGACATATGTCATTACCATTTGTGTGAGCCTGCCCCCTACTAGGCTCCATGCTGAGCATATTATATGCAACCACCGTGCAAGCAATGTTTCTTGATTATCCTTTTACAGATGGTATAGAAATGTCAGAAAATTTTCTCTGGGTCAGACAGCAGGTTAGCGGCTACAATGGACTGAATGTTTGCATCTCCTCAAAATTCATATGTGGAAACCTAATCTCAATGTGATGCTATTTGACAGTTGGGCAGTGGGAGGTTGTTATAAGGCTCATAAGGGTGTATACTCATAAAAAAGTGTTGGTGCCCTTGTAAGAGTCTGAAGAGCTAGCTAGCTTTCCTTAGTGACATGAACAAATACAAGAAGTTGGTGGCAGCTTGTAATGCCAAAGAAACTCTCATGCTGTCATCCTGACCTTGTACTTCTAGCCTCCAGAATTATGAGCAATAAAACTTTGTCCTTGACAAGCCATCTGAAGCAAGGTAGTAACAAAACCAAGTCCCCCTCTTTCTTTCTTTCTTTCTTTCTTTCTTTCTTTCTTTCTTTCTTTCTTTCTTTCTTTCTTTCTTTCTTTCTTTCTTTCTTTCTTTCTTTCTTTCTTTCTTTCTTTCTTTCTTTCTTTCTTTCTTTCTTTCTTTCTTTCTTTCTTTCTTTCTTTCTTTTTGGGTCTGGTTGTGGGGCCTGAACTCTAGGCCTGGGTGCTATCCCTCAGCTCTTCAGCTCAAGGCTAGCACTCTACCACTTGAGCCACAGTGCCACTTCCGGCTTTTTTCTTTTTTCTTATGTGGTGCTGAGGAATCGAACCCAGGGCCTCAGGCATGCAAGGCAAGTGCTCTACCACTGAGCTACCTTCCCAGCCCGAGTCCCCCCATTTCTAAAACCTGTGTTCCCTTCCATGATGCCCTGCGAGGTACAGCTATATTCAACCTCATAGTCAGAATCTAGAATAGGGCACAGTATCATGCTATGATAAAAGAAAGCATCAGATCCAAACAGAAGCAATCCTGGTAGATTCAGGTCGCAGAAAGAATGGGTAGAATCACACATGAGGCCTTTCTTTTATTCCCTACAGGTAGTAACTTCTGTTCAAATCTGACTTGGCAATCCTTTGTGTATTTACATTGTGACTTCTTGCCATCTCTCTTCAACCTGCTTTTATGCCTCAATTGGATATAACCAAAATCCTAGAAACTTTCTGGATTTTTTAAACCATCTATTTGCTCCCTAAGTCTAGTTGCTGCTAAGAGTGACATTAAACTCATGATGCAGATTCAAGATTAGCTCAGGAGTGTCTGTTTCTTCAGGTGTGTGTACAAACTACTCATCTTTCAGGTAAATGAGCATGAAATAATGCCACCATCCAGAAGGGGTACATCACAAAGCTATTCAGAGTATATGGCTGATTTTATTTTCTCTGGGAATTTTGGGGAGAAAAAAAAACAAAAAAACAAAAACAATGACAACAACAACAAAACAAAACAAAACAAAAAAACCCAGCAGTTGATAGGCCCAGCATTTCTTTCACTTTCCAGTAGGGAGGGACAGTGTCTGTATGCTGTGGTTTTCACACATGCCCAGCATGCTGACAGCAGGGATCAAAGCCAGAGTCAAAAGAGGCAGAAATAGCAAGAATCCAATTCTGATGCTTTTGCAACTTGCAGCCATTTAGCATTTCATCTCCATGATTTTCCCAGGCCACATACAGGAGTTGTGTGCATTTAAGGTTTGACTCTTCGCTGTCGCTGTCCATTGTCTCATTCTCCCTCTCAATATCCCCAAACTCACATTATCAGTCAAAGAGATACATGTGAGGTGACAGATAAAAAGACAATCAACTCAGTTACCTTTTTATATATTTTTTAAAATAAAAAACCCACAACTTCAGATTCAGAATTACCATCGCCGTGTCCTTTTGCTGTCCCCAATCTTTGCCTTGGATAAGTCTGGCTTCCATTCTGGTCTGATGAGGTTAAGGTATCACAAAAATTATTCATTCTAACATAAGTTTAATCTATTTTTTTTCTTGAAATATCAAAGAAGTCAATGTGCTCTGAGAAACACTGAATATCAAGAGACTGGGTTCTCTGCTCCTCATTTGAACTTTCTGAGGTTCCTGCAACACTGACTTCAAGTTCAGTCAGTTTGATGTGATGACTTTGAGTCTGGCGTTTAAGGCGCTATGAAATAAACATCAATACAATGCTGCCTCTTGTTTCATTTGAACTACTTAGCCCTCTAGGGCAGACTCCGGCAAATCTAGAAATTCAAGTTTCACCGATTACTGAACTTTAAAGAAAGACTGAAGTTATGGATTAAGGGAGTCTGAGTTTCAAAAACTGTTTCTCACTTCAAGTAAACAGCTCTGGCTCCTCGTAACATTTCCTGAGCCGGCTCTGGTTATAGAGTTGGCCCCATTGGAAGTCGGTCTACGGCCCCTCTCTATTCTTCCAGAATTACAGGTTGCCATGGTTACAGTGGCTTCTGGAAATGAACTTCATAATTGCTGCATATTGCATATAAACAGCTGGATTCCCTCTTTCAATTTCACTCTGAAACAATGAAGGCCTAAGAAAATGGTCTTGTATTTGAATCATTGACATGCTAAAGACCATTATACCAGGAGTGAAGCATCATGGCAGAGAGAAACTTGAAAAAAATGATAAAGTCAAATTCCCGAGGCTCTAAATATGTAGATGACTATAAAATGCATATGTGTGGTTCCATACACACAGAATTAGAATATTTGAAAAGCCAAAAGAGTCCTTCCTTAAGACCCATTAATCTAACTCCTGTTTTACAAGGTAGAAAACAGAAACTCAGAGGCAGAGATTTTTTTTTTGGCGTAAATTTGCACAGTTAGACAGGTGCAGGACAAGGTTTACAGAGAACATCCTGGTGCTGTGGATGCTGCTCCTGTCTGAGATGCACAATCCGAGCTTGAGTTCTGACTCTACCACAAGTCACCTCTGAGTGTCATTTAATCCATTGCTGAGCTTATGTCTATAAATTATGGGAGTTAGTCAGAAGAGCCATCTGTGCATGTACTCACCAGAGTTGCCTTTCTGCATCAATATTGATGCTACTAAGGAAGCTATGATCATGTTCAACTGTAGCCCAAATATCTGCTAAAATGGCCCTTAGCTTTTGAAGTTTTTTTTTACTGTTTAGAGAACAGTTTGAATCTGATCAAATAAAGTTTTATAAAGAATGCAATATACTAATAGCTATTAACAGCCCTGCAAAAATAGTTCATCAATTTTGTTAATCACATACTGCACACTTGAGGCAAAGATGGATTATGAGTAAGAATTAGTTTTGGAAAGGAAGGTTGTTGGAAGTAAGTTTGTCTTTTAGGGTTTTCAGGGGACCCAAAATAAAAGTATGAGTTCACATGGTTGATAGAACAGAAGGAAAGGGCAGAAGGATATGAAAAGGAACAGAGGAGACTCATTTCACAGCATGAGAGATTTTTCCATTCATTCATGTAGGTGCCTCTCTGTGAGAAAACCTCAAACTGCTCTGAAGAAATATTATATACAGAATGACAATGCTGCAAGGTAATAATTTTAGAAAGTAAAATAAGAACAGTTGACCACATACAGTTCTTAATAGGGAACTCTTTCTCAGTTCTCCCTGCATTTGACACTTGTAATATCGTAGTTGTGCATGCAAAAGCTTTGAGGAAATCCTCCTGACTCTTTGGAGCTGAACAACCTGCTCTTTCCTTGTGCCCTGTAAGATTTGATCTTGCACAAGGTGAGCCTGCTGTGAAATACAGCAAGTAATAAGGAGGTTTTATTCTCCTCCTTGAAACTGAACTTTTTTTTTTGGTATGAGTTGTTTTCCAGAAGTCTTCAAGAATATGCAGTACTCAGCAGCTACTTCTCTGGAGGGGTTTGGTCCCTAAAAAGAGCCCATAAAATCCTAATCTTATGAAACAACAGCAATTTTTTAAAACACAACAAAATGAGCACATAATCAAACAAAATATTCCTAGGGTCACATCTGGGGCTAAGACACACCATCAATTGTAAGAAACTATCAGTTATAGACACAGGAGTGTCCATATTACAGTTACCAGATTTTAAAAATTGAGTATCAAGTATGGGGAAGTGGCTCAAGTTGTAGAGCATTTACTTACTTAACAGGAGAAAGGCCCTAAGTTCATAGCCTAATACCTCCAAAATTCAGGCCCCCCACGAAATTAAACTAAAAACTAGCCACATCAAGAAGTTGAAAGATGAAGGAGTATGAGTTTCTGTCATGATGGTAGAATGTGTTAAATGTACCAATTCTCTGAATTTTTATTTGTTTTATTTCTCTATTTTGGAGACACGAAGGTACTTTTTTGTCTCTACTTTCAAAAATAAACTACATAGCAAGTAAAACTACAGCTCCTAACGAAAACGGCCTTCCACGGTTCATTTTAGGAAAATACAGCCTGCCTTTGTCCAGAGACAAGGCAGAAGATTGCTGGATGAGATGAGAGAACTAGAACTTTTCATGACAGAACTCTCTATTTCCTTGTCTTATGTAAGCCTTATCCACTCACCCCGGGCTGTCATTCCTGCCTCTGTACCCTCAAGAGCAAATGCAGCCAGCACAGTGACATTTTAATAATAATACTTTGTACTTATACAGCACCTGTCATCCCGTGATCTCAAAGTACTTCCCCTGAGATTAACTCATTAATCCTCACAAGGATAAGTAACTTTTCCAAGGTCACAGAACAGTGAACATCAGGGGCAGGTGAGAGCCTTGAGTTCCTCCACTCGTATTAAAGCTCTTGAGGCTTTCTTTGGTCCTACCTTCCACAAAGCTCCCTGATATACCCCAGCCTGAACCAAACTATTATTAGTTGGTATCGCACAGTTGCTTTGTTCACGTAAATCATTTCACTTCATTTATCTAGTGGTCAGACGTCTTTGTTTAGACACATCATTCATAGTTAGAGACGTAAAAGTTTGGGGGATGGGGCAGATAAGACTAGAATATATTTCTATATACAATGACCACCCTGCATCTTCAATTTGGTAGCTGCGCACAGATCATTCATCTTACAAGAGAACTGCACAAGAGGAATGCACCTATAACTAGGTATACACAGCACAAAGCATTACAGCAGGCTGGTCAAGAGTGATGTCCAGCATTCACTTGCTCACTTTTGCTGTGGAACTTACTACAGCCAGCACCAAGGGCTTAGCCTGAATAAAGGAGCTTGGAAGAGCTATTGATCTTTAAGCACTTTGAAAGTACACAAGAGGAGTGATTTCTGAGGAAGCCCAACCCAGACTATAGAGCTGTGGCTCCCAGGCTATACTCAGGATTATACTACACCTGGATTTCCAGATGGGTACCCAGAACAAATACTCAGATAAGAGCTTTATCTAATATGGGTTTACAAAAATTGGAAGATATTGAACTTGAAAAATGCAAATTCAGACAAATTGAATACAAGGTCCTGTGAGAATAGAGGAAAGGAATTGAGTAACATCTGCTTTAACCTGTGCCTCTCTCCCCTTCTCTCTCTCTCTTTCTCTCTCTCTCTGTCTCTCTCTGTCTCTCTGTCTCTCTCTGTCTCTGTCTGTCTCTCTGTCTCTCTATCTCTCTGTCTCTCTTTCTCCCTCAACCTCTTTGCTTCTTTTGGCAGTATTGGTGATTAAACCTAGGGCCATATATATAATAGGCAAGCGTGCTACCACTGAGAAACATCTTTGCTTCCAAGATTTGAGGCTTTGGTACAATAAGCTTATCTAAAAATATAAGGGATATCTTCTCAGGGTTTTATGTAACAGGTTGATGATGGCTGTATGGAGGGCTAAAACATCTTAAGCATTTCCTGAATTGTTGGGGACTATGTCAAAAACCAACGTGGGATGGACGGTACTTGTAGACAAGGAGGTGGGAGTTTTATCATGATATTTCCATTCAGAAAAGTTATGTAGCCATTATGTGGTGGACAAAGTACTCAAGCTTGTATGTCCAATTCTTATCCAGTTTTCATTCCCATGTTATGTCTCTTCCACTCTAATGTATAAAACTAAGAGAAATAAAACACAGGGAGTAAAGCATGAGAAGGGATTCCTACTAGTGGTGCTTTCACATGGATATAGAGGAAAATACAATCAATGAGGTTAGAGATTGGATTTTAGGCCATGCAGCACATAGCATTGCATGACTACTACAAGAATCTGGACCCTTTCCCTTCAATATAGGAGGCCTCCAATGGTTTTAAGCGAAAAAATTGCTAACATGTTCTGGTGGGAGTGTTGAACTAGCAGCAGCATCGACTGTGGCTGGAGGGAAAGGAGACATAGGAGGAGGACATTGTAATTGCTCAAGTATGTACAGTCCTTTTCAAACCTTCAAGCACCCTTGGTGAGAGGAGATGGATGTGTGAACAATATTAAAAGAATACTCAAGAGGATATTGTAACTGTCAAGGGTCACCGACGAAGGCCAATGGAAGCACGGAATCATGAGGACCTGCAGGTACTTAATTTGGTCCCTTCAAGGAAACAAATTAGTCAGAACTGTGCATGATGATGGGTTTGCTTCATAAAGCTATCTGAGAGCAGGGACCTAATTCCTTTCCCCCAGTGTATCTTTTAAGACCATTTGGGATCAGGGAAATTTGACCTTGTCCAATCATTACCCTTCTTTCCTTTCATTTCATACATTCTTTTAGACCAGTGAAAAGTAGATCAGTTAAAGAGCTTTCACCTCATATTCAATAGTGATTTGTCATCACTGGTCAGCTATTTCTTAGGAAGAAGAGACTACAAGACAGTGCTAAAACCTCAAGGAATTGGCAGGCGTCTGGGGAGGAGAGATTTGGGACTGGATTGGCCGTCTTTGAAAGGTGGACCTTGGGCACACAACTGGGGGGTAGGAGGCTGCTAGGTCGTTGTTCCACATAAAGAGCTGCATATCAATGGTCCTATTTCTATCTAGGGTTGACAGCCTATTCCCTTTTCACAGACTGCTAATCTGCTTATTTCTTTTCCTTTTCCCTCTAGAGAGGTAAAAAGGGCATTGTCATATAAAAGGGAATGGAATTTGCTACTCCTCAGTCTGTTTGCTCTGGGAACTTGCAATGGAGAAGAAACTAGAGTTGTTATTGTCTTAGTTCAAGTGTGTGTGTGTGTGTGTGTGTGTGTGTGTGTGTGTGTGTGTGTGTGTGTGTGTGTGTGTGTGTGTGTGTGTGTGTGGTACTTAGTCCTTCTTCATCCCTTTATCACAGATTCAAAGCAATAACTTGCCAAGCGTGGTGGCTGTGGTGACTCAGAAGGTTGAAGCTTTTAAGGATGTGACTCAAACATTTTTTTTATTAATAAGTTTTTTTATTGTGAAAATATGGTACAGAGGGGTTACCATTACATGAGCAAGGTATGAGTACATTTCTTATGAAGTATTGTTGCCTCCTTCTTTGTTTTTCCCTTGCCATCCCTGCCTTCCCATCTCCACTACTACACTCCACCCCTCCTCCCCCCCACACACGCCAAAGTTGTAACTTCATTTTTCGACATAGCATCTTGTACATTTCATTGTTGCAATGGGTCTACCTGTATCCCTATTTAAACAATTTGTTTTTACCCGTTCTCTCCCCAATTATACCAACATCCAATACAGTGAAAACAGGGGTTTGGTTTTGACAGAAGAGCTTCAATGATTCCACTGTGGAGGGCGGGGGGGGGGGGGGGGGGGGCGGGGGGGCGGGGCAGGGTCGACTTTGGTGTCCCTGTAGGAATTCTTGATTTTTGAGTTTTCAAATTCTGGCTTTGGCAAACAGTGTGCATATGGTATACAGTATTTTGTGTGGTAAGAGGAGCGAGCCCTGATTCTCCTTTATACCCCCTGTCACCCTGCCTTCTCTGCAAATGTCATTCGTATTTTAATAGGGAAGGTTTTGAACTAATGCTCCTCCCCCACATAAAAACTGTGCGACTTATTGTGAACAGAGAACTGAGGAATTTCAAGCAGTCCCAACACCAGTGGAAGAGAGATCAAAGAGACCAGTGAAGCCAGAAAGCCTGTGTGGGATTGCAGGATGCCCGATTCCCACCTTTGCTCCCCTCTCCTTCTACTAAGACAGCAGCTTCCATGAGGCCAAGTTGCTGTCACCAAAGTGTACAATTGCCTCATTACCAGAGAGAGGAGATGTGCACTGGGAACCTTCAGAACCCCCTGGGGCACAGAGACCCAGGATAACAGCGTGGCAATGCACCCCCTGCTGGCTTTTATTGTATGCTAATGTAATAGGCCCATCAGTCTGGAGGCTGTCTGTGCATAAAAACAGGATTTCTTTTTGTCTAGTTGGAATGCCATTTGAAATTCCAGCGAGTAGAAATGAGTGTGAGTGCTACAGGAGGGAGGGAAAAAGGGGGACATAAAATAAAATGGAAGAAGGTGTGGAAGTGGGTAAAATAAAGATTCTTTTATGGGTAGTGAGAGAATTCAGAAAGCTTTCTACTTTAATGAATTAAAAGTTATAAACAAAATGCAGGATCACAGACCAGTATGCATTTCTCATTACAGAACACCAAGAAATACACAGCAAGGAAGCCCAAGTAAATCCAAAATCTAAGAGTGAGAAACTGAGCGCATCTCGTGAGTGTGTTTCCTCAAGGAAAAGCCAGATCCTTACAGCACATCCTGTCTTCATTCCAGAAATGGCACCATATTACTACTGTAAAGTGAAAGATCTCTATGCTGCTTTTGAGATTTTTTTTTCAAAGAAGCCTCTATTTCTACTGAACAATTGCATGGGAAGAAAAGAAAGAAGAAGGGAGAGAAGGAGAAAGAGACAAGGAAAAGTTAAAAGAAGCAAGTATGTAGGGAAGAAGGGAGAGATGGGAGTAGAGAAGACATATTTTTAAAGCCAGATAAACTAGGTAAAATGAGGTATGGTCAGCTAATAGCAAATACAGGAGATATTCCTTCATGTACTTCCCTTAAGAGTAAGGGAACAAAAGTCATTTTGGGGGAAATGAAGCAGGAAAAGTCATGGAAACTGAGGCCTGGTGTAGGCAACTAAGAAATATGGTATCTAAAAACTTAGAAATGCTATCTTTGCTTCAAAGAGAGGCAACTGAATGCATTCTTTCCTAAGGGATGCATTTCTCACCCAAGAATTCACAACTGCCTGACATGATACCCCAAAATGCAGATAGCAGGATGTCTCCTCCTTTCAAGGATAAGGGTCTGTTTTATGGCAGGATGCATTATTACCTGGAAACTCTGAGAATAACAGCAGGTGTAGTTAAAGCAAAGACAAAGCACCTAGCTTTGCATAACTTAAAGCCAGACCCCCTGCCTTAACCCTATAAATACCCAACAGCACATGGAGCTGTGTATCTCTCTGGGTATCTCCTTGTCTGTGTCTGTGTCTTTGTGTCCCTATGAGAGCAGCCACACTCTGCTAGAGTGTGCCTCTGCCATTCTGTTTGTCTGCTTTTTTTGTCTGTTTCCTTGCTTGTTTACTTAATAAAGCTCTGCCAAATTTTCTTACCATTGTGACTTGTCCAGAAATTCTTATTCTGCAATTGAAGTCAAGAACACTAAGTGAAGAATTCCTATCTTTAAAGGGGAGCTTCACTAATCCTCACCTCTGTCCGGTGACATTTTGAGACATATGCTGACTTTGTCGTGCTAACTTCATGCCTGGCAGTTTTATTACCACTTTAACACCTAGCTTGGATCTACCCAGAGTAGGGAACTGAAGAGAAAGTTACATTAACTCATCTATAGAACTGGTTTTCCAGCCTCTATTTTTTAATTTTTCTCTCTGATCAAACTACTAAAGTATACAGCTTGGCTCATCGCTCTCTAATCACTGGGGTCCTTCTCATCCATTCAAGGATGAGGGGCTGAGAGTACTATGCTGGTTCCCTTTCAGTGTCCACTTGTACACATATCAGCTTTTCAATACATGATTGTGGATTATTTCCCTTAACAATACATATATATTTTATTCAATTAATTATACAAAGAGTTATATAAGTCAGGTAAAAGGTACATTTCTTTTTGGACAATGTCACCCCTTCCCCTACTCGCTCCAATTTTTTCCCTCATATCCCCTCCCATAAGTTGTATAGTTCATTTTCAATGTAGAGTCTAGTGAATACCACTGCTGTTATTTGTTCATCTTTTGTCCCACCATTTCTGTACCTCCCCTTACCCTCCCAAAGACAAATAAACAAAGAAGACAAAAGAAAAGAAAACAAAAACAACAACAAGGTAAAAAACCTCTTGTTTCCATTTCCTGGAGCTCATTTTGATAAATATTATTTTATATGATCATGTGCACATGGGTATTGTGCCTTTATGCTCCTGGGCTAAAAGTATCTTCCTTGAGTCTCACCGTGTGAGGATGCCTAGAGACCTGTATAATTTATGTTCTCATGTGTTTTAGAGTTAGCTTCGGCAAATGAGAGAAAATATGTGCTGTTTGTCTCTTTGAGCTTGGATTAATGCTTTAAAAAATTAAATTTTATTGTAAAGTTGATGTACAGAATGGTTATAGTTACATAAGTCAGGTAATGAGTACATTTCCTCTTGAACAGTGTCACCCCCTCCATCATTCTCTTCCAATTTTTCTACTCCCTTTTTCCTCTCCCATAAGTTGTACAGTTCATTTCTAACATAGTGTTTAATGATTTTCACTGCTGAATTGGTTCTACTTTTGTCCCACCCTTTCTTTGCCTGCCCTCTGGATCAACACTCTTAACATGATTTGTTCTAGGTCCATCCATTTCCCTGCAAATGATATAATGCTATTTTTCTAATGACTGTATAAAATTCCATGTGTATAGGTACCACAGTGTTTGGACCCACTCATCTATTGTACAGCATCTGGACTATTTCCATAGCTTGGCTACTGTGAATAATGGAGCAATGAACATAGATGTGTAAGTGGCTTTATGGTATTCTGACTCATGATGTTCTGAGCAGTGGTATGACTGGGCCATAGGGAACATCTAGTTGTTTTGTTGTTTTTTGTTTTTTTGAAGAGGCTCCAGAATGCCCAGAATGGTTGTATTGTTTCCATTCCTACCAACAGTGCAATAGGGTTCCTTTCCCTCCTCCCCTACCTCCCCAATACATATATCTTAAAAACAAAATTCCATCCAATAGCTCAGTTTTTGATCTGTCACAAGAGAAGTGTCCCATTGCAGAATTTCTGGCATGATGGAAAAATGTGCAGTGATTTGGTGTGTTCTTTGCCTTCAGTCCCTCTTGGATACTCCAAGTCCTGGAAGTATGGAAGGCATCAGGGTCATTTGTTTTCAGAGAAACTGCCCTGGGTGATGGGTCAGCCAGTATCACAGGAAAGACAAGGACCTATCAGAAAATCTTCATTTTGATTGGAACTCAAGTACATTTCCTGGTTATTCCCATTCATAGAGCCATTTCATTTTATTAAAGGTTCCCAGTTCTTTCCAAGTGCTCCCCTGGATTATCCTTCCTGAGTCATGGGTTATGTTACTGGAAAGCAGGATTCAAAGGCGGTTATTGGAAAGAAGTATGGGACTCAGTCTGCCACTAGTCTAATTGTGGGATAGAGGACAAATACCAAACATTTACCTCCTACCCTGGCCTGTAAAACAAGCATAGGAGCTGGTTAAAATCTCATAGTTAGCCTTCATACCTTGTTTTCTGTCCCTCAGCTTCATACCAAGAATACAATGCAAATTCAATCCCTGATACTTCCAAGCCATTTCTGCATTAGCATCCATAGTTCCTTCGACTCTTTTAAAACGACTTTGTCTTACACGAGATTTTAATCCTTATGTCCAACAAGGTCAAAGAGAGCCAGTTTCTGAAATGAAAAGATTAATGTTGCCGTGGATGGAAGAAAAACCAGGGGGAGATTGCTGCCCGAGCATGAGAATTCTATCTTGTAGGATTTTTTTTTTCTTCACAGCAAATAAGGTTTATGGATTGCAATGAGGAGTCTGTCGCATTAAAATAAGTCTTTTTACAGTATTTTCCCATTTAAGCCTCACATGGGCAGCATGCTGGATTGGGCCCAGAAAGGCAGACTCACTAGTTTTTCAATTTAGTTTGTTAATAGCCTGCCTTTCATAAAAGCATCAGGCACAATCACACCAATCCCTAAATCAATAGGATGATGCAGCAATGCCTCACACAAATGATATTTTTGAAATAAATATATACCATTCAGCCAGGCCCGTTTGACATCAAATTTATATACTCAATAAGAAAGCACAATTAATGGTCCCAAACTGTATTTTCTCCACCTATTTCACATTTCAAGAAGCACAGGATTTCTTAAGAAAAAAATAGTAAAAGGAGAGTAAAAGAACAAAATAGCATTCCATTCATAAGTGGAATAAAGGCATTAAAAAGAATACTGTCTTGTTGGTCCCTCCCCAGTTGCTGCTTGTCTTACTTCTAACCTCATATCTCTTTTATTGGTGTCTTTGGCTCAGATTTTTCCTCTTTGGAGAGGACTTTTCCCAACCCCATCAGCAAAATGGGGTCATTTACTGCTCTGTTCATTTACTCTGCTTTTCACAGCAGTTGCTGCATTGCATTTGGTTACCATCACTTCTATCTGAATAACTGTACTCCATGAGGGCCCGATCCATGCTGTTCAACAGGGTGTCTTCAATGCCCAGAAAAGTAGCTAGCCTCTGGATACAGTCCAAAACTTTGTTCTTTTTCTTTTTATGTTTCTGGAGACATTATCTTGGCACATAGACCAAACTGGCTTCAATCTCAGAATCCTATTTCCTCAGCCTCTTAGGCTTAGAGAGTGCACTACTGCTTCTAGACAAAATAATTTCTTCAATGAATGAATTAGCTACCCTAATTCCTTTCCAATCTCTACTGATCATGAAGTTGAGTGGTCATATTTGTACTATAAAATAGCAATAGTATATATATACAACTTCCACTTACTAAATCAATTGATCAGCAGAAACTTTGTTTTTACTATGTGTCCCTCTAGTGTGTATATGTATGTGAGAGAATGTGCTTGATAGGAGAACAATCTATATTGCTATAATAATGTTTGAGCATAATTAAACTATGCTAATTAAAAATAATTAACAGATTTACCTCTACTCATCTTCTGCTAAGAACATTTTATGTGTTTTTTTTTTGTCCTTGTTCTCTTTATGTTTATCTATAAAGTCATATCTTTCTATTGCAGTCTGGTTTGTATTGAAGGGTGAGGAAAAGGAATTTTATGTAATATTGTACTTTATTAGTGGGAAGACCCTTTGAGGGTCTTCTACCAATGTCATTAAAGACAGGAATTTTATTTCAAGTATACTTGGTTTCTGGCTTGAGGTTCCTTGAGTCCAGCACACACTGGCTGGATTTCAGGAGCATAGTGGGTATAAAGCATAGGGCTTTATTCTGTGAGCTTTATTGCAGACTTAGTAAGATGCCAAATCCAGCTCTTCTTCAGGTAGAATCATCTTCCAAGTGTGGTGAGAAGTGTATATTTTCACCATGAATATTTAGGTCTGTTGTATATGCAGTGTGAAGAAGTTGAAGCCTTCGTTGTCAATGGTCTGACAACTAGGAGAAACTGCAATGAATTTCAGAGTGCATTGATGATAGAATTTTGAGTTTAGGTCGAGGAATAAATACTAGTCTTAAGTAATTTTAATCACTTAAGGAAGTAAAAGAAATTCTCATAATGTAATTTGAAATGGATATTAGATATTTTGTGCAAACATCTATTTTCCAAAGAAATTCCTCATTTGGAGATACAGTAAAGATCAATGCTAAGAGTGATCCTGCCCATGTAGAATTTTGTTGGTCTAATCAAACCCCAAGGACTGGGCTCCATTTAAAGAATATATTAGCTTTGGAACTTGTAGTTCAAGCTCTTTGATAGAAATTAAAACCAAAAGTCTTAAAAAACAAATAGTAAGCCTGATATATCTTACAAACATTGTTTTTTTCCCTCTTCCTCTGCCCTCCCCTCTTTTTACCTGCCAGTCCTGAGGCTTGACCTCAGGGCCTGGGTGCTGACCCTGAGCCTCTTTGTGCTCCTGGCTAGCTCTCTATCACTTGAGCCCCAGAGCCACTATAGGTTTTTCTGAGTAATTTAAGGGAGATTAGAGTTTCACAGGAAGTTTTCTTCCCTGGACTGGAGTCAAACTGCAAATCTCAGATCTCAGCCTCCTGAGTAGCAAGGATTACAGGCACAATCCACCAGCATCTGACCTACAAACATTTTTAAATTCCAGTGCTGAAAAGTATCTCTCACAAATCCCTTTCCATGTAGCACTGTGAAGTCACTGTGCTTGTAACTAAACAAAAAGACTGTTAATCATGTGTAGAGCATATACTCCAATAGTAGCAGAATAAACAGCTCCAGACATGGAAAATTGATAGCATCTAAAGGAGAATTTAAAGGGCTAGTATCAAGCTGACATGTTGAAGGGGGTGTTGCTAAATTATGGGTAGGAAAAGATGAATATGTGATGGTCACTTCACTGAAGGAAAGATAAACTATATGCAAACAAGTACACCATAAATCAACATTCTCAATCAGAATGATGGGAGGCCAGGGTTGTTTGGTCAAGCAGGCTACTGAAAAGGATACATCTGAGGCTAACTTTGAAAAATGTTCTTCCTTATAGATTTAGTTATGAGAACAACCATACATGTGGAATAAAACTGATTGCCCAAAAGACAGATATTAAGTTTACCATGGAACAGCAGTCTAGCTCATTAATAATTACCATTTATAGTTCGCATATTCCATGCTAGGTACTATGCTAAGCAATGTAGACCAAGTATCTCCTTTAATCTTTACAATTTCCCTATTACACTGGTGGATATATCAGTACTGTTTTTTATACAGATGAGGAAACTGAGGCATAGAGAGTTTAGTAACTTGTTCATAGTAGCATATGTGAAGAAGCTTCATCTAAAACCACTCTATACAACACCACAACTCAGTTATTCCTCAATAATAAAAGTTAACTTCAATTCTGAATGTATATTCAAGTTATTATTCTGAACATTATGTAAGTATTTATTTGACAAGTGCCATAGCAAGCATATATTTTTCCCTACTTTCACATCCAAAGAAAGAAATAGAAGCAGAGAGTTTAGGCATCTCTGCCAGTTCAGACATCTAGGAAGTTACAAAGCTGGAATTATATTTGTCACAAAAGGGGAATACCAACTTTAGTGCAGCCACATTCTATGTCTAAGTAGATACAAAGACTTGAATAAGGCTATCATTGGAAAATCATGAGGACTTCCACTTCAGTGGGAAGGTGAATCAGTGCTTTCCTCTGGGTGGAGCTTTTCTGTTGTGCTTGGCCTGGTCAGTGAATCTAGTTTTAAAGCTACCATTTGTAAAGAACAAGTTGAGTGTTAAGAGGAAAGGTATTCATCTTCTGGGTCATTATGTCTTCAGACATGTACTATTATTACAATTTTTATTTATTGAGCTTGCTAATGACATGTGTTGCCATGCACACCCAAAGTGCTTTCCTTACTCTGTTTCAGATCCCACCTTGAGCAACACTGTGAGGGAAATATTTCTAATTGAATTTTTCAGGTGGAAAAGTGGTTGTTCAGACATGTTTTAAGTTATATGTGGTCACAGAGTTTATGGAAATCCAAGTCAGAATTTGAACTCAGTTTAGTTTAACTCTAGAAGCTCTTCTGCTAACATTTTTTTCTTTATATGATGCTTAATTTTTAAAATAAAAATCTAAATAAACAAATAAGAAAAATTTGTTTTAGTTTGGCTTATACTGAAGTCTGGGGCTCTGCCACAGGTAGAGTAAATGCCCTGTGTTCCATCTTGTAAATCAGCTGCAACATTTTCTACTCCATGGTCCCATAAGTCTGACTCTTCTCAACACCTGAAACTTTGATTGTGTCTCTGATTTTATTTGCTGCTATTTCAAGTGTGATTGCTTTCTGGTCTATTGATGTGAGTGCAGAAATGGTGGTGATGGAGGATGGAGAGGAATGTAATTTAATTTAAATTGCATTTTTGAGCAACATAGACACTTGGATATATCCTTCTTTATGTACTGGAATATGCCACTCAGCATATTTATCTGTGCATAAGTAAGCCTAAAATTTTCTATCTCCTGAAGCTGCACTCCTAGTAAATAGCATTAGAATTCTCATAGAGGAAAAAAAATTCTGAAATCTGTGAATCTTAGGAGGTTATTGGTAGGCAAGAGAGCTGTAGATCAACTCAAGATGAATGGCAGGCATTTTTTGTCAGTGATTCCAATGGGGCAAGAAAATGGTCAGGAGGTCAGCTCATTCTCTGACCATATAATCTACCTGAAAGCCCATCACAGCAGGTTCTGTCACTAGGAAATAGAGAGAAATCTATAACAAAAAGATTTAAAGAGTGCTGATTTTCATTCTGAAAAGAGTGAAAAAGTATGAATTCACATTGCCCATCATTTCGTCATAGAAGAAGATAATAAGCCATTTTGTGGACAAGATGCTATGAACTTTTAATCATAAAGAGCTAACTTTTCAGTTGAATCATCCCTTTCTTGTATGGACTGTAGACTATGGCATAAGTATTAACTCAGGATCCTTATAGATCAGGTGTTCAAATACTGGTCCCTGGCTTCCTCATTGAAGCCAGCCATATCAATCTTTTGTTTCATTGAAGAGGAATTTTCTCCAGTGATATGAATCTCTAGTCACTGCCTCCCTCCCAGTCATTTACTCAAATCAGCAGCCATTTTAAGCTGGGGCTTTCATTATCCTCTCATTGAGTAAAACCCTTTTTCTATAAACACCTGACATATGAGCCCCAGATGGTACAATGCCTCTGGATGTCAGAGTTCTTGCTTCGATTGGCCTGTGTTGGTTTATTGAATGTCAAGACACTTGTGATATGTATGAGTTTAATCCAGTATGGAAAAATTATTCTACACAAGATCTAGCACCAGAGTCTTCAGGGTTACCAGTTTAGGGAGCTGTTGTTTGTTCTCCTAAGATCTTGTCACCATTGGGACCTTTTCAGTGGTTCACATCAGTCAACACTTCCTACAAACCTCTGCTTAGTTATTTATACTCCAGAACTACTTCCATCAACTGTGACTTATTTCTCCCATAAAATACCTGCCTTAGTCTGATCTCTTACCTAGCTTGAGACATGGATAAACAGAAGCAGAGATTTAGGAAGTGACCCAGTCAGGAAGACACAACAGAGTTGACCTTAAATCTGGGCTTCCTGGCAGTTGGCTTTATTCCTTTTTATGCCTGCTTTTGGCCATGGTCCGATCCCACAGAACTTTCCTCATGTCACTTCTTTTCATGGTTGTACTTCCAGAGTTTCTCATCCAGGCCATTCCAGTTCTACAAGTTGATTCTCTAGTAGCTATTATTATTGTTGTTGTTGTTAAAATACCATACAAAGGGGTTACAATTACGTGGGCAAGGTAATGAGTGCATTTCTTATCAAGCATTGTTATAAAGTTCATTTTCAGCATAACATCTTGTACATCTCATTGTTAAAATGGGTCCACCTTTTCCCTATTTAAACCATTTGTTTTTTTCCTTCCCCTCCACAAATTATACTAACACCAAATACAGTGAAAACAGGGGCTTAAAATATTCCAAACTAGGGTTGAGAAGGTGGTTCAGTGGTAGAGTGCTTGCCTCACATGCATGAGGCCCTGGGTTCAATTCCTCAATATCACATAAGCAAAAAAAAAAAAAAAAAAAAAGCCAGAGGTAGCACTGTGGCTCAAGTGGTAAAGTGCTAACCTTGAGCTGAAGAGCTGTGGGACAGAGTCCAGGCCCAGAGTTCAAGCCCCACGACTGACAAAAAATAATAAATAAATAAAATATCCCAAACTACTTTAATTTTCTGCTACTCACTGAACAAAGCTCCTCATTAACTTTCTTCACTGGTGAACAATGATCTTAGTCATACAAAGTAAAAGTGATAGTATATAAAAATATATGACCTTAAAGAATATTTGAGTTTGAAGAACAAATTAATTAGAGTCCAAGAAATTATGATTATAGGACTGGGATATTTTAACATAGTGTGCCTTTTCAAGAACTTATATTTACTAAATTTTGTTATCAGAGAGAACTTTTCTTTCAAGGTCATTTCATCCAAATTTGAGATTGGAAACAATTATAGCATGATCCAGTAGAACAAAAAAACAAAGAATTATTTTTTTTTTTGGTTGGTTGTGGGGTTTGAACTCAGGACCTGGGCACTGTCCCTGAGCTCTTTGGCTCAAGGCTAATGTTCTACCACTTTGAGCCACAGTCTTCTGGTTTTTTGAGTGATTAATTGGAGAGAAGAGTCTCGAGGGGACCATGATCCTCAGAGCTCAGCTTCCTGAATAGCTAGGATTACAGCAGTGAGCCACTGGCACTCAGCAAGAATGATTTTTCTTTTTTCTTTCCTTTATTTATTTTAAAATTTACCTTATTGTTATTATAGAGGTGATGTACAGAAGGGTTATATTTACATGACTCAGATAATGAGTACATTCCCATTTGTACAGTATCACCTCTTCCCTCATTCTCTCCCATTCCCACCCTCCCATCTCCACCCACGGATTATGTAGTTCACTTTCATCAGTGTCTAGTGCACTTCACTGCAGCCCTTTTTCACCCTTTATCCTCGGGTTCTTTGTCCTCCCTACCATAAGATACACACGTGAATCAGCAAGAATAATTTTTAAGATCATCTTTGACCCCAAAGCTTCATGGGACTACCTGTTAGAAGATCTAGCATCCCACAATTAATTATTAATCAGTCTAGGTGCACATTTCATTATCCTTATAACTTTTTCAAATTTGAATATTCTCTAAGAGCAACACTTTATTAAGCTCCTTTCAATGTCTAATATAGCAATATAAGAGATAATCAGATACTTTACTGAATCAGAAGAAAAGCAATAACATATAGCTGGCAAGTAATACACATTTAGTAGTTATAGCTATCTCCATTTGATTATCACAAGATTTGTGACCAAGTATATTATTTATATCTTGAGCCACTAATGTAGAAGTATGGCTGTGTACTTTCTTAATGAATTGTGTGATGAAGAACAAAATAATAATTCTTAGTCTCTACTTTATTATTAAGTTATTCTCTGTAATTGAGTATTTTAAGATGAAGTGAAATAAAAAAGTCAGTGAATGTAATATACTGAAACATACATTGATCTAAATTATAGCATTATTATAGCAGGTCATCAAAGACATGTGAAGACATTTTCTATAGGTTTCACTGCTTGTTACACCTAAGTGTCAAGAGACACCACAAACTCAACTGCTTACAGTTTGTGCTTCCTGAGTCTTCACCTGTAGTACTGAGAGGCTTCCAGCCTAGAAGTTCGTAGAGAGACCATTATGTACCCATGCTGGCCTACAAAGTAATATTCCCCATACTACCCCACAAGTTCTGTCAGGGACTGCTACTTTCATAAGACTGTAGCTCTTTGAACATCCAAATTAGAATTGCATAGCTTTTACAAATAGTTTCAGGAAGGACTCTAGAGATCTAGAGATAAAAAAATAAATAGCTAAAATCTCAGATCTCTTAGAGCTTTATAGAATCTGTGCCTCTTGCTTGATATCCTAGAATTGTCCAGAGTCCCTGTTTCAGGCTAGAACATTACAAATCTCATGAAGTGCATTTTTCCCTCCCCTTGGGTGATTATCATCCACTAGCAACTCTGTCTATTTTGAGTCTGCTAGACTTGTACCTGGATCTCAGATAACTCTACCTGGAGTCACAGGCAAAGTCCTCCACCAACATACAAACCGTACCAGGCAGACAGACCATTTAGGAATTTCATCTTCCACCATGGCTTTTAAGAGAAGAAAAAGAAAAAGGAAACCAAAGAAAACTAAAACAAAAACAATGTTCACTTGCTAACACTTCTGTGTGGTCCATTCTGTTAGCATCCAAGATATGCCTGTTTCTAAATGACCCAACTGCTCTCATTTTATAAATTGAATCTTTGAGGCATTCATAAACTAAATAATAAAACATTCAGAATCTCATTCATCCCTGTGGGGGCAAAAATGGAGAGGCAACTTTTCGGTCATTTTTCAGCACTATAAATAGCTAAAGGTACCATTATTTAGCAATTTGGCTGCTCACCTGAGTAGCTGAAATTTACCTGGCATCTCTTTGTCTTTTTTTGAGGTAACTTCCTCAAGCATCTTAATATAGTTAGCAGCCTGGAGTAAGTTCCTGATTCATGCACCTTTCACCAATGAGTTTTCATAATACTAAATAGAATGTCAGCAGATTACACTAGAGAAAATTTAGTCTATTAAATTATTCCATAATTTGAGGAGTTAATATTAAAGGTTATAGGGATTTTTAAAAATTTCTCTCATCATCTTATTTTTTCTGAAAATAAAAACAAAAAACAGAACACCAGTAAGACAACAACAACAAAAGTGGAGTTAGTTCTGGGTCTAAGAGATCTGCTTGTTGTTCCAAAATTATATTGTTCCTAGAATATTAGCCCTACCTGTTAAACTCAGGCTTCTAGTACTGTCTGGTAATTATCATGTCTAGGGAAAAAGCAACAACAACAACAACATGAGATTGTCCCAGGGAAAGTCTGCATGTGGAAAGTAATTCCATTTGTAGGCTGTTTGTGATGGTCACAAGAACATCAGCAAGAGTGAGAATGTCTAGTAGGAATTGGTATAGCACCTGCTGGCTTTTCCCACTAGCCTTTTCAGAAAGTGCCTCAGGTGTTCAGTAATATTTAGGAGACCTTGATCGTTCTTTTTGTCTGTCTGTCTGTCTGTCTGTCTGTCTGTCTGACTGTCTGTCTGTCTGTCTCTTTCTTTTGACTCTCCTAAAATAAAATCTTAGAGGATAGCATCTGAGATGATCTTGCCCCTAATAATACTTCCTTCTTCAAGTGCAGGGGCATCTGACACAAGCTCTGTGGCTTCCTGATTTATGTGCATGGCCTCTTCCAAACTCTCTTGCCCTTCATATGAAATCTATCATCTCCATTCACATTCCTCATACCTGACTTCTGCCTCTTTGCCTCAAATCTTGAATGGACTTTACTTCTGGGCTTCTTGAAAAGCTTTGTCATCTTTATCATCCTTGCCTACTAACCACAAATGGCCCTTACTACTACTACCTTCTCTGGCCATAGGACACACTTCAAACTAACACCTCTGAACCACAGCCTGAAATAGTTCTCAAGAAAGAATGTGCAAGCAGTCTTAAGATAACCTCATAACTCCATCTCAAAATGTCAAACTCTTTTTTACCTAATATAGTTTAGAATTTCTCTTTTATATATTCCCTTTGCTGTGCTTTAAATGTTTGGGTGACTTTTTAAATAAACACACCCCTGGAATGGTAAATGTTTTACAATAGTAGAAGTATATCTCACAAAATAATGTGTAACATTATTTTGAAACTGTGATTAGAAGTTAGAGATGGACTAAAAAAATAAGAATCCCAATCTTCAGCCTGCAGTTGGGACTCTAACTCTGATGCATGAAATGCAGCCTTAGTATCTGACGATGCAACCTGAATCTTTCCATTTTTGGAGAGAGCTGATCCTGTGTAGCACTTTCTCTATGAACTACAATTCCTGTCACAAAATATTTTGATAGGCACTCAACCCTGTTTGGATCTTGGCTATAAATATTTGCTTAGACCCTAAAACTGATGTCCTAAGTTTACAATGCACATATTGCATAAATATATGTTGATAAATAAACTTGGTAGCTGGCGTATGAATTGCATGTAAACTCCTTTTTTAAGCAAAGAGTTGAATTTTATAGACTGTAAAATATGGATATTGCTCTATTTATCTTGATGTACCTCTATGAAAAGGTGACTGCTGTGATTGGAAAGTCATACCACATAACTAAAATAAGGTACTTTATTTAGCATTTTAGGATATCCCCTGACCAATGTATATATATATAACCATAACTATCTTGAAAAATTAGTTGTTTATTGCATAAATATTTTCAAGAGCTATGGCTAGAATCCCAAATTGTTTTATAAATATTGTGAGAAGGGAGGAGCTGGTCACTACTATAAAAATGGGCTCAGTTCTAGTTGGTCATTGTAAGTAGAGAAAAATAGTAATAGGAGGTATGTACCAGCTTAAGGTTGTATGGCCAAGATATTAGGAATAGATATGTAAATATACATATATATAAATATATATATATCAAATTATTTAGTAACAGGGAAATTTATTTATTTATTTTTGTTGGTTGTGGGGCCTGAACTCTGGGCCTGGGCACTATCTTTCAGCTCTTCAGCTCAAGACTAACATTATACCACTTGAGCCACAACAACACTTCTGGCTTTCTTTGCTTATGTGGTGCTGAGGAATTGAGACCAGGGCCTCATGCATGTGAGGTAAGTGCTCTACCACTGAGCCACCTTCCCAACCCCGGGAAATTTATTTAAAGGAGCACATTGTAAATATTTTTAGGCCATATGGACAAGATCAGGCTTTTATTTTATGCATTCCTCTTTTAGTCTATTTATTCTTTTATTTGCTTTTTTTTAAGGCTCTGAATATGTAGAAGCTATTCTTACCTGTTATGGATTGAATGTGAAGTATCCCCCAGTGGCTCATGTGTTGCAAACTTGGTACTCAGTCAGTGGTACTATTTTGAAGGTGGTAGAAGCTTTCAGAGTGGGAGACTAGCTAAAGAAAATAATTTACTGGGAGTTTTGCCTTGAAGGGCTTATCATGTTTCTAGCCCCTTCCTGCCTATCTTTCTGTTTCCCAGATGCCATGAATTAAGCTATTTTATTTCACCATACCATTACACTGTGATTCTGTGCCTCTTTATAATCCAGAGACGCCCGAGTGAACAAATCATGGATTGAAATTTCTTCTTTTTTTTTTTGGGGGGTCCGGTCGTGGGGCCTGAACTCTGGGCCTGGGCACTGTCCCTCAGCTCTTCAGCTCAAGGCTAGAGCTCTACCACTTGAGCCACAGCACCACATCTGGCTTTTTTTCTTTTTGCTTATGTGGTGCTGAGGAATCGAACCAGGGACTCAGGCTTGCAAGGCAAGCGCTCTACCACTGAGCCACCTTCCCAGCCCATGGATTGAAATTTCTGAAACCATGAACTAAAAGTTGTTTACTCTCAGGTCTTTGTCGCACAGAGGGAAAAAAAAAACTAACTAAACCAATTACTTTATGCTTTGATTATCTTAGATCAAAATAAAGGTTTTTAAGGTACCTTTTGAAGACCAGAGGCTGGTGGCTCATTTCTTTCATTCTAGGTACTCAGGAGGCTGAGATCTGAGGATCCTGGTTCAAAGCCAGAAAACAACCCAAAACTCTTCAACTCTTAACGCTACTTTTTATAGAGGTGTTATTCAAGCGGTAGAGTGTCATCCTTGAGTGAAAATACTAAGTTGGAGTATGAGGATCTGATTTCAAGCTTTACTACCAGCCCTATTTTTAAGCATGGGAAATTACCATTTAAGAGAGTTTTATGCTAACTAATAATAGTCAAAATAAATCCAGTGGGAAAGTTGGGGTTTGCTAGAAGTCTGTAGCCCTTACTAACTTTGCTTTTTCTCCACAATCCTAGATGGTCCTGAATGAACCTACAGAGCTTAGACCTTTTAGGAACACAGGCTTAGATAACTAAGTATCTGTTATCCAGAGAATCTGACAAACTTTCAGCAAGGTAATACAAATATGCAATCATCATAAATGCTCACACTTTATGTGATCAAGGAAAGGAGTTCCTAATACAGTGATAGTTGTTATCTTCAGAATTTGTGTATAATGCTACTACATTTAGCTTCCCAAGTAAAAACCATGTTCTTTATTTCTGATGTCAGGAAGAAATGCTTTCCAAGTTACTTACTTACATCTTGTCCCAATTCTACCAAACAGGGTGCACTTTTATCTTCTTATGCCAGGATAGCCATGAGCATCCCTTAACTGGTTCTCTTGGAGGCTCCTTTCAGAAATTTCACCTTCTGATTCTGCTAGCCTACCCTCAGATAGGATAAGTTTTGGAATTACATTGCTCTGGTTGTGTCTCCCTTTTCTCTCAATGACCTAAATTTAATTCAATTCATTCATTCATTGATCAGATATTTATGATGCCCTGAATTTATTGTGCTGGAAACTGCAAAAACATATATATGTACATATATATATATATATATATATATATATATATATTAGATTCTCTGCCTTCTATTAGATGAGATAAGACAGTGAAAAAATTCTTGTGATAGGAAGATGGAATGTGACAAGAGCCATTTGAGTAATGCCAGCAATGTACAACAAAGATACTAGAGAAAATTTCTGATGGGTAAGACTGGCAAAGACTGAAGAAAATCAATGAAAACTTAGTCAGCAGTCAGTATATGAAGATGGCACAGACAGGACAACATGGTTGACAGCAAGACATTTGCAGGGACACCTGCACAGCAAAACACAAAAGTTATTATGGAAAGTGTGGCCATATACTTTTACTAGCTGAGTGGTAGAATAACTTTGGAGAATGAGTTAAGACAAGTTGCTCAATAGTCTAGAATACTAAGCCAGCTCGTTTGAGCTGTCTTCAGTATACCTTGAAAAAAAGATGATGTTTTTCAAGTCCATATGCCTTATTATAAGTAAAGTGTATTTTTATATTGCACAGACATCATTCAGTGACACCTACTGAGCTGAGAGGTAAGGTAAAAAATAGACTCAAATTTCTGTGATAGTTTACCTTGATTTCACTTTTCTGGATTATCAATAACATAAAGCAATGTGAATGACAAGGTAATTTAGTATTTACATTTCCAAGAATATGTATAGACTATGAAGTGCTGCTCCTATTATGTGTAAACTGAGGAAGAAGTTTTGAGAAGTGGTAAAAAGAAAAAAAAATACCCAAAACAACGATTGAGTGTGGGATTTTGGAGAACATACAGAGTGGAGATGTGTTTGGTGAAATTGAAAAAAAAATTGCCTTTATGTTTTTCAACCTAACCATGAATTCCTGTACCTAAATATTTCACTCTATACTGATGTTAAATGTGGCTCATTATAGCTAATTGAACACTGCCTTAAATGTGTGTGCGTGTGTGTGTGTGTGTGTGTGTGTGTGTGTGTGTGTGTGTGTGTGTGTGTATCTGCGAGCCTAAAGTTCTGGGGCTTGAACTTAGAGCCTGTGCACAATCCCTGAGCATTTTTGCTCAAGGCTAGCACTCTATCACTTGAGTCACAGGTCCATTTTTGTCTTTTTTACATTTTTAGGTGCATAATTGGAATTAAGGGGGTCATTTGCTTTCCTGGCCAATCTAGCTTCAAACCAGGATCATCAGATCTCCTGAGTAACAAAGATTATGAGCACAATGATTACAGTGGATTGTATATTTTATGCCCATCTAACCAGACAATTTAAAGAGCAATGATCTCAGTGATGCATGATTCTTTAATTCTTGTATATCATCTTTTAATGCAACAGACATGATAGTTTTCAGTAGAATAAGCTCCCAGTTGAGAGATAATATCACAGTTGGCATGTTCCTGTTGGTTCTCTAAGAAGTTACAAGCAACATCAATGCAGTCTGGTAGTTCTGGATTTCAGAAGTCTAAATAAATGTCATGGCATTGCAATCAATGTGCCAGCAGGACTATGTTTCTTTCAGCAATCTCCAAGAGAAAAGTCATTCCCTTACTTTCTTCTGCTTCAAGAGGCTGCCTACATACATTGGTTTGTGGCTTCTCTGTATTCAAAGTAAGTTCAGCACTGAGCAGGGTTTCAATGTTACTTTTCTCTCTCACATTCTTGCCATCCTTGTTATTCACTGATAGGAAACTTTGTGAATAAAATGGAGCCTTTTTAAATAAAGCAACTATGGAAATCATTATGAAGCT
Source organism: Dipodomys merriami (assembly GCF_024711535.1). Lineage (NCBI taxonomy): Eukaryota > Metazoa > Chordata > Mammalia > Rodentia > Heteromyidae > Dipodomys > Dipodomys merriami. The sequence goes on along the minus strand of NW_027203381.1, from coordinate 27,342,167 downwards.
TCCTCAACAATGTAAAAATAGAATTACCGTGTGATCCTGCCATATCACACCTGGCATATTCACAGGAATGTGAGTTAGCATGCAGTGGAGGTACATGCATGATCATGTTTCCAACAGTAGTATTCAAATAATAACCAAGTAATAACCAAACTGGTTAATCAGACCAGGGGTCTAGCAAATGATAAATAAAGAAAATGAAGTGTTATTCATCCCCCAAAAGAGTAAAATTATGTAGTATGGAGTAAAAAAGGAGTACTTAGAAATTATCATGCTTATTAAGATGCTTGAAAACACAAATACAATATATTGTTGCATAATCTAGACCTAAAAATAAAGAATGAGGCAAATGGAAAAAAGGGGAACTATGCATGGGGGGGGAAACAGTGGGTGGGTGGAAGATGAGAGGAGACGTTGAAGGGAAAAAGATGATTGAAGAACTTCATATATATGTATAAAATAGAATAATGAAACTCATTAAAATTGTTCAAACAACAGAGGGAGGAGATCAAAAAGACTAATAGAAAGGGTGAATTTGATTGAACTATGTTAACACATGTGCAGAAATATCACAATGAAACTGCTTTGTACAATTAATGTATGCTAATTAAAAATAATTTCAACTTAATGGTATCTTCAAAAGTATTTTTTTTTCTTTTTTGCCAATGAGGTAATGTACTCTTAGATTCTCAGGATTGTAATGCAGATGTATTTGGAAGGTCATATTCTACTTTCCATGACAGATTTGGGAAGGGAAGACTTTCAGTGGTCTCACTTCTGCAATGTGCTTATTATCCATCAGTCTCTCACCTAGGAGATCAGCTAGGTTCTGTTACTGAAGGTTAATCTTAACCGAAGGGTCAAAGGGTAAAAGTGTTTGTTCCAATCAGAACAGGTTCTCTGAAGGAAACAAACAAACAAAAAAGGTGAGTTTCTATGTAAAAGGAAGGTAGCCACCGTGATTCATTGCTCAGGAAAGCCAGGTAAATGGGTGCATTTGCATCATTGCCACCTCCTGTAAGAAAGCCATTATGATTAAGCATTGCTCATTTAAGAAGTCTCAGTTGAAAGATAAGCAATTGAAGTTTGAGAAGGGATATTTCTTTTGACTCACCTATCAGAATCATATTCCTTGTACCAACATTTACTGGTATACTAGATTGCTGTGGGGAAGTTACAGGAGCTCAAAAATGGAAGAACTCAAGGAGGACAGAAGAAGCCACAAATAAGAAGTGTGCATCTAGCCCCTCATAGCCTGATTTGGGGTAGGCTCTGGTTCTGTGTCAAACATTGAAAGAAGCTTATCTCATAAAAGGGGATCTTTGCTCCTCCAGTTCATTCATTCACCTATTTCTTTCTGAGCACCAACTCTTGGAAACTATTCACTACTTCCCCCCGCCCCCCCCCCCCTGGAACTTTCTGTTCCTTATGCCGCATGATAGAAGGATGTGATCTGTCCCTAGCTACAAATGAAAAGCAGTTAGTTGATCATGGGCAGAGCTACCCCTCCAAGGGCAGGAGCTCTTTTACATTTGGACATTAATTCATAATCAAACATTGATGAATCATGCTATTTTACTGAAAAGCACAGTCCTTAAGTCAACCACCTAATCTAAGGGAAGAAATTAAACTCTAAACCAACATAAACACATTACAAGTCATTAGTGTAATTAAAAAGGAATGTATAATTAAAACATTTGTGTATTTTAGCTCAAATTCATCTGCAGTTGGAAATTTTAATGAACTGTTCATCAAAAGAAGTCTCAGGAGTCTGGGGATAAGTTTAGCATAACAAGAAACTGAATGTTTTCTTCCTCTCTACTTCAGGAGCCCCATTCCCTCTGGTTTCTAAAAAGCAACCTGTCATTGGTTCCACCAAACTAATAATGATTCTAAGTGGTTATGATTGCTTCCATGTTTTAAACTGATGTTATCTTTTTATCCCTTAAGAATTATGTTTTTCATAATTACTTCTCTTTTGTCCTTTCCTTAAGACAAATGATTTTGTAATTAGCGATGAAGGAAGGAGTCGTCACTCTAAGACATCTGTCAAGTTGTCAGGAAGTATGTCTCCCTGTAGCTATATTTAAACTTTCTGTTTAATAGCCTCTTGCTTTATTTCACAAGAACATCTCTGCGGAATCATGCCCAGGATCCCCTAATGATCAGGTTCTATAAAACACTGAGCAATTAGACTGTAAGAAATATCGCTCCCCAGAATGTTCTTCCTATTCATAATGTGTACCTCTCCCTCCTCACATTCTCTTCACCCAGGCTCCCCACCCACTCCCCACCCAACTTTTTGTGCTCTAGTTGGAGATTCTAGCCTAGGAAATGGTTGAGTGTGTCAAAAATTAGGCTGACATTTTCCCCAACTTCGGCATTCAGAGATAACAATGCACTTTCTGCAAATGAGTGGCAAACTATTGTGAGAAACAGAATGCATCTCCCTTGGAGAGAGCACCAGTACTGTGTTTTCCCCATACACCCTACAGAGAAATGAAGCCCTTGCTAACGTGTTTGTTGTTCTGTGTCATCTGCCTCCAGGAGTAGTTTTCCAGTGACTCTGAAAGCTTCATTCCTTAGGAACAGAATCCAGACTGACACAGAAATCTGAGTGGAATGCTGAGGAATATGGACAGCCCATTTTAGATAGCATTTGAGATTACCTCTGATCTCTGATTCAGAAGCTATTCTGTCAATAGCTAAGACCCTAAATCTCACAGAAATCTGGAGCTTCTGAAATCACTCACTTTTTATTCCTCTTTTATTCCTCCCTAGTCTGTTTAACCCATTACTCTTGTTCTTTATTAGAGAACACATTTTGAATCACAGATAGTTTTGTAATTTTTCCAGAGTTATACACAAGTATCAGAAAGACCTAGGAAAAACAAAACATAGTGAACTGTGGTCTGATTTCCCACCTGGTCTTGGAAGAGACACAGAGATAGCACCAACTATGATGAATGAACAAATTCAATTTAATTCTAGTCTATGGCTACAGAGGCCTAAGCTTTGTAGATCTTGTTAATTTCTTCCTTGTCTTAGGAAATGTTTGCAGTTGATAACTCTTTTGGAAAATTTTTCATGTCACCCCTCCCTTAAAATGATACATGTACTTGTGGTCTGGCTTCCAGACCACAAGTAATAATCTGAAAATATAGATATCTTTGCCTTTAAGAATAGACTCTTTAAGACAGAAAAGTATGCAGGGCACATGTGTACACACACATGTACAAACGTACCAACAAGGTATTATAATCTAAATATTCAGAGAGGTTAAAGAGAGAGACTTCTATTTTCTGAAAAGGCTGAGACAATACATCTTGTTCCCCTTTCTATGCCTGCTGGAATGTAGTGGATGAGCCTGTTACATAATGTGAGCACAAATGTAGCAAATTTAATGTCTGCAATGATTTAAAAAAATAATTAAATCTTGTGCTGACTTCCCTGGTTAGCTTCCCTACTTATCTCTTCATGGAGCTCATGGATCATGATTACATTTAAGATGAAATAAAATTCTCAAATGTCTTTAAACTGCACTTACCTATTTCTTTACTTATTTCTAATGGCACTTATCCCTGGTGGCTATTTCCATGTACCTAAAACTATTTTCACGTCTGTTATATATATATATTTTTTACCATTCTTCACATCAGTGTCAGAATGATCATCTGAAAACACTAGTTGCATCACTCCATTGTCTTCAAGCTGTCAAGAGGCTGAAAAGTCTCCCTCATATCTATGGGTTATTTCCTGGCTCATGTCTCCTGCCCTCACCTCATCCATCTTTCTTGTTTATCATTTTTCAGTAGTAGACATTTTGAGCTCATTGAATTGGATGGCTCCCTGCACTGTATCCACTCCATCCCAATTTCTTAACTCAACCGTATTGGTGTAATGACAGATAGTAGAAACACTGAAGTCAAGATGGGGAGGTAGAAAATACCATGTAGCTTCCATACCTCCCTTACACTTTCTACTTCCTAATTCTTTTTTTTTCAAATGAGAGATATAGATCTCTAGCTAAGATTTTATTTCCATTGCTAACTTCTACTAACAGTTAAATGCAATTCTCAACAGTGAAATTGCTCTGAAATAACTGATTTTTCCATCTTTACTAGCATTGTATTTTACTCATATTCAGACAGTAGACTCCTTACCTTCATTCTGTTGTTGCTCATTAGAATATTGTATTTAACATTCTGGAATCAAATTTCTCTTGAGGTTCTTACTTTAAAGGTGTTACATAATTACCACCTCCAATATTTACCTTTGGGTTCATATTCTTTCCTCTAGAAACATCGTGCTTGACAAGTATTCACGTGGTAAAAAGTCATACAGATATAGAACCATGTTTTGTTGCCACTATTCCATTTGTTTCTGGTTAATAATTGATATGGCCTTGCTTGTGTGGTTTTGTAGCCATTCTTGCCAATTACAAATATATAGAAACTTAGTCTGAATTACAGAGAAATTTAATAGTTGTAGGTAGGTTGAGTAAACAAATGAGAGGCTGAAGCATCAAGTGGCAGTGAAAATTGTACATTAGGCAAGAAATTTGTTAAGATGAGACAATGTAAACTGTGTGACTAGGTGAGAAAATTTGGCCAGAGCAAGCTCCATAGCTTCATGTTTACATCATGTGAACCAAAGAATACTTTTAGTTACACAAGTCTCTGAAAGGTGTTCTTCTGTCACCCCTGGTGATTGGCATCTCTATACTTTGATCCAATATTTATTTGTGTATCAGGGAGCTACTAGATTTTGTATTTTGAAAGTCTATGTCACTCAAGGAAAAGAGAAGATGCTGAACATATGTAGAACTTGAAGGGACAATAAAGTAAAATACAGCTAAAATTTTGACCTCCAGAAAATCCAAAGGAAATGGGGAGAGCAGAAATATCACAGTTACAGGGAGAAGAACACAGATGCTTATGAGAGAAACTTCAATAGTTTTTTTTTTAATGCCAGATAACTTGTGGGATATAAAAGAGGATCTAAACTACTTTTCTCCTTTACACTATCAAGCAGTGCCTAAGTAAGAAACAAATGGTGATGAATACTCCTAGTCAGTCTCACTAAGACACAGAAATCAAAGGAAGAAACAAATCCATCTTGAATATTTTGAATTGAGGATGGAGATTTCTAACAGCTTTATAATTTCTCCTTTAACATAAGAAAGTCTCTGTCAGAATTGTGTCCAATGATCAGTAAGTCGGGCGGGGTTATTATAAGAACATTCCAAACATTGTCTTCATCAAGTATTACTTGTAAGAAAGAAAGAGCATCTAGCATGAGAGTATGGAGAAGTCACTTGGTGGCTTCAAAGGAAAAAAAAGCTTACAAGTAATATATCTGGCATTGATGAGTGGAAGTTCATTATGACCGACCCTTTAGGTCCTTATAATAGTTCTCTTCTAGGGGAAATGACACATTAAGTCCCTAGTGGTCTAATTAAAAGACAAATATGATGCTGCCATTTGAAGAGATTTGAAGATTTTATAACAATGAGACTTTGAGAGAGGAATCACAAAAATCTAAGAACAGGCAGAAACCTGGAATTTCTTATAGGGTTATAGGGTAGCATTGGAACAATGTCCTGAAATAACATGAAAGATTCAATGGGATATATTTTTGTAATTCATGTACCCAGGAATCCCACTCATTCCTTCATTTTGTGAAACTTCTCTTTTCATTAAAAGAGGATAATAGATTTTACATATGTGCACACATACATAATTATGCACATATTCACACACATAGACCTCTCCCCACGTGTATATATAGCAAACTTTATGGTCCCCAGCAGTCTGACTGAATGTAGAAATCAACCTCAACAGACTATCCTAGAATTTAGATGCCAGGAAGAAAGACCTTTCTTATAATGCTGTCAGACTGTATTGAAAAATGCCACTGTGGTCTATTTGTGATGCGTGTCTCAACATGGCCACCTTAGGGACTTTTTAATGTTAAAATAAAGAAAGGAGAAAGGGGTACTGACAGAACAAATAATAAAAAATCTATAATCCACAAGTTTGGTTTCAGATTAAAACCAGGGAAAGCTTTTCTAATTTCATCAGCTCTTCATACCCCCTTCCCTCCCTCCTGTCCCCCATCCACATTATGCTGGTCACATCAAGAATACTGTATAATAGGCTGGGTAGCAGTGGCTCATACCTATAATCCTAGCTATGCAGGAGGCTGAGATCTGAAGATCGTGGTTCAAAGCCAGCCTGAGCAGGAAAGTCTGTGAGGCTGTTATCTCCAATAAACCACCAGAAAACTGGAAGTGGCACTGTGACTCAAGGCTCAAGTGGTGGAGAGCTTGCCTTGAGCAGAAGAGCTGAGGGACAGTGCCCAGCACAAGCCCCATGACCAAAAAAAATAATACTGTAAGATATTCATCTTAAATATCTTCATTAGCTTAAGACAACCAAGTATCTTAGGCATCTTTCTAAACCTATTTTACTCTTCCACTATGTCACAGGTAGGACATATTCTAATAAAAGTCTTTTCTACATCTCATTAGATCATCAGCCTCCATAAACTCTAAGCCTTCCCAAACATGCATGTTCCCACACACCCACACATTCCTGCTGACACTTTTAAAAATAGATGATGTTAACATGATAGGTATTTACAGTGAACTGGATCTGTCACAGTAAATAATTTCAAGATGTCTCTCGTGGCCATGTTTTTCATCAGGGTTTACAGTTGTACTTGGTATAATTAATCCTAAGGTTGTCATCTTATTCAAAAAAAATAAAGTATCAGAGGATGTTACAAAATAAATTCCTTTGCTATGAAAATTCATCTCCAGAGATGAGAACTCAAACACCAGAGCTACTATTGTTTTTACAATGGCTCCTGAAATATGTTAATAAATATTGGGTTTTACAATCCCCAGACAAATAAATACATAATTGTAATGATGGATATTTATCTAAAAATTTTGGGCTCAATCACATGTATTATGGTTTGAGAAATTGTACATATAACTTAGTGAAGATATTACATCTATAAAATGACAATTGCATGCCTCACAAAAGGAGCATCCACAGAAAAAGTGTCATTATAAGCTTAAAACTTTAGAGCAGAAATTTAAAAGTTCACCATAAGCAATAGAAGTATTGACAGTCTCCCAGAAATCAGGACAGACAGATGAAGAAATATAATAGAAAATATAAGAAAATTAGACCATCTGTTCATGGTTAGAGCATAGGCCAAAGGATTTGGAGAAAAGTAGAGCAGCTGAAATGTATTTGAAGTTAGTATGGAAGAAATAATGCAAGAAAACTTCTCAGACCTAAATCGAAGTAAATTCACCTGATTTTATGTATACTGAATGAAAACACACCCTCAAACAGGGATATGTATAATCATAAAATACCAAAATTGTAGGCTTGGGGGAAGGAAAGATCTTGTTTCCATAAACTGAAAAAGAATGGAGGATATAAGCACAATCACATTTAATTTCTAAAAGGGATATATTTATTAATATATTTTCAATTTTATTTTATTTTAAAGGTTATGTACGAGGGTATGCAGTTATAAAAGTAAGGTAATGAGTACATTTCTTTTCAAACAGTGTTACCCCCTCCTTCATTTTCTCCTGTATTTCCTCCCCTGACTCCTCTCCCAAGTTGTAAAGTTAATTTTCAAGATAGTGTCTAGTTCATTGGTTCACCCTTTGTCTCACCATTTCTGTGATTCCTCTTCCCTTCCTCAAATCAGATAAACTTATATACAAGACAAAAATCAGAAACAGTGATCAAGGTGAATAAAACAGAGGAGAAAATAACAGAAAGACAAAAGAAATAACTGTAAACAGTACAATTAAAAAAGAAACAAAAACAAAAGAACAGCAAAAACCTCCTGTTTCTGTATCATGGATTTCATTTTGATTAGTATCATTTTATATGGTCATAGATACATAGCTATTGGGCTATTGTGAACCTCTGCCAGGGCTCTCCTAGGCATATACTAATTATTACAAATGAGGGAAACCATGGAGCTTATGTTTCTTTGGGTCTGGCTTACTTTAGTTAATATGATTTTTCCAAGTCTTTCCATTTGCTTTTGAATGGGGAGATGTCATTCTTTCTGATGGAAGCATAGAATTCCATTGTGTGTATTTAGCACATTTTCTTTTTCTTGTACTTTTTTATTGAAAAATGCTGTACAGAGAGGTTACAGTTATATGAGGAAGGTAATGAGTACATTTCCTATTGAGCATTGTTGCCTCCTCCTTTGTTTTCCCCCTACCCTCCCTTCCCTTCCACCTCCACAACTACTCCCCTTCCCTGCCGCCGAAGTTGTAAAGTTCATTTTCAACATAATGTTTTGTACATCTCATTGTTACAATGGGTCAACCTGTATTCTTATTTAAGCATTTTGTTTTTTTCCCTTCCCCTCCCCGAATTAGAGAAGTGTATATACAAGATGCAGAGCATCGACATCAAATAAAGTGAAAACAGGGGTTATACCATGGGGAAGGAACATACAAAGCAACAAAAAAATCACATGCTACATTATGAATATGTTAGAAACAATAGCAAGAAAGAAAAAAGGTATTTGTGTCCCTGCCTTGGGGTTCATTTCACTTAACATCATCTTATATGGTCATATTTTACATTGCTTTTGGCCTTTTCTGCTTGTCCTACACATGTACTAGTTATTGCAAATTAGGAAAACCATGGGACCTATGTTTCTTTGGGCCTGGCTTACTTCACTTAATATAATTTTTTCTAAGTCTCTCCATTTCCTAACAAATGGGACAATGTCATTCTTTCTGATGGAGGCATAGAATTCCATCATATATATATATATATATATATAAACATTTTCTTGATCCATTCATCTATTGAGGGGCATCTGGGTTGGTTCCATACCCTAGCTATGGTAAATAAACCTGCAATAAACATAGTTGTGCTGATAGCCTTAGTATTGCCTTGTTTGTGATCGTTTGGATAAATGCCCAAAAGTGGGATTGCTGGGCCTCAGGGAAAAAATGTGGAGTCTTTTGAGGACTCTCCATACTGCTTTCCTAAGTGATTGAACAAGTTTACACTCCTACCAACAACGCAGTATGGTTCTATTCTGGCCACATGCCCTCCAGCATCTGTTGTTATTAGAGTTCTTGATTCTAGCCATTCTAACTGGGGTGAGGTGGAATCTTATTTTCTTGATTCATTCATATATTGAAGGGTATCTGGGTTGAGTCCGTATCTTAGTTATGGTAAAGAATGCTACAATGAATATAGTTGAGCTGCCAGCTTTAATGTGGGCTTGTTTGTGATCATTTGGGTAAATGCCCAGGAGTAGGACTGATGGGTCATACTCTATGTTTAGTCTTTTGAGGACCCTCCATACTGCTTTCCAGAGTGGATATTTAAATCTGAAAGAAATGAATGAAAGCCTTTAAATAAGTAAAAAGATAATAATCTTCAACTTAGAATTTAATACCCAAATACTGTTCAATCAAATATGAAGGGAAATAAAGACATGTTAAGATGTGTTGTTTGTCACAAGACGTATCTCCCATATATTCTTATTTTATTTCAACACAAGAGATGGAGACTTGCGGTCTATTGTATGAAAGGTCAAGTGTGTGGAAGAAGCACTGGAGCACTCAGTATGAGCAAACCTTGAAATTATTCACACCTAATTCTGAAGTAGAAGAAAGTCACAGAGACAGGGTCTCACAAAAGAGCACCAAATAATAATCACTACAAGCAAGATCCTTTCAATAAACAAAGGGAAATCTTGTTCTGGGTGTCAATATGTGCCAGTACTATATTAAAGTTCTCTTCATTTCTTCTTGTGCTTATATTGCAAGAGAAAAATCATTATTATGGGCCTTATTTTAACAGGTGAGACACTGAGGCGTAGGGTGGCTCCCCAGGACAGAGCCCAAGGGGAGAGGATGGACATTCTTGCTTGTCTCTCCTAGGCTGTCTATCTTCACATTCACCGTGGGAACCATTCAGGATGTTCTTTTTCCATTTGTTTAAAGTATGGCATCTAATTTTCCAAGGAAGAGTTACATTGTCATATTTCCACACATACATAGAGTGTACTGAATCCAATGCATTCCTCTGATTGTGTAGTGTTTCACAGTACATGTGTAGTAGTATAGTCAAGGTTATTCATCTCCACATAGAAGACCTTCTAGAATTTCAACTCTGACACAGGATGTGTCCTGTATCTCTCCACACATGTTTTTCAGCAGAGTGCCTAGTATGGTGTTAGTATTCGACACTCTGGTTTGTGAGAAAGCTTACTGTAAAAATGCCTGGGGGGATGATGCAGCTCCGTCATACCATTAGTGATCCTGGGTAAAGGTAAAACAAACAAATTCTCCACGAATGTTATGTGGCAGAGGAAAACTATTGAGGGCTTTCCCCCCACCCTCCCAACAAGTCAAACATAGCAGTATTTATAGGTATCTTTTTGTGTTGATTTGATTGACCTTTGGGAACTTGAATTAGTATAACATAGATGATAGGTAGATAGATAGGGATTTATGACAAAATAGCTTTGGTTAATTTTTAAGAGAGAAGTACATTTTGGAATAAAAACTGATTCTTATAACTAGTTATGTGGCCAATTGCCCACAGTGTACATATTAAAAAGTTGAGGAAAAACAGATTCCTTATGGTGATGGTTCAGATGCTTTCTTAATTCAAGATAGCCAAACAATGTTGAGTGGCTGAAAGCTCTGTTTTGTTGAATTCTGATTAAATAGAGTTTCTGTTTCTATTCTGTTCTGTTTGTTTTTCTATATTAGGCCTTCACAAGCTTATCCTACAATCAATAGTGGCTTTTATTTCTGTCTTTATCAACTCAGGAGGACTTTCAAACTATTGTCTGGGTTTCAGTCCCATTGGTGAGAGGCAATTCAATCCAAAAGTACTTCTAAATTCTTTGCTATATGTGTTAATTAGAGTTGGTTTCATGATCTTTGCTGTCACTTTCTTCTGCTCTACATTTGAGAGACAGCAATGCTAAACCAATCCCTAAAGGTCTCTGGAGAACATTTCTAGTTGCATTACCAATTTATTCTTGTCTTGACCAGATGGCTCCAGGTTCCTGTGACTATATGGGAGTCTTTTTGATTATGCTATTTATCTCTCCCAGTGCTCAATTTAAGGGTCAAATCTCATGTAGCACATTTTCCAGCAAGATAAACCATTCAAGGCCACTGCTGTTTGGACACCATACTTCTGACATATGCTTTGTGCCTCATTACACACCGAAGTTATTGCATTTAATACATGTTTTTATAAACTCCATAACAAAAGGCAGGCAGGAGTTTTGTTGGCTTGTTTGCCAATCCTTTTGGAAAGCACAGCCAATCAAATGGCAGCATCTAGGAAGACTTGGTTTTGAAGGGGGGGTCTACAAATCTGCGGGTCCCTCAAGGCTCCTGACTGAAGATTTCTTTGCCTTTATAGAGGTGGCCATGAAAAAGATGAGCAGAACATTTTTAATGAAACCAATAAAAATGCAAAGGAAGATTTAATGTTTAAAGAAACAATAAATCAAAAGTGACAACTGAAATGCAATATTTCACCATGAGATTGAGGAAATCAATTCATCCAAAGGGCACACTTGGCTTCTGTTAAAAAAAAAAAAAAAAGACCCACACATACTCACACAATAAAAGCTATTGTATCAGCTGAGGCTAAATAAGCTCTAGTTAATAGATTTTGAAACCTTGAAAAACATGCATGAAGTCAGACAATAAATAGCCTTGTGGCATTTGGATACACACACAGACACACACACATGTACACACACACACACACACACACACACACACACACACACACCTGTAGCATCCATAATCTAAGAAGCAAATGTTAATATGACCAGGACCCTCTTAGTTAGGGTTAGATCCACTCAAAGAAAACAAAAATTAAAAGCATTATTCATGATGCTCTGAGGACTCAGAATTAATTGTCAGATTACTTATTTTGAGCTTTCTTCATCTCCCTTTAAGATTTCTCATGAATAGAAAAATATAAATGAACCTTACAAGCAGAAGTAGTCATTTAAGTTCCTTCCTTGGAAAGAAAACAAAGTAAATCAGATATGTTGCCCCTATTTTATCAAAAGCATGTGAGGTAACCCTGGATCACAAACAATTAATAGAACAAAATATATTTTTTGCCTCTTAAGGATTCAAAAATCAATGAGAAATTATCAACTTTGTTAGATAGTATAGAATGTAGCTTATAGCAAAGTCTGTAATAAAAGTTATAGCATAATAAAAATGGGTCCTGTGTAGTGGCTTATAATACCAACTCACCATAAGCAGTGATGGGGGAGGGGCAGTATTTTAACTAGCTCAAGCACAAAAGCCAGACTCCAGCTCAACAAACAAGATGAGAAGTGACAGAGGGTGTAAGCTACAAGCCTAGCTACATAGAAGACACACATAGAAGTACAATGCCAGCTGTGGACAAAAACTCAAGATCCTACACAAATAATAACTCAAAGACAAATGGGGGTAGGTTGTGGGATGGTTCAAATGGTAGAATGCTTGTCTAGCAAGCACAGTTTCCACTGTTTAAATCCCCAACACTGCCAAAAGAAAACAACAACAACAATAAATAACGTTGGACATGTATCCCAGTGGTAAAGTGCTTGCTTACTATGCACAGGCCTTGGGTAGATTCCCAGCACAGTGGGAACAGGAAAGCAAGCTGTGCAAACAACAGGACCAGTCATCTTGCAATGGATTGAAAAGGAGGTATGATTTGTGCTAGATCTAGAGAGATGAAATAAGAGATAGCAAACTCTGGAGAAAAGAGGAGGAAAGGATAGAGGACAATTTCAAGGAGGTAGTTACAGATTAGAATCAAAGTATTCTAAGGAATGTGAGGGAGACAAGGAATACAAGGAGGAGAAAAGAAGAGGAGGGACAATGACAAGGGATTAATGATGGAGCAAATAGAAATTATTCTATCCAGATCGCTTAGTCTCAGTACTCTGTTAAGACACTGTCATGCACCTTCTTCCTTAATACTTCACAACTTTTTTTTTGTATATATATTTTTATTGTACAGAGGGGTTACAGTTACATGAGTAAGGTAATGAGTACATTTCCTATTGAACATTGTTACCTCTTCCTTTGTTTTAAAGAGATATTAACTTCATTTCACAGCTGCTTAGGAAACCTAGACACTGCCATGATATCTCAACTCACTAATATTCTTGAGCTTGTAAGTTGCAGAGATGAGATTCAAAACAGTCAGTTGTGATTCTGTGATGTACAGGTACCAGTCCTGGATTGAGTGCTAGATAGCAACTGAACAGGAAGTGTGTAATTGGCTAATCAGGTCTCATACAAAGCATTCGCTTTCCTTCCCCAAAAATATAGTGTGCTCTGTCCCTCTTCAAATTGCCGAATTCCACCATTGCCACAGAACCTCCCTTGAAATGTCCAATGACAGAAACTCAGTTCTTTTCACCAAAGCAAGACTTCGAGTCAATACATAATAATCTCCTGGGGTTGTGAAAATACTGGTCTTCTGTCACAGCCTATATTCCCCACTGCACTCTACATTCATGTATTGAAAGCTAATTCCTGATGAGATGACATTTGAAAAGGGAAGATGACTAAGTCATGAGTGTAGAACTTTAATGAATGAGATCAATACTCTTATAAGGGAGAGCCCTTGAAGTGTTCATTGGCATGTGAAGACTCAGTGGAAAGATCTATCCATGAATCAAGAAGTGGGCAGTGGGGGCTCACACCTGTAATCCTAGCTACTCAAGAGGCTGAGATCTGAGGGTCATGGTTCAAAGCCAGCCTGGGCAGGAAAGTCCATGAGACTCATCTCCAACAAACCACCAGAAAACCAAAGTGGCACTGTGGTTCAAGTGGTAGAGCACTAGCCTTGAGCTTAAGATTTGAGGGACAGCATCGAGGCCCTGAGCTCAAGACCCAAGACTGACAAAAACAAAAACAAAAACAAAACAACAACAACAAAAAAAAACAGAAGAAATAAGGAACGCATATACTGAAATTACTGCCTCTTTGATCGAGAATTTTCCTGAATTATGAGAAATGCATTCCTATAATTACAATTACACACCCAGGTTATGGGATTTTTATTTGTTTGTTTTGTTATAGCATGAGGGAGCTAGCGCTTTTCCACAAAGAAACTTCTAATTTTTTAGGTGAAGAAATATTTCTCTTTCTTTTTAAATCTCCAACTCAAGAACTTACCTCATGTTATGTTGCTTTTATGCTTGTAATAGTTAATCTAGAGATTTCAGTTAGGTCCACCTCATATGCGTGCCAAATGGCTTTAAAAAAATATATTGTTAAGGAGATGTACAGAGGAGTTATGGTTACATACATAAAATGTTAACTTTACTAACGAAATGCTAAAAGGCAGATATTCTGACTGAGAATCTGATTCAGACTTTGAGCTTACTTAATTCATAGATGGTTGTTACCTGTTATGATTTAGAGACATAGAGAATTTATCAGAATCTCACACTGATAATGCAGAGAAAGAAATATTATGATGTTAACATGATTTGCACTTTTCTGGAGTCGATATCTCCTCCTGTACAGCAGGTTCTTTCTAGAAACCACCTGACTCTTCACTCCAGTTGGTTTGTCTTGAGACTTAGGAATGTTTTCTAATTACTTCAGTGATTTAGTTTCTGTATTCTTCTTTCCTTTTTTAATGCAAGGACATAACATTATAAGCTCAAGCTTTATATGTACAATCATCAATTTTATCTGAAATACTAGGAATAAGCGTATCTTTTTTTCAAATTTATTTTATTTTTTAAAATGTTTTGAATTTTTTTATTGTAAAGATATTGTACAGAGGGGTTACAGTTACATGAGTAAGGTAATGGGTACATTTCCTATCTATCCAGCATTGTTACCCCCTCCTTTGTTTTCCCCTACTATCCCTTCCCTCACCACCTCACCAACTCCTCCTTCCCCCTCCCTCAAAGTTGTAAAGTTCGTTTTCAACATAGTGTCTTGTACATCTCATTGTTACAATGAGTCACCCTGTATCCTTTTTTCAGCATTTTGTTATTTCCCTTCCCTTCCCCAAATTAGAAAAATGTATATGCAAGATGCAGGGCACCGGAATCAAATACCGTGACAACAGGGGTTATACCATAGGGGGAAGAACATACAAAAGAAACAAATAAAAAATCACATAGTACATTAAAAACAACAGCTTTGTTAGGAAATGGAAAGACTTGGAAAAAATTATATTAAGTGAAGTAATCTAGACCCAAAGAAACATAGGTCCCCTTGGTTTCCCTTATTTACCATAACTAGTATACATCTACGATAATATTATAAAGCAAGCAAGAAAAGGTCAAAAGCTACGTACACATGACTATATAAGATGAAGCTAAGCAAAATGACCCCGAAGATATGGAATAAGCATATCTTTTAAGGATATGTAACTCTTTTCTTTTTTGTGTGTCCTAGTCCTGGGGCGTGAACTCAGGGCCTGAGTGCTATTTCTTAGCAGTGTTGCTTAAGGCTAATTCTCTACCACTTGAGCCACAACTCTAACTCTAGCTTTTTGGTGGTTACTTGGAGATAAAAGTCTCACAGGGGGCTGGGAATGTGGCTCAGTGGTAGAGCTCTTGCCTTGCATGCATGAGGCCCTGGGTTCGATTGGAAGTGGCACTGTGGCTCAAATGGTAGAGTGCTAGCCTTGTGCTGCAGAGCTGAGGGACAGCACCCAGACCCAGAGTTCAGGCCCATGACTGGACCCCCCCCCAAAAAAAAAATAAAAATAAAAATAAAGTCTCACAGATTTCCCTGTCTAGGCTGGTTTCAAACCTCAACCCTCAGATCTTAGCCTCCCGAGTAGCTAGGATTACAGGCATGTGTTACCAGTACCCCATAGAATCTTGCTTTTTAACAGCAGTTCTCAAATACATTTTAAAATTCATTTTTAGATGTCAGATTTAAATGAATGAACCTGGAAAAATTAAGTTTAGTGAAGTAAGTTAGACTCAGAGATACAAGATGTATGTAAGTTAGATTTAAGAGAAAATATATATGAAAATATATACAAGGCCATATGCCTATATTCACAAACAAATTGACTAAAGTATGGTATGTATAGGAGAGAATTCCCACGATGCAACTCATTTGAACGACAAACCTACAGTTTGAAAAATGAATATAAGAAAGCTGAAACGTTTTGATGAGGGAGGGCCAAGCACAAGGGGGCAGATGACTGCAGGAAGGAAGGGTTGTGGAATAGTCATAATATTCAGTGTCCATATTTGAAAAGCAACCAGATAACAAGGGAATGGGTGAGTTTGGGAGAGATTGTAGAGGATGATAGAAGGAGTTACATTGATCAAGATGCATTGTACTCATAAACTAATGTGCTGAACTAAAAGCCCCTTGTATAAACACTTAAAGATAGTCAAATAAATACATTAAAGAGAAGATACGTCTCTTGCTTTTCAACAAGCAGTTCTTGAATATATTGTAAAATTTAGTTTTATAAACACCAGATTTTCTGAGGGAAACAATATGGCTGCTCATTGTTTTCTTTTGTTTGTTATTTATTTATTTTTTTCTTTGAATTACATGTCAGCTGTCACGTCCCTTTCTGTCATCAGGCATACATCTAAGAACTCACTTCTAGGTCACTGCTTCTAATTCTTGTGGGAAGAGCTGGTAGAAAAACAAGGGTGTTAATGAAATCACAATGCCTGAATTAGCACCCAGGGGAGTAAAATGTGTAGGTTTAGTGTAAAGGCTTTGCTGCAGCTGGCTTGGGAACTTGGAAGCTTTTTGTGACATTTCCCTAGTCTGTGTCTTTGGTGGAGGTGACTGAAGTCTGCAGATACTTTGGACAGATAATTATAGATTTCTATATAGAGTCGTGAGCAAGCTCTTTGTTTAACCACAGCAAGTGAAGGATACAATTCTTTTGATTTTTTAAAGTAAAAATAAATCAAATTTTGGAGAAAAACAATGTACCAGAGAAACAACAGACTGCCTGTGAAGTTCTTATGTATCCAAACGATTTTATGACCAGGTAAATATGGAGCTGATGTTCCTTTAAAGAAGTGAGAGGAAGAGTCTAGAATAGGTACTTCAGGCTGGGCAATGTTAGAATAAAACCATGCAGGTGAGGCTAAGGAGATCGCACCTGGGGTGGTTAATAGCTTAGGTGGGCTTGCTGTCTAAGCAGCTGGAGGAGTATAATGGATTCTTTTCAGAGCGAGGAAGAAGTTTAGATTTAAGATTTGCTGTATCTTCAATGAAGCTGAAGTTACCAGTACCTTTCTGTATATTAAGAATGACTTTGGGATTCTTATCGGCTGCTTCTAATTTAGACCTGGGACTGTCGGCTTTTTCACAGAGCTGGTGCCTCTCTGAAGTTGCTACTTATAAGGCTTTGTGAAGAATTTGGACAGCTTAGGACACATACATGTAAGGGAGAAAAGAGAGAGAGAGAGACAGGGAGAGGAGAGAAAGTGGGTATATTTTATTTTTCTGCAGTAGGCCTTTATTTTTTAAATAACCTTGTAGTCCTTTTCAATTTCCCCTCAGAACCACTTTTGCTCTGCTCGCTCCCTTTTTCTTCATTATTTTAATGGCTACATCTTTGCTCTGATGTGTCAATGGGAGTGGAAAATCCTGTGAAGCCAGGGCTTAATGAAATGCCAGCTGGAACACAGGGATAAAGTTTCTTTGGAGAGGCTTCAAAGCGATACAGGCTGGGTGAGCTTTGGGGACAATGGTGGCCGGGCCTCAGGACAGGAATGGCCTGGCCAGCTGGCCCAGACTAGCACTAACAAGGCGTGAAAGGATGGGGGCCTACATCATGTGCAGTCAGGGGTAAGGGATGGGGGACTTACACACACACACACACACACACACACACACACACACACACACACACACACACACATACACACACACACACACACACACACACACACTACTTATATTTCACAACCAACAGTTTTCTCATGAAATGAGGGGACCAAAACGTGACTCCTGCCAGAAGAAGTATGAGCTAATTTTTGCTCAAAATCCCTGGCTTCCTGAAGGCAGCCAAGCGTGTCTCCTCCTACCTCTCTCTGTTTTAGAATACATTTTATGTTTCTTTTTTATTTTATAGGAGAAATTACCAGAGAAAACGGAGTTTTGATAAGACGCGAGAGAGATTTATGAATACTCATTGGTCATTTTTTGGTCAGGTGGCATATCTCTTTTCTTTTTTGGGTGAATAAAGCAGGAAAAGTGATTTGGAAATAGGCTATAAATCTCGAAGGCTCAAATGCCACGTCTGGTTGTCAGCCCGATTTAGGTTTTAGCTTCGAAGGCCTCCGTACGTTGAATGGCATCAAACTTAATCAGATGCAGTTTGTAGCCAGGAGGATTTTTAGGAAAGAAACTACAAGTATTTCAGACTCCACCTGATTCATTCATATGTATTGATGTACTTTATAGGAAGCCTCTTATCTTATTCTTGGGGCTTCGGTAATGAGGGCAATTGATTAATTACATTGATTAGCCCATTTTATTAACTGTTAGAATTCTTAACAGTTTTTTAAGTATACCTTTACAAACTGAATCTTTTGAAAACTGAAATACAATTCCAGAGGAAATGTGAAAAAGAAATTTTTTGTCATTTCCCTTGCTGATGAGAACTGACAAACAAAGGTTTGAGGGATGTTTTATGTTCCAAACAACAAATATTTACTGAGAAATCAAGATTGATATGTTTCCTTCTCCTCATGGCCTAGGAAAATAAACTGTGGACCTATGTTCAAGTCAGTTCCCAAAGCAGGTATCAATCACCCACAATCCACAGTGCTACCAGACAAAGAATGAAGCCAATCAGAACATTGTCCCACCTTCAGGATATTTCCCTGAAGGCAGGATAGGTAGCATTCTACAGAGAAATTTTATTTATTATGGGTCAAATGCATAATTCTCAAATAATCCAAACTAATTTAGGAGTACATACATACACAAGAACTGTGTATAGGACTTGTAGCTTTTAATCCAGGCTTCCTAAAGAGATGGGATTGAGGTACTGAGATAATTACCAATCCTAAAATAAGAACAATTTGGTCCAATTTTGTATTCTTTGAAGCCATAGTATTCTGAGTACTAAAAAAACAATATACTGAAGTGAGGTTGTTATATAGTAATCATATTTTTTTCCTTTAGGTATTTTTTGCCTAGATTGATGGTTTGGTCACACACAGAATAGATTGCACACATAAGCGGATGAGAAATGATGCATCTCCCAACTGTAGTTTGACTAGAACAATCCCTTCATTTAAGAGGTGCCTGTTTTCAAAGCCACACGCCTCTGAGGGGAACATAAGCCAGGTGCTGGTGGCTCACTGTTGTAATCCTAGCTACTCAGAAAGCTGAAATCTAAGTACCTGGTTAATAGATTGCTAAGGCAAACAAATCCAAGAGATTCTTATCCACAATTATCCAGCTAAAAGCCAAAAATGAGGATGTATCTCAAGTGGTAGAGCCCCAACCATGAGTGACAATTCCAAGTAAGAGCACAAAACCCTGAGTTCCGGCTCCATTGTAAAATAACACACGACTGATACATAACTGTAAAACAGCTTTGCCTTCTAAGGACATTTCATAGGGTCTTATAGCCCATGCTTATGTTAGGTTTTCTTGAGAAATTCTTCTAAGTTAATTTCACAATGTACCACGAAACAGACAGAAAACCTAGATAAAGTCATTGCAGTCTCACCAATCCATTCTCTAATTCAGTATACACAATTGATAGAGCAAATCATTAAACTTGAATAATTAACAAAGTATTGGCTTACTTCTTGGCTTGTTCTTGGTAAAAACTAGCCCCCATCTTAGATGCCTAAGAGACTTCTACTGGTGAAAGTTCTTTTACACTACAATTGAAATCTTTTCTCTTGAGTGTCTTGTGGGAGTTTGTGGCCCACTCTCACCTATGTTTGCTAGGCTGGAATAGACTGAGAACAACTGTTTTCATGTTTTTCTTCAATCCTGCCCTGATAGCAACAGACATTTACCTATGGTGAGCAATGAGCCAGTAAGGAGTAGTCTTCTGCCACAATCTAGATACCTTATGGCTCAGTAGAGCCTTACACCATATCCAGTTGGACTCTAAATCCCACGTTTTGTGACCATCTGCAGTACTCCATATCAATATGCCCCACGTCCCATCCAAATCTGAGGTCCAAAGCTATAGACACCTTTGTCTCATCAACACATTGCTCTGTCCTCTGTCTTTCAATATCTTCAAGTAACAAACAAAAATATTGAAATGATTCTGAATTTATGTTATCGCCTGTAGCTATTCTTGTCCTGCCACTGACTTAATTACTGAATACAAAATGCCAGAAACGCAAAACTTCTTTTGTGTATTTCCCACCACTGCAAATGGTACTGCAAATGCTTTGAGAGATTCATTCTACAACAGGATAGGTTGTGCACAGGATAGTGAGGAATCCTGTTTCTAATTTGAAGAGAAGACAGTGCTTTTCCAATCACTGGAACACCCCTTAGTAAACTCTGCTGGTGAAATTACTGGGGACATGGGACATGGCCCAGGTGAGTTGAAGTTTCATCAGAAATATCTAATATCGGTGGCCATGTCTTGCTGAGAAGTATTTATCTAAAGGCATTTTTGATAATTACTAGAATTAAAACTGATTGAATTTCAGAACCAATTTCTGGTCCTTATTTCTGAGTCAATTTTCCTAGGCAGAGGTGATTCTGACCATGTTTTCACCTGGCCTGACGGGTTTTCATTCCTCCCTCCATGGGAGACTAGCACCTGCCGTTCTCAGAGGATACTGCTAATCTACACTCTCATTATATCTTCTAATTTTATAGCAAATACCTGCCTTTGTATCCCAAAAACCCCATATTAGACTTTTATTTCTATAATTTCTTGCTTTAGTGAAGGGGCACCCATTCAAATATTCAAGGAAAATGTCCTATATCTAGCTAGGTAAAATGGAAAGCACAGAGTTATTTTCTCCAATAAAATCTTAATATTCTTAATGTATTTGGGGATGTCTTTATAAAGGGCTTATTGCGACTAAATTCAGTACAGACAATACATCATCTTCGGCTTTAGCCAGAGATGTTTGATCACACATCACCAGAAATTGTCTATGAAATAATAAGCATTTGGCTTTCATGATCAGAAATGTTCCATACATCTGGATGTATGATTTTTTGTGGATTAACACATATGCACGTGATGATTAACTGGCGCATGTGCATGTAACATGGGCAACATGTTACTTTGGAGCTTCTACAATGTAATTGGGACTGGGCCCCTTAGACACAAGAAACATTACACTTTCTTACAATATGGTAAAGATGTACCCTCAAAATGTATGATACCACACTAGGTACATGGTAAAGATGTACCCTCAAAATGTATGATTCCACACTAGGTACAGTTATCTGATTATGTGATGGTTTCCCAAATGCAGTGATAAACATGATCTCATGTTCCAGAGCGGCTACATATAAAAATTTTGCAGGACCTCAGTCAGACACTCCCATGGATCATACCATTTGAAGAATTTAATAGAAAGTTAAGTGCCAACACAAAAGTGCACAGGTACACAGTTGTGAGTGCCATGATTAGCAAGGGCATGAAGGACTTTTCAGAATATATCTGGAAATCTTTTCTAGCCTGGAAATTGATCAGACCCTGCCCCTCCATCAAGAAATTTTACCTTGCTAAGACTTGACAGGGTACTTCCTAGTAAGAGGTTTGATTTCTTCCATTCAACAGCTCTTGCAGGATTGGCAGCAACTTACCTTCCACTAAACTGCATCAGGAATCTTCTCTTATCTGTGAAATGTTCAGGCTGGCTCAGCTATGCAGGTCTATTTTCAGGTGCTTGCTTTGTTTGTGTTGTCCTTCTCTGATGTATTTATGATGCTTCAAAGAAGTACCTGGCCTTGAGATGAATCAATCAATAAAGACAGCAAGCCTAGTCCTCATGAGGGTTACACTGTCCTCTATGTGGATGTCCAATCTTTTCTGTCCTCCTCTAATTTACCAGTTACTTGTCAGGACGGCATAAAGTCCTACATCCTCTGAAAGACTTGAGATTTCTCTCCTGTGAAAGTTTGTACTTTCTAAGTTGTTACTCACTTGTTCCAATTCTCAGCAAGCAATCCTTTTTTTACTGTGTGTGAACTGACGTGAGCATACTAATCACATATATCTAGCATGATGACCCCTCTTAAATTATTCTGATCTTCGAGTATTGCCCTGCTCTATCTATAGTACCTTATTTAATATTCAGAACATTTTGATTGACTGATTATCATATATGCTACTTTTCTTATAATACCATAAGAGAAATAGCTTTAAGAAAGCATCCTGTATTTGTATGACATTTTAACCTTTATAGTAAAATGAATTACCATCTTTATGCTTAAGTATGGAAAAGGGTATTATTTTAATTTTTAATAAAGGAGACCTAAAGGAAATTCAGTAATTTGCTCCAAGTCACAGAGCGAATCAGTTCTCCAATTAAAATTAGTTTTGACGTCTCCTGGGTCCTATCTCGTGCTCAGCCCTTCCATCTTCCTTCGGGCTTAAGTATTATAAAACATTCCTAAACCACATACAATGAATACTTTAGGTAGCACAGCATCCGGTGAACAAGAACTTCCAATTATTCACAGGTGTGGGCGACAACCAGGATTGAAATTTGCAGGTAAGTCAAAGACTTTCATTTATCGCTCTCCTCCACAAAATGGAAGGCAGCAGCTTTAATAGGACACTCTTCTTTCTTCTTTCAGATCTTAAATTTATATCTCACGGGGGCAGTTCCAGTCTCACGGTGTTTCATTATAGACCTTATTTGTATGGAGAAGTTTGCCATGTGATCTTGAGTGAGACAATGGCCTTACCTATCCTGTCTTCAAATTACCATCTTGTGAAATATGTGGTGATCAAAAGAATTGCAGGCATAATATAAGATAAAGTTAAATCAGGATGTGTGTGAAATTCCTCTTTAAGTCTCAGCCCCATGAAAGAATATTTCCAAGCCACCTACATTGATAGAGAACTTTACTTCTAGAGACATAGAGTGCTTAACATTTATTTGAAGGAAGTAGTACTTATATAGCCTAGTACAAATCATTATGTTATCTTCCTCCCTTATAATGATTTATACATAGTTCTTTGCTATTTTTAAAGTTGTTTCTTCTAGATTATTACACCATGTTGTAAATAGAACTCATTAATGTTAGTCCACCCAGACCTTAGTTTCCATTCCTCAATGTCAGTAGGGGTCTGGCCTATGAGTGCAAATCCCACTGTAGCCTCATCCTGGGACAGATGCTCCTTCACTCCCATTGGATATAGACTCTAGGGGAGTTCTGTATCAACTTTGCCTTTCTAGCACAGAACACGTTACTCAGAGAAGGATTCTCAAAACCTCGTGATTGAATGAATACTTTATAACCCTCAATTCCATTATTTATAATTTGATAATGACATCAATCGCTTTTGTTTCTTTTCCAGACACCTACATTCTGTTTTACCTAAAGAGTAAATCTAAAAACAGAAGACATTTAGGTAACGGAAATAATAACATTTTTTACACATGTTCACCTCATAATTACACCAACTTAAACTAACATTTTCTATATGTAAAAGGGAAGAAATGTGTGATCATGAATGTTATTAGTTCTTATTCAAGCCTAGATGTGTTTTAGAAATTGTAACAATTCCTTTAATGTGTTGAGGGGAGGGGTAGCTTGGAGACCTGGAGGCTGTCTCTCAGCTTCATGACCAAGGAGCTGTGTGACATTTGTCAAATCAATTAACCTCTCTGTGTTTGAGAGTTTCCAACCTCGCTGAGTTTGGGGGAGGTTAAAATAATACTTGTTTTCTGCAGCTGTCTATACCCACAAAATGCAAGACATGTCTTAGGGGAGTGAAGGCAATTATTTAGATGATTCAGGCCAAAATCAATCCTGCCATGATAAAGGAGAAAACCAAAAGTGTACATTTGGGCCTCAGCTGACCAGATTGCCTGTCGACATCCGTCAAATTCGCAGAATAAATGGTTGAACCCTTTGCTCCCCTTTGCCTGTGTTATGAAAGCAACTTTGGGGGCATATTAGCTTAATAAGACCAATGAGTGAGTCATTAATTGCTTTAGGCTCTTAGCTCACATCTAAGAATAGCTAAAGCACAAGAAAGCTCCAAATTTCTGGAATGTCTGTCTTTCAAGGCATGTTCGTTTTTCACACTCACCTGCAAAAATATTATCAAAGGAAGACGAATTCAGATGTGGTTTTGTGACCCAGGTGTGCTGGGTATTACTCTAAGTGCTTTATTTATCCTCAACCTCATTCAATCTTCATAGTATCTGTACGGTGAAGGGACACCAAGAGGAAAAGGGATTGTAAGGATTCCCAAATCACACAATCAACAGCTGGCCTTGTAGGGTCTAGAAACTTTGTGCCAAGTCTGTGAATAAAGTACTATGTCACACCTATAAAACTTAACAAACATCACAGGGTACCTACAAAGCACCAGGTGTGAAGCCAGGAGCTGAAGGTGATAAGGTAAATAAAGTATGGTTCTTACTGTCATGTACCTTTATCTGCAAAAGGTGAGATCGAGGACAATGCTATGATGTAATTCACCATGAGTCACCTGCAAAGATGCACATACAAGGAGCTGAGCCCTTGTCTTTAGAAGCCCCTTTAAGGACATTGTGGGGAGTTTTCAATCTCCTTCCACCTTATCAGATGGACAATCTGTTCTTCTATATCAGATCAAAGGTCAAGAGAAGAGTCAAGCTTAGGGATATCCCTTGTTTAGCTCAGGTAAAACCAGCCACTTGAACAACTGAGGCTAGTGGCTCAATCCCAAGCCACATCTTTTAGAATATGCTAACTTTTCTTTTTCCTTTGGTCATGGGGCTTGAACTCTGGGCTTGAGTGCTGTCCCTGCACTCTTCAGCTCAACACAAGCACTCTACCACTTGAGCAACAGGGCCACTTGTGGTTTTCTAGTGGTTTATTGGAAATAAGTGTCTCACAGACTTTCTTGCCCGGGCTAGCTTTGAACCATGATCCTCAGATCTCAGACTCCTGAATAGCTAGGATTACAGGTGTGAGCCACTGGCTCCCGACTGAATATGCTAACTTTTACCACAGGTAATAGGCTAAATTCTCTGAGCTTCACAGCCTGCCATGGTAAAAGGATTATGCAAACTGCTGACTTCTTCATAGGACTATTTTGACTCAATTATCATGACAATGCCCAGTATAATGGCTGATATATAAGGTTACAAAGAAGATTCCATACTTATGATTCTTTTATTTTTTTCTCTTAAAAAGTAAATATATTTAATGGCAAACTTTTCAAATGTAAGAGC
The DNA here is from genome assembly GCF_024711535.1 of Dipodomys merriami. Classification (NCBI taxonomy): domain Eukaryota; kingdom Metazoa; phylum Chordata; class Mammalia; order Rodentia; family Heteromyidae; genus Dipodomys; species Dipodomys merriami. Next base: position 27,316,742 of record NW_027203381.1, on the reverse strand, counting down.
TTGTAGCTATGAAGGATTAAAAAGTGGATCTTCCTACTACACTATTATCCTTGAACTATATTATTAAGGAGAAAACTAACCAAAAAGGTATAGATTTTAATATGCTAGGCATAATAAGTGAGTTTCTGTGGTTGATATATTGATTAATCATGATCTACCAAAAGACTATTATAATTAAAATAATTGTAACATCGGTTTTGATCTCTTTTATTTTCTGAAGGTAAAGTATTTTCTGTGTTATCACAATACCCATTTAAACGCTTTTAGGCCTAGGGCACTCTTTGTGTTTTGCTGTATATCCTATGCCCATAAACCTACCTTCCATCCTTGACACATGAAGAGTAAGTAACAGTATTCACCCATTGCATTTTTGGACCACCAGTCTCCGGGCTTCTTACACAAATTAGATTTATGAAGTGTCAAGAGCAAGTAAAAGTTCCTCAAGATCAAAATCTCTTCAGAGATGAGATCTGGACCTCATCCAGATTAAAACTTTAGCAAATACTTGAATTATAGTAAATGCCCTCATGTATTAATGGAATGGTGTACATGTTGAGGGAAAGAAGTAGGAATTCAGTTCAAATAACTATCCAGGTTACATTTGATCTGGGCACAAGTGGCTCACACCTGTAATCCTAGACAGTCAGTAAGCTGAGATCTGAGTATAGCAGTTTGAAACCAGCCCAGGTAGGAAAGTCCATGAGACTCTTCTATCCACCACCAGAAAACTGGAAGTAGCACTGTATCTTTTTTTTTAATTAATTAATTTATTTATTTATTTTAATTGTATTTTATTTTATTTGAGAACATACTGTACAGGGGGGCTACAATTACATGGGCAGGATAATGCATACATTTCTTACCAAGCATTGCAGCCTCCTCCTTTGTTTACCCTTCACTTCCCTTCCCCGCCTCCCCCCTCCCCCCACCCAATTTTACCCCCCTCCCCCCACCCAATTATACCCCCCTCCCCCCCCACACCAACATTGTAAAGCTGGTTTTGACATGACACTTTGTACTTCTCATTGTTGCAACAGGTCCACCTGAATCCTTAAACGACTTGTTTGTCCCCATCTCCTCCACATGTTATACTGACCTCAAATATAGTGAAAGCGGGGGTTACACTGTGGGGGAGGGACATACAAAGCAACAAAGAAATAATCTTATAAATGCGTTAGAAACACATGCATGAAAGAAACGAAAACATTAAAATACATATTTAAGGGTTCATTTTCCTAACATCACATTATCTGACCTTTTCCGCTTGACTCATACCTATACTAGATATGTAGCACTGTATCTTAAATGGTAGAGAAGAGTGCTAGCCTTGAGTGAAAATGCTTAGGGACAGTACCCAGACCTCAGTTCAAGCCTCACAATCAACAAAATGATTTTTGAAAAGATTATATTTGAATACTCTACAGAAGCATTGTAGATGCTTATAAAGATCTATAAAATGGGATTGTTTATAAAATTTAGTGCATATAGTACAAAACTAAGAAAAGTGAGGAAAAGGATAAGACTGAGAGGAATAAGGGAGAATAATGAAAGGGATTCCTTGTATTCATATACTACTTTGTTGGATGACAACTCCTTGATACAACTGCTATTAAAATTATGAAAAGTTAAAGGTTTTGAAATAAAATATTGAAGGACAATTGGGATGGTTCTGCTTCTTTGCTTTAATGTGTATGTTGGTGTGGTAGAGAAGATGTACATACCTTAATTCTCCCAAGGACTATTAACCAGCTACTAGCAGGTCCAAAGACAGCATGCAATTATAACAACTGGCCAACTATGGAAAATTAATATGCACAAGACACTTGGAAGCAAGTAAATGGGAAGCAAACTCAGCTGAGTCATAGTACCTCATTTGAAATGAAACCCCTGGCAAGGGAGCAGATTGGTGGAGTATCATGAAATAAATCAGAATAAAAACACCACTTAGTCTCTGCTAGGATAAATATTAGAGTCTCAGTGAAAAGAACACACATTCAAAGGGAATTAGATTAGACACTGAAAAAAATGTGTATGGAAGTGAAGTGATCCTGATTATTGGTACTAGAGCTGACCAGAGAGGCAAAACAGGAGATTCAGCCATGTTGAAAACTGGGGCAGTGACAGGCCCTTAGTTTACAAGGATATTCCCTAGAGGCCCCAGGCCAGGAACTACAGTCAAAGGAGACAGATGCTTAGCATGCAATATTTTATAGTTAGGAAAGAGGCTAATGGGACTCTAGTTTGCTTGGCCACAGGACCATCTATTACAATGTCACCAGGCAGGGGGCTGCTGTCCCTCTTATAACCACTCTTGTGAAACTGTGTGTGAGACATGGCATCTGATTCTCAGTGGCTACTTAGTCCAGTTAGCCTTCAGCAGATGACAGTGTACTTGTTAACAGGGAAAACAATGGCTTGTGGAAGGCTGCTAGTACCTTGTGCATGGCATCGAAAACCATGATCACAAGCACATGATTTGCTGCATGGGCCTGGTGGTGAAGAAGACATTTGAAGATACTACCCAAGTCTTCATCAAGTGATCTAGCCTAGAGTAAGAATAAAACATAGGAGATCTCTTTCCTCTTTTTTTTTTCCCTTAAAAAGTGAATTTGCTAAATACTTCATTTATTCTGTTACTAAACAACAAGCAATGAAACAAAAATACTCAAATGATTATGTGCTTATTTCTGCCTGGATAATTAAGTGTGCTTAAGGCAGAAGCAGGAAAAGGAGATGGTGCAGAAAAGAGGAAAGTCAGACTATAGAGAGAATACGGTGACCATGATCATACCATTGATATTATTCAGAGGGGAAAGAACACAGCTTCTTCATTCTCAGCCCCATTGTCTGTCCTGTAAGCAATACTCACCTGTCTAGGGCGATTCAAATGAAATAATGGTGCCAAATTGATTTGGAACATTGCGAATAATACACCCGGATGAGACATTCGAGATTAAAACATTTTTATCCATTTCTTTGCTGGTCAATGTGTTCAAGGAAAAAAAATGGATCGAGAACATTGATAGGGAAGGTTATCAGTGAAAATAAGTAGCCTGTACTCTTTAACATAGTGCCAGCAGGAATGGCCCAGTGGCCAGGCAGCCAGAGCAGCCTAGGGCACTACCATCTTGGAGACCCACATCTACCCTTTCCCGTCCCCACTGCAGACATGACTGAGGTCCCTCCAACCAACTTGAGGCAAAGAACTCTCACCGGCTTTTGCTGGCCTGGAGACCCAGAATGGGCTAGCCTTTCCAGTGTTAACTAGTCCCAAGCTAAGCGAGGGCTGCCACTTGTCAGGTGTAAACAGGCCAAGCTGGGGTCACAGCCAAGACAATTTCTGAACCTAAATGCCAAAGTCACAATGAAAGATAATCATTTTCAATTTACAGTTAAAAAAAAACCACCTCTCAATAAAATGGGAGTATTTCAATTTTGCCTTTATTCTCATTACTTCCAGTTGCTCTAAACTATGAACAATGAAGTTTTTTTGAGGTCACTACAGGCTGATCCATATTTTGACGTTACACAAATTATTTTTTTAGTAAGTTGGTGCTTCCTAAAATCTATTGATTTAGGAAAATATAATATTTTTTGTTTCTTGGTTACGTCTACCAGTACAATTCTTACACAAGATGTTATCGGACCTTATTCTTCTGGTACATATTTTCACTATGCTGATAATTCTCCATACCTTTGATCTTTTCTGTCCTCTAGAGTTAGGAAGGAGGTGGTTAGATCATTTCTGACTTTTTTAAAAATCTAAACCACCCAAACTTCACATGCTGATTGTTGACTGTTAATTTATTTGAGGATGGTGACTATTGAATTATACAGTTCATTAAGCTTTGAGAAGGAATAGTGATAATAGCTTTTTTTTTTCCTACAAAAGTCTATCTCAATCATGCCTGTAATCTTAATTTCTTAGAAAGCTAAGATCTGAGGATCATATTGCCAAGCAAGCCTGGGAAGTAAAGTCCTTGAGACTCTTCAACCAACCACTGGAAAAACAAAGAAAAACAAAACAACAACCAAAAAAACCCACTAGAAGTGGAGCTATGGCTCAAGTGGTAGAATATTAGCTTCAAGCAATATCCAGGCCCTGCACACACACACACACACACACACACACACACACACACACACACACACACACACACACACACACACACACACACACACACACAAGCATTTCCCAGGAGGTTCACAAAACCTGTGAATAATTTTGACTTGTGTTACTTTGTGTTACGTAAAGAACTAACAATATTTTCAGAATTTAGTCAGTAAGTTTAGTCCCCAAGTATTTTGTTTACTTTAATGTTTATTGGCTTATTTAATTATAGATATAATCTTTAACTTGCTCATTTGCCTATAATTGAAATGTCTACTTTATCTCAGTTTTTTGGATTTATCCTATTCTGTAGCTACTGAGTACCTACTGATTGGCAAAATCTCTTAGCATATACATTCTCTTAGTAAGACTGAGGAGTAGGCTATGGAAAACAGCAAGAATCAGTTCTCTTTCTCTATAGCCAACTGACACCTGAACTGATAGAGGCATGTGGTTTTAAGGCTTCTTCCATTTGGTTGAGCTATATTTCTGTACTTGGTTATAACCATCAATAAGCCTAATGAGAAAAAGACCAGGACTGAATTAATTATTTTAAGACATTGCTTGATTTGGGGGTAACATTAGTTTATAAAAGGGTTACTTTTCATTAGATGCTGTATTTTGCAGATATGAATATTTTCCCTGTGGTTTTAACAGCTTGGTAGAAAGTAGGGACAAAATTTAGACAAGTAAATACAAGCATCAACTTTCCCATGAAATAAACAGGCAATGTGGTTGCATGGCACAAGTATACTTTCTAAACAAGTGCCAGAGAGCCAATACTTCTATTTAGAAAGTTTAATTTTTTTAGACTTTATTTCCTTTGTCCTCTCACTCACATTTGAGGTGGTTTCCCTCTTTTCTGTTCCTTGATTTTCAACTGCACTTGAATGACCAGTGTTCACGGAATCTGTCAAAGCAAGAACCTGTGAATTCATTGTTATTATCATCATCAAACTTAGTCATCAAAGATGTAGTCAATGCTCAGTGAAGGTTAACGAAGTGGAAATGGGTCAGTCATTTCACTCTCTGGCTACCAAGGGCTTTCCTCCTTTCCTGCCCAACTACTCGAAAACTTGTTTGCAGCCACTGTGGGGTGGATAAATAAGAATAAGTTAATTGGCATAGAAATCTTACCTTCCTTCTATATTTAAAACAAATAACTTCAATAGAACTGTGGATTAAAAAGAGTCTATATTACTACATGCAAAGTGTGATTTTTTTTACAATTACCTTTAAATAGTTGTACAAAGGAGTCCCCATTTAACAGAGAAGATTACAAATGTAGTGAATCTTGATCGTTGTGACCCATTTCAATATTTTTACCCAAACTTCCCCACCTAACCCTTTCCTTCTGTTTCTTAATTTTGTAGGATATACATCATTTTTTATTAAAAATATTTTATTATAAAAATGCTGGACAGAGGGCTTACAGTTATATGAGTAAGGTATTGAGTACATTTCTCGTCAAACATTGTTACCTCCTCCTTTGTTTTTTTCCTACGATCCCTTCCCTGCCCCACATCCGCCACTTATCCAGCCCCCACTGAAGTTATAAAGATCATTTTCCACATAGTGTCTTGTGAGTATCATTGTTGAAATAACTGTTTTTAATGTACTATGTGATTTTTTTCTTTTGTATGTTCTTCCCCCTATGATGTATTCCCTCTTGTCACTGTATTTGATTTTGGTACCCTGCATCTTGTATAAACATTCATGTAATTTGGGGAGGGGAAGGAGAATAACAAAATGCTAAAACAAGGATACAGGATGACTCAGTACATTAATTTTTTTGTTTTAATCTTTTTGTTTATTTTTTATTGCTTGATCTTCTTTTTTTAATTAAGTTTTTTTATTGTGAGAATACTGTACAGAAGGGTTACAGTTACATGAGCAAGGTACTGAGTACATTTCTTATCCAGAATTGTTGTCTCCTCCTTTGTTTATCCCCTACTATTCCTTCCCTCCTGCCTCATTAGCTACACTCCCCCAACCCCCTCCCCATCACCGCCACAACTAAATTATAAAGTTCATTTTCGACATAGCGTCTTGTACATCTCATTGTTGCAATGGGTCAATCTGTATCCCTATTTAAACATTTTGCTTTTTCCCTTACCCTCCCCAAATTATACCAATATCAACTATAATGAAAACAGGGGTTATAATGTGGGGGAGGGACATACAAAACAATAAAAAGAATTAACGTGGTACTTTATAAATACTAGAAACAATAGCAAGGAAAAAAAACACTTGTGTTCCTCTTTTGGGGTTCATTTCGTTTAACATCATCTTATCTGACCCTTTCTGCTTGTCCCAGACATTTACTAGTTATTGCAAATAAGGGAAACCATGGGACTTATGTTTCTTTGGGCCTGGTTTATGTCACTTAATATAATTTTCTCCAATCTTTCTATTTCCTAACGAATGGGGCAATGCCATTCTTTCTGATGGAGGCATAGAATTCCATTGTGTATATATATCACATTTTCATGATCCATTCATCTACTGAGGGGCATCTGGGTTGGTTCCAAATCTTAGCTATGGTAAATAATGCTGTGATAAACATAGTGCTGATAGCTTTAGTATGGTCTTGTTTGTGACCATTTGGGTAAATGCCCAAAAGTGGGATTGCTGGGTCATAGTGAAGCTCTATGTGGAGTCTTTTGAGGAACCTCCATACTACTTTCCAAAGTAATTTAAAAAGTTTACACTTCCACCAACAATGCAGTAGGGTTCCCTTCTGTCCACATCTCCTCCAGAATCTGTTGTTATTAGAGTTCATGATTATAGCCATTCAAACTGGGGTGAGGTGGTATCTCAATGTTTTGATTTGCATTTCTTTTATGGCTAGAGCGGTTGAGAGCATTTCTTCATGTGTCTATTAGCCATTTTTATTTCCTCTTCAGAGAAGTTTCTAAGTCTTTAGCCCACTTATTTATTGGGCAGTTGTTTGTTTGAGGGTTTGTTGTTGGGGGATTTAATTTTTTGAGTTCCAAATATATTTTAGATATGAGACCTTTGTCTGTTTTATGGCTAGTGAAAATCTTCTTCCAATCCATGGGCTTTCTATTGATCTTGCTAGTATGTCTTTTGTCATTCAGAAGCTCTGCAGCTTCATGCAATCTCATTTGTCCAGCCTTTTTTGATTTGGTGTGTTTCTGGGTCTCTATTAAGAAAATTTTGGCCTGTGCCAAGGAGACCTAGGGTTTCTCCTATTCCATCCTGTAATGTTTTCAGGGTGTCTGTTTTGATTCCGAGGTCTTTGATCCATGTGGAGTTGATTCTGGTGCAGGGTAATATATAAGGATCTAGTTTTAGTTATCTACAAGTGATTAACCAATTTTGCCAGCACCATTTACTGAAGAGGCTGTCTTTCTTTCAGTATATTTTTTTAGCTCACTTATCAAAGATTAGGTAGCTATAGGTCTTTAGGTTCACTTCTGGGTTCTCAATTCTATTCCATTGGTTCTGAGGTCTCTTCTTGTGCCATTACCAAGCCATTTTGATTACTATGGCTTTGTAGTAGAGTTTGAAATTTGGTATTGATATTCCTCCAGCACTGTTCTTTCTGTTAAGTATTGTTGTCATTATTTGGGGCCCTTTATTGTTCTATATGAATTTTTGGATTGCCTCTTCTATTTCCTTGAAGAATGAGGTTGGAATATTGATAGGTATTGCATTGAATTTGTGGATAGCCTTGGGAAGTATTGCCATTTTCACAATGTTGATCCTTCCATTCCAGGAACATGGGAGGTTTTTCCACTTTTTAAATTCTCTTTTGATTTCCTTTTTGTAAAGTTTTCATCATAGAAGTCCTTCACTTCTTTGGTTAAGTTAATTCCCAGGTATTTTATTTTTTGTGGGGCTATTATGAATGGAGTTGCTTTCCTGATTTCAGCCATGCTCTTTTCATTGTTGGCATACAGAAAAGCCATGGATTTTTGAGGGTTAATTTTATACTCTGCTACTTTGCCAAAGTTTCAAATCAGCTCGAGTAATTTGGGAGTGGAGTCCATGGGATTCTTTAAATACAAGATCATGTCATTTGCAAAGAGGGAGAGTTTTACTTCATCTTTCCCTATTTGGATCCCCTTCATGTTTCCATCTTGTCTTATTGCTGTAGCTAGGCATTCTAGTACTAAATTGAAGAGAAGTGGACATCCTTGTCTCATTCCTAAATTTAGAGGAAATGGCATTAGTTTTTCATCATTAACTCTAATGCTCTATGTAGGTTTGTTATATATAGTCTTTATATATTAAGGAATGTTCCCAGGGTTTCCTAGTTTTTCCAGAGCCTTCATCATAAAGGGGTGTTGGATCGTGTCAAATGCTTTTCCTGCATGTATTGAGATAACCATGTGGTTCTTATCCTTGCTCTTGTTGATGTGATTAATTAATTGATTTGCATATATTGGACCAGCCTTGCATCCCTGAAATGAATCCTGTTTGATCGTGGTGTATGATTTTTTGGATGAATTGTTGAAGGCGATTGGCCAAAATTTTGTTGAGAAGTTTTGCATCAATGTTCATCAAAGAAATGGGTCTATAGTTCTCTTTCTTTGATGAGTCCCTGCCTGGTTTTGGGATGAGGGTTATGATGGCTTCATAGAAAGAGTTCAGTAGTGATCTTTCTCTTTCAATTTCATTGAAGAGTTGGAGGAGTATTAGTGTGAATTCTACTTTGAAGGCCTTGTAGAATTCCGCTATAAATCCATCCAGTCCTGGGCTTTTCTTAGATGGGAGGTTTCTTATTGCTGTTTCTATTTCAGTGCTTGGTATGGGTCAGTTATTTTGGTTTAACTCATCTTTGCTAGGAAACGGCCATTTCTTCCAGGTTCTCAAACTTCTCAGCATAAAGGTTTGAGAAGTATTCCCTTATAATGTTCTGAATCTTGGTTGTTTCTGTGGTGATGTTTCCATTCAAATCTCTGAATTTGTTTATTTGGTGTATTCTCTTCTTTTTCTGATAAGATTTGCTAAGGATCTGTCAATTTTGTTAATTTTTTTTTGGAAAAAAAAAGAACCAACTTATTTTTGTTGTTGATTCTTTCTATTATTTTTTTGCATTCTAATTCATTTAATTCTGATTTAATTTTAATTATTTCTTTCTGTCTAGTGAATTGGGGTTTAGCTTGCTGTTCTATTTTGAGTATGTTCAGCTGTCTCATTAAATTCTAGGTTTCATATCTATCCAATTTGTTGATGTATGAACTCAAAACTATAAACTTGCCTCTTAGTACTGCCTTTGCTGTGTCCCACAAGAGATGGTAATTTGTGTGTTCATTTTTGTTGAATATCATGAACATTTGAATTTCATTTCTAATCTCTTCCATGACCCACTGGTGGTTCAACAGTGTGTTGTTCAGCCTCCATGTGTTACAGGACTTTCTTTGGTGGCTTTTGGTGTGGAGTTCTAATTTTATTCCCTTTTTGACTGAGAGAATGCAGGGCATAACTTCAATGTTTCTGAATTTGGACAAGTTTGTTTGTGACCTAAAATATGTCAGTGTGCTGCTGAGAAAAAAAAATGTATCCTGGTGCTTTTTGGTGAAATATTTGATAGATGTCTGTTAAATCTAGTTGATATATGCAGTTGTTTAGATCTGCTGTTTCTCTTTTGAGTTTTTGCCGTGCTGATCTATCTAGTGGGGATAGTGGTGTGTTAAAGTCTCCAACAATTAATGTCTTTTGATCTATGTGAGATTTGAGGAAAGTAGTGATTATTGGATACATTTGGGTGCTCTGTTGTTTGGTGAATAGATATTTAAAATTGTAATATCCTCCTGAAGGAGAGATCCCTTAATTAGTATGTAGCGACCTTCTTTATCTCTTCTCACTAATTTTAATTTGAAGTCTATTTTATTTGATATTAGGATTGCAACTCCTGCCTATTTATGGGGCAGTTTGCTTGGTAGATTTTATTTCAGCCTTTCACTTTCAGAATATGTTTGTTTTTATGGGCAAGGTGTGACTCCTGAAAGCAACAGAGTCCTGTAGTTGCACAGTCAAAAGGGCTGCAGATACAATCTAGTTAAATAGATACAATCTATTCAATATGAAACAACTATAGATTAATGGGCTAAGAACATCCAAGAGGGATTCAGCAAACCAGAAATTATTATGTTTAGGGAGAATTGTGTGGAAAAATAGTATTAGAGGCATGTGGAGGGGTAAAAGGAGCGAATTTTACCAAGTCCTAATCTCAGAGAAGGAAATCGATAGGACACAATGATAGGAGAGAGATAAAAATACAAGAAAAAAAATGGAAAAATGAACATTTAAATTTAAAAAATGAAACACTTAAAATTATGTAAGTATAAAGAAATGATATTGAGAGGAAAAAAGGATAAGATGAGAAGAGGGGGAGAGATAAAAATGAAAAAATAAAAAAGAACAATTCTTAAAATTGGAATACTTGAAAATTATAGAGATATAAAGAAATAATACTAGTATTAAAGAAGTTAAGCCTAAGAGGTTGTGAATTGAGTAATCAATTTCTGGATTAAGTATGTACACAATGAGGGATAAAGTCTAATAAACGACAATGGGTATATATATCTGAGGATGAGCAGAACTGCAATTAAGTCATGCAAAAAAGATAGAGAAAAAGAAAAAAGAAAAAAAGGACCAAATGGTCAAAAGAGATTAAAAAAATAAAAATAAGAAGCACACACACAAACATGCACACCTAAAATAAAGATTATGAAAGAAAAAAACAATAGTAAACAATTAAAAAAATTTAAAAAACTAGGTAGAGAAAGGAGTTTTTAAATTTTTTTTGGCGGGGGGAGGATGGGAAGATCTTATATTTCCCCTGTGTCCTTAGCCAGTCTCTTGGTGGAATCTCTGGTATTCCTGTGGCTTGATTGGTTTCTTCAGTCAATTTGTTTATGCAGGCAGACAGTTCTGCCTTGACCAGCACTTTGTGATCCTCCTACCAGGCTAGTTCAATGGGAGGGAGATCTGCTTTGAGTATCACAAAAGAGGGAGATGGCTATTTCCTCTAGCTTGGAGTTGCTGTGAGGAAGCTAGGTTCTGGGTAGGGTTGAGGCCTATCAGCAATCAGTAGCTTTTTCCTGAGGGGATAGTTCCTGAGACACTCACAGAGCCCAGCCTGAAGCCATTCTCAGGGTTTATGTTTACTGAGCTTCAATTGTTTGTCGATGCTGCAGTGGGGAGGGGCAGCCTCTGGCTCAGTTTATCCAGTGAAGAAAGTCACTCCCTGAGTGCAGAGCTTCTTCTGCCTAAACAGGGTAAGTTTCCCCTGGGTGCAGTTGAGCCTGGCAGGTCACGAACCTCCAATCGTTTTCTTCCAAGTCCTGAGTTGAAGCTATCTGCTTGGCTCAGCCTTTGTCAGAATCAAAGATGGAGATCTTTGCCACCAGAGATGGTGGCAAGAATTGCCTTCCCACCATGGCTCCATGAGAAGGAGTGAGGATGTCAGGGTTCTACTCATGCCAGACTCTTGGTTCCTGGGCTGTCCCTGGTCTGTGAGCAGCAGGATGAAGGTTTGTGCTCCTTGTCAGTTCTTGCTGGTGGTGAGTAAAATCTGCTCACATGCCGTGTCTGGCGCCTTTATCCCAGACTCTCTGTTAGTATGGCAGCTTTGGCCACCGCTGTGCAGCTGTAGCTACCAGCAAGTTCCCAGGTCTGTCTCCTTGAGCAAGCTGCCTGGAATTTCCCTCTCTGCCAAACTCTCTGCACTGTGATAGCACACTTGGTGTGATTCTCTAGCCTAGGACTGTTCACTGGAACACTAAAACTGCTTTCTATGTGAGACCTCGTTTAGCCTCTAGCTTCTCCTCCACCATCTTCCTCTGGTCTCTACATTAATTTTTTTTTACTTCATTCTTCCCCTGGTTTCTTCTTTATTTGTCTATCCCTTTTTCATCTTGATTTCAAACCTCCTTTTTCCAGTACCCACCTTCTTGTGTTCATTTTGTTAAGTAAGTATATCTTTATTTTCAGCAAATGTTAGAAGATTGGCCATTAGTCAGGATCTGGGTAAAACTGGTAGAGAATAAGTTATTAATTTTTCTCTCATACTTTTTCACCATTTGTTTTCGAGAGCTAGAATTTCCCCAAGGCTACTGCTGTTACAGTAATGTAAATAATCTAATTCTCAAATATTTACTAGCACAAATTTGGGACAATAATTTTTTTAGCTCTACCTTAAGCCTGGCCTCTCCAAAAGGCCTTCCTTAACTGTGTTTTCCAAGCAATTCAACAGAGAGGATGGGATATCTTATAATTTGGCAGCACATTATGACTATGAGAATATTTTCTTTTGTTATTGTATATCCTCAGTGATTTTATTATCTCTACTTTTCAGATAAGTGAAGTCAAGTCACTGTGTGTGTTCTTCCACCTGTAGTTACTTAATAATTTGAAGCTGGACAATTTCCAGGCTTCAATGTCCATTGCTATCTATGTCACATCCTGAAACTCTCCCCTCAGTCTGACTTTGATATCCTTGATGATCTTTTCCACTCACAGGTGAAATCTCAGGTTTGGAATGCTTAGTCATTACATTCCAACATATAGCACAGTTTAAAAGGGAAATGTGACATGTACAACAGAGAGGCCCTGTGAGTATGCATACGAATCTGTACAATAAATACATAACTACAAATGTCTTCACAGACTTCTTTCACAAGGTGTAGACTTACTTGTGTGTTCACACTTTTTACTTAATTGTTCAACTTTCTTGGATCTAAAATTTTCTTTAAAAAACCATATTTTAAGTGAATTTTATGGAATTCTTTTTTGTCTTATTCAGACACTCATATCATTCATTATAATGATCAAAATGAGATAAAAATATCACCTTCTTGGACAGTCTGTCCCAAATGAAATCAAATTGTTGTATCCTATTTCTTCATTCAACTTCCATTTTTTCTTAAACATTTGTTGGTTGCCGTTTATGCAATAAACATGTATCTTTGATATCCAATATTATATTTTCCTTCTTTGCATGTGTAATTATAGCTTACATTCAATTTTTTTGATATCTTGATTTTATATTACTAATTTCCCCTTTTGTGATATTCTGTAAAACTTTCAGGTAAATGTTTTTAAAAGCAATTCCTCCTATAAACAATCATGACCTGCACTTTAGTGTCCTTGTTTATGAAACCTTTGGAATCCCACTGAGTGAGTCACAAGGCTCTGATCTGAATGTTTGCCAACATGTGCAGTCAGATATTACACCATAGATTCCACAAATCCATACTGAGCTCAAGTTTGTGCAGACCTCTGTGTTGGCCCTGCTGTTAGAAAAGATTCCATCAGGGTTCCATTGGCCCCATCCGGGCCTTCCTACCATCATGGAGACCGCGCCTCCCTAGGATAGGGACTGGAGCCGCTCCACTCCCTTTTCTGCAGACTCATTTTTCAGCAGCGAGAATGGCTGAGAACTCAGTTTCTGACAGCGGAGGGCACCACAGGGGTAGGGTTGAAGCCTTGGTGTGTTGAGGACCAGCCAGGAGAGATGTTGTTGCCCCCAAAGAACCGGATTGCCATTTATGAACTCCTTTTTAAGAAGGGAGTGATGGTGGCCAAGCAGAGTGTCCACACGCCCAACCATCTAGGAGTGGCAGACAAGAATATGCCCAAACTACAGGTCACAAAGTCCATGCAGTCTGTCCAGGCTCAAGGTGACATGACGAAAATGTTTGCCTGGAGGCACTTTTTTTGGTGCCTTACCAATGAAGGCATCAAGTACCTCCACTGGCCTCCTGGGATCATGCCTATTACCTACCCTGCAGCCAGCCTGAGACTGGCAGACCTGGACCCATATGTGAGGGTTTTGGGAGACAGGGATGGGGAGAGTACGCTACCTGCAAGAATCACCAGATGCAAAGCCCACAGAGACACCTACAGAGGGAGCCTGCTGCTGACAATAGAGCTGAGGCTGGATCAGTGACAGAATTCCAGTTTAGAGGTGGATTTGGTTACAGACATGGTCAGCCACCCCAGTAATGTTGGAGTAAATTTTGTGTGTATGTGTGTGCTGAATAAATTGTAGCCAGAAAAATAAGATTCAATCTAATGCAAAGTAAAACACCTCACTCAAAAATACTGTGCAACAAATTTTAACTAATGTCTAAGTCCATCATTACCTAACTCTGTTTGTACAAAGATGGGAGAATATATGCAAATTTCTATATTCTTTCATCTGTTCATTTTTCTTTAATGTATGATTTAAAGTAATTTAAAATATACTTGAATAAAAAGATCAAGTGCAAAGATTGTGTGTGTGTGTGTGTGTGTGTGTGATTTTAGAAGTACTAGATATGCACTTTGCTCCTCTACCAACCCTTTCTTTTTTGTTTGAAACAACACAGACTAATTTCTGTTAAGTATAAATTTTCTCATCCCTTAGGGACAGAGAAGCAAGAAGGACAGCCGAAAGGGAAGTATGCTGAGAAAGGCACTGGTACCCTGAGGGATAATTTGTATCCCAGGAGAATTGACCTTTCAGAGAAAGCAAATTAAATTATCTTTCTCATCCTTTACTTTTGCTATGACATCATTAAAATGCACATTACATATCAACACTCCTTGTTTTGTATTCATAACCTTAGAGTAAAATTAATCAGTTGTCACGGGGACTTAACACATTTGTTAATGGTGCCTAGCCAAAAAAAGAAAAAAAGAAAAAGGAAAGAAAAGAAAAGAAAGTCTGTATTGTTCTAAGGAAAGCAGTTTTGTGTGTACACCCTTGAGGATAACAACAGAGGAGAATTAACTGGTGGACCTGGAACATTCCTCTCTCTTGTTTGGAGACTAGCCATCCTCATTCTCTTCTCCAGTGTTTGAGTTACTATTTCTGCTGTGAGGTTTGACCTGATTCTTGTGCCTTGAAAGAAGGAAATCCTGTTTGTTTCAATGTCTGATTAATAAGAACTAGATCCTGCGGTGCTTAATAAACAGATGACTTTAATAAGCATTTATTCAGTACCAAGATAAAATCAAGACTCTTATGCTTATTTTAGAATAGAAAAAGTCCTGACAGTCCTTTAATGGGAACAAAGCTCTTGGTCTTGTCAACTAGCTCATAATAAGTAGTTCATAAAGTGTGGGTTTTTGTTTTTGTTTTTGTTTTTGTTTTTGGTTGGTCCTAGGGTTTAAATTCTGGGCTTGGGAACTGTCCCTCAGCTCTTCAGCTCAAGGCAAGCAACCTACAACTTGAGCCACAGTGACACTTCCATTTTTCTGGTGGTTTATTGGAAATAAGAGTTCATGGACATTCCTGCCAGGGCTGTCTTTGAACCATGATCCTAAGATCTGAGCCTCCTGAGTAGCTAGGATTATAGGCGTGAGCCACCAGCGCCCAGCTACTTTTTATTCTTACATCAATTAAACACAGTGTTATGGGCTGGGCACCAGTGGCTCATGCCTGTAATGCTAGCTACTCAAGAGGCTGAGATCTGAAGTTTGCAGTTCAAAGCCATCCCAGGCAGGAAAATCTGTCAGGCTCTTATCTCCAATTAGCCATCAGAAAACTGGAAGTGGCACAGTGGCTCAAGTGGTAGAGTGTAGCCTTGAACTGAGGAGTACAAGGACAGTACCCAGGCCCAGATTTCAAGCCCCATGCCTGACCAAAAAAAAAAAAAAGAATAAAAAGCATATTCCACTAGAAGAGACTTAAAAAACAAAGGAAGTGTTTCCCAGGAGGTTTGTATAAGCTTGATCCTTACACAGGCCTACACAAGCTTAGTTGGTGTGAGTGCAGGCTTACCTATGGAAGATACTGAACAGTGCTGTGCTGGGTGGAGATCTGAGCATGTTAGATGACAATCTTGGGGATCTTGGGGATAATTCATACCACCTGAGAATTTCAGGAAAGAACTTGGCCCAATCTGATTTGCATTTCAGAATGCCCTCTGGCATCAAGGAGTTTATAGAAGAACAAGATCAAAGGCAAAAATACAAAATCCACTCCCATTTTTTTATTCAATTGAGAGAACACAGAAAGATGGCTATGATAAACTTGAGGTGGTAAAGTTGAGGATGAAAAGATGTTGATGAATGCAGAGAGAAATGGAAGGGAATGCAATTATAATACTCAATGTGAAAGGAATCAGGTAATTGAGAAGATGGGTTGGGTTGGTATAGACAGGTGTGTTTGTGGTGGGGGAGAGAAAAATGGAAGAAGTGACATTGATCAAGATGCACTGCACCCATGAATTAACATGTTGAATTAAAAGTCATTTGTACACCTACATGAGGATAACCTCTTTATTTTTTTTTTTTAAAGAAGATGTTGAATTCAGTACAGGGCAGCGAGAAAGAAGAATCAACATGATTAGATGGCTGATTTGCTAGGAAAGGAGTCCAGATGTGAGCAAAAATGTATCATGCATCCTGCTATACTTAGATTTCGTTTGAGAAAAGACAAGTTGGAAATTTAAGACATGATATTTCAGAGCAAATTAGTGTTGTGGAATTAATTGAACTCTGTAATTAACTAAATATCCCCAGCAATGTCATTTACTAGCCATGTGACTGTCAGTAGTTATGTTCCATGCTAAGACTGCTGAAGTATGGAAAATCTGTGATACTAAGATAATCTAAAAATACTAGTAAATATTGCTGTAAAATGACTAATATACTATCAGAAAAAGAGCACAGATTACATGTTAAATAATTAAAGTCAAGTGGGTGATTTACTTACAGGTTATATTGTGTTCTTGAAAGAAGTTATTGAGAAAAGGGTGAATCATTGTATTGTGAAACCAGAAAATTGAATATACATATTGATGATTTAGGATATCTCTGGGAAATAGATTACTCACCTACATGGGTCAATAGTTTATCTCTAACTAGTCAATGCATTCTATCATTTTATGTCAATAAGAAAAATAATTTAGCAACAGAAAATATATTCACAACAGGATGATAATTTTTAAAAGCAATATACTTTTACATTCTTGACTTTACATTTATCAGATACAGAAGCAATACCCCATACTAAACTACATCTGTAAGCATATGTTAAGGAAAAAGATTCAGCATATATTTTTTCTGAGGAAACATATAAGGAAAGAAATAAAAAGGTGAAAATGATATAAAAAGTTAACCATGCAGGGTGTGGTTGCCTATGCTTGTAATTCTAGCACTCAGGAAGCAGACATGGAAGGTCTGTGAGTTCAAGGTAAGCATGAGTTATGTAGAGCAACACCATCTCACAAATGCAATAGAACAATGAAAGCAAAATAAATTCTAATTCTGGTGAATATTAGGTAGATTTCATGATATTTTAAAATTTTATGTGGCTTTATACATTTTAAAATATTTAATTGAAAAACATGCTCAAGTTACACATTTAATGTACATATACATTTGCAATGATTACCACTATCAAATTAATTGACACATTTACCTCTTAGTTACACATCGAATGTATGGCGACAATATTTACAATCTACTGTTCATGCAAATTTCAGATATAGAATATTTTTATATTATGCCTTAAATGTTTGAATCTCTCTTTTAAAATATTCTATTATCTAGCCTTTCAAAAATAAATGGAAATGCAGGCCATTTCAGTATCTTAGCTATTGTAAATGATACTGTTATACATAAGTGCAGTTATTACTTCAAAATATTAATTTCACTACCTTTGTATACATACCCAAAAATGGAATTCCTGGATCACATAGTATGTTTTTCAATTTTTGAAGGAAATGCAATTTCCATTTTACACATTTTACCAGATTACATTCCCTTCAGTAGTATGTCAGGACTTCACTTTTGGCAAAATTTGCTGGCATACTATATTTAATCTTTTTGATAAAAGAAAACAAGTATAAGGGAGTTTTGATTTATATTGTTTTGGCAATTAGAAATGTTGAGTAATTTTAGCATATTTGTTGGCAATTTATAATATTCCTTTGGAAAAAGGTCTATTCGGGATCTTAACCTACTTTTTTAAATAGGTTTATTTATTTACCTCTTTTTGCTGAGCTTAATGAGTTTCATTCCTAGTTTAGATATCAGCCCTTTCCTAGGTGCAGGGTTTGAAAATCTCTTTTCCATTTTTACTTTGTTTCCTTTGCTAAACACAAGTTTCACCATTTTCAAGATTTTATCTTCAGGAAGAGCTATAATTAGAGGTGTGAGTCATTATTTTTTATATGGATATAATTTTTTCCTCAAATATCACTATTGAAGACACTTTCCTTTACCCATTGTTGAATACTGGTGCTCTCATCAAAAAGATTAGTAAATCATTATTAGTCAATCATGTACTAAGTTAAATCTATGCTCTCTATACTGTACCATTGGGTTATTTTTTTAATTCCTATTATACTGGTTCATAAACTTTCATAATGTAGTTTGAAATTGTTAAGTGACCTATTCTCATAGCTTTGTCTTTCTCAAAATCATTTTAGATAGCAGGGATATGTGCGAACTATATGAATTTTAGGATTTTCTTTTTCTCTTTTGGTGAAAAATTTCACTAGCTTTTTATAGGAATTACATTGTATATATAGATCAGTATTTGTGACATGGACATTTTGCCATTATTTTTTCTAAACATGGTATGTGTTTCCACTTATTTGTGTCTTTTCTAATGCTATTTTTTCAATGTGATAATTTTGAGCAGAGAAATATTTCACCTTCTTGGTTAAATGTATTTGTAATATATTTGTAAACAGTTTATTCCCTTAAAAATTTATAAATGAGATTGCCTTTTCTTTCTTACAATAGATCATTGTTCACGTACAGTGGAAAGACTTGAAAAAAAGCCAAAGAAAGCTTTTCTGTAAGATTAGAACAAGATAAATATGCTCATTCTTACCAATTCAACATCCAGCTGGAAGTTCTAGCCCATGCAATTAAGTAAGAAAATCAAATGAAAGCCATCCAATTTGGAAATAATAAATGTTGAAATATATGTTTATATGTATGTATTCACATACATACACATACATAACATGTGTGTATTTTTAAAGATTCTAAAATAAAATTTAATAAAGATGATAAATGGATTAAGGACTAATCCTTTGTACAAAATCAACATTATGAAAATTAGTTGTACCTCTATACAATTAATTCTTTATGACTCTTATCCCTCCAGTTTATGTCAGCCTTTTCATAGATCCATTGAGATTTCTTATTCTGTCTAATATAGTTTTTCCCTTTGTGGAATATCAGAGCATGCTCAGTCCAGTTCTGCTGTAAACATACTTGTTTTCTTATACTTTTAAAACTCTGCCTGAAGAACATGTTAATGTACTTCCTTAATACCTGCAATTTTTCTAAATATGTTTCATCTAGTCACTTTAACAGTCAGCTTTATGGGTAGAGTAGAGAGCAACAACTTTACTATTCTTTTTAAATGGTTATTTCACATTTTATTTTTGCATTTTTCTCTCAGAAACAGGTACATTTTTTGGTTTCATATACTATATTACCTAAGAGAACATGCTTTGTACTTCCTCTGTAGTCAGTGCATATTCTTAGTACACAGAAATGTTTGTCCCATGATCTAAAGGAAGGCAAAGGGAAGGATGGGTCTTGCCTACAGCTTACATCATTTAATTGACTTGGGGGTAAGCAAACTGTCAATCTATAATGTCTTCATTAGTATATACTAATTGTACAACGATGTTTGTGGTATTTCCTAGCATTTGTAGAAGTACTTTGATCAATTTCATTTCCTCTATTACTCTTTCCTTTCCACTCTCCTCTTGACCATTTCTGTAAATCTATTTTCACATATTATCAAAACATTTCTAGTGCCTCCTCTATAATCTTCCTAAGGAGACTTCAGCCATATCATGTAGTAAAACATGTTATTCTCTTCCTTGATTAAACTTACTCCATGATCAAACTTAGAAAGGGAACTTGTCTAATTTAGGTATGTAGTTCCGACAATGTAGTATAAGTCTTTAGGATATTTTATTTTAAGCCATCTCTGTGTCTGTGTAATAGAAAGTGTTGTTCCCTGTAAAGAAATGCAGGCAATCGCAAGCAGGTGGTCTAGCTCATTCGTGGAATAGTAGAGGTCCATGCTAGAGCCCTTTAAATGCTTCCACAGAGCCAGAGTCTATTCTGCCTTTTTATAAAGCAACTGTACATCTGAATAATGACTCAGTTCTTCCCTCCAGCTGTTAATGTTGGCAACCCACAGAGTCTGAATTTAGAATTCAATGCAAAGTCTGAGGCTATATCTCTTATTGTAGATAATAGTAACACAATGTCCATGGCTGCACAACCAAACCTGCTGATTGCTGGAGGTCATTTGGTGAGCTATTCTGTGCCTCAGTAATCAGCAGGTTTGGTCTTTATTCCATAGGTTTGCAGTAAAGATCAATAAACAGGTATGAGTTCCCAGCTTTGCATAGTACCAGGATTACCTAGAATTGTCAAGTATTCTTTCCACTCTAATTCCTTGTAAGTTAGATTCTCTTTATCTCCATTTTCATCCTAGCTTTCTCTTCAGGGTTGTGGTCTTTGAAGTATGGAACAATACTTATTGATAGTGATGAAAGTGGATGTAAAACAAAATTGTCACGAGGGGCTACAGTGTATAATGACTATGATATGACAGTCTTTCCAGCAATTGCAATTTATGTAATTTATGATCAATTCCTGGTCTGCCCAAAGGAGAATTTATAATATATTCCTAACATATGTTATGGAAAGACCATAACATATTCAGTTGTTATATTTTGAAACCATCTAGCATACTTATTTATAGTGCATTCACATATTTGAATGTATAAAGTTTCAATAGATTCTTGCATTTCCTTAGATCTTGTCCTAGGGTGTGTGGTCAAGAGGAGGGGGTCAACAAATGGAGAAAGAATGGTTGTAAATATAGTAATAATATTCCATTTATATATGGAAAAATGAAATTATATGAATTGGGGAGATGGATATGGTTGAGAGAGGGGGAGAGAATAATTAATTTGGTGACATGGATCAAAGCTCTCTCTCTTCTCTCTCTTTCTCTGTCTTTCCATCTCTTTCTGTCTCTCTCTTGTACCCTCAGAATGTTCTTACACAAAAGCAAAATTGAAAGTACAGGAATTACCCTCACACAAGAAAAAGAACTACCAGTTATCACTGCTAGCCAGTATCTGAAGAATTTCTTCTCAAGACAGAAGATTCCTTGAAAGATTAAGCAATAGTGATACTAACTTCTTTCCCGTGCATTATGACTATAAAATAAAGGAAGCTATCAGAAGGCTGCTTTCCTTTCAATTACACGCACGCACACACACACACACACACACACACACACACACACACACACACACACACACACTCACTCACACACGGTGGTATTCAGTAGTTGCAGGATTTATAGATGAAAAGGATTCACAAATGAAAAGACTAGCTGGTTTGTCAAGTGAAATATGCACATACATACATTAGATTAAGAGACATAATACTAACAAAAAGTCCTGTTCATCTACTTTTCTAGTTCTATATTTCTAACGGCAAGGCTGAAGGGACAGGGGTGTCCACCCCTTCAGAATGTGCAAAAAAGAAATAGGAGTGGCCTTCCTTTCACAGCTACCATCTCACACACATTTGACTTTTAAAACTTACCCCACCTCACTGGATTGAAATTATTCAGCATCTAAAAGCCCTAAAATGCATGTGGGTCTACTTGGCAGTTATTTTATGCCTATTAGGCCCTGCAGCCCACAATAAAGAATAAGGGAGTTTGGCTTAAGCCAGCAGCACAAAGGCATACTATTCTCACATCAAAAGCTGTGCAACAGAGATGGTTGATGTTTATGGGATCCTGTTTTCATGATGCCTCATTGTTAGTTAGTCTGGCTCTGAGGTTTTCTTTGAAGAAAAAGAGAATGAGATGTGTGCAAGTGTTGATAGTGAGTTTTACCCTCCCTCTTCAGCAGAGATAACAGGTACAATTTCCAAAATGACCCCATCTGAAATTTAGATAATGTTTGACTCTGTCTTTCTTAGGAAGAAGTTTAGTGGTGAGATTTCTATTCAGAGGTAGGAGAATATTTTCAGGATCTTGTGCTTTATTTCACCGAAAGGACATGGAATACTACTCAACCTCAGCATGCTAATGTTTAATGTCTATTTATGGAAGTAAATTTGCATTGGATAATAACAGGATATAATTCTGTTATGTAGTTTGCTAACTCTCCCTCATCCAAGGACAGTGTTTCAGTATCTTGCAGAGAAATAAAGTTTTGAAGGAGTGAGAGAAGGGAGGGCCTGTCCGGTTTCTTTGTCCTTGGGTAAAACCAAGGACGCTTGAATGCCATTAGAATTTATGACCTTGGGTATGAAATATATTAAAGTTCAGTGTGCATGTGTGTATACACAATGGATACAGCGAGTGTTTGAGTATTTACTATCAAGTAGTCATTGATGCATTGCAGTTTATAGAGTCAAATTCATCATTCATACAAGTCATATATTTGTACAAATTGGACAAAGTACAGAGAAGAGTCACAAAAATGATTGAGGGGATGAAGGCCCTAACATACAAGGTGAGATTAAAAGAACGTCATTGTGAGTATAGCTCTGTGTAGCTGCTGCTTAAAAGCAATGGCATCATAGTCTGCCTTGAGGCTGGTAAACCCCCAAAGAGGAATTTGCAGGGCAGTAAAAGGGGCATTACTGAGAAGGAAACGAGTAGAGAGGAGTTGTCTGCATATCAGGGAAAAAAAAGTTTGTTGGAGTGGAAGCTATTAGGCAGCAAAATTACCTCTCCAGGGAGATAGTTGAAGCTGTGACCCCATTACAGGGGACAGAAAGCTTGGCTGGACGGTCTGGCTCCTCACCCAGGGTGGGCTTCCTTCTAGACCCCTCAAAGATGGAAGGGAAGTAAGGAAGAATGGGACTCCTTCATCTTGCACCATTTATGGTTCTAGTTCTGTGCTGAGGTGAATAGTGAAAGCAAGATGCCTCAGCTACCTGGATTTGATGTCAAGGTTAGATTTTCTAATTCTCTGATAGATACTTAGGTATTATGATCAGACTGTCTTTCTTAAACCTTTGATACATTTAAATGAAATAAAACCTTTAGGTTGCTTTGGAAACGGCATCATTTGACGTATGCTTTTATCTGGAGACATTTCCCCAAATATTTTTTAAAACGTGTCTGTATGTCCTGTGGGGAGTCGGGTAGAAAATGAACCTGTTTGAACTGCAATTCATCTCAAAGTTAACTGTTTTTATGCAGCCTGTGTTCAGTATGTGCGTGCTAAATCTGCAGACATGCTAATGGAATATTAATATATTCTTACTAGAAGGACAGATTAAGGCTTGAAAGGAAACAAAAAAGCAGAATATAAAGGAAAGAACAAATGAAAGAAATTGAAGCCAGTTGGATTGCAGGGTCTGAGCCACAATCCCCTGGGGGAAGGACAGGGGGAAAGAGAGGCAGTGGTTTCTCTTTATCTTGCAGGCAATTACTGGCAATTTGTTCTGGCCAGTAAAACTTCTGATATTATCATGGTTGCTGAGTAATTTATCATCAAAGTTTAATGTGAAAACAGGTGACTGTGTAATCACCAATCTAGGAACAGAAATAGAATCGTTATTATTTCTGCCTGAAGAGAGAGATTTTTTTTTTCTGTCAATTGACTTAACGGCCAAAAGGCTGTTCATCATATCACCATGAATTATAAAACCTCTATTAAATATTCATAAAAGTTTTGAAATGAATGTGTGATAGAGATGAAAGCTGGGCTAATTTAAATACCTACCAGACCTGTCTTAATTACAGAGGTAAAATGAGATATAAAAATTATAGCAGCAAGGAAAAAAAAAACTTGAAACAGTTCATTCCATACATTATAGAAAATGCATTTGCAAGCCACCATACACAAAGCCAGGAGCACAAATTCCCATCTCCTTAAAGCATTGCTTACATGGAGGTGGCCATGTTTCTTCTGCAGGAAGTAAAGGGGAAAATTTGTGAGACTTATGCCAAAACGATTTTTGCCCTTTCATCAAAATGTAAACAAAATACCAACTGTATGTAACATTTGCCATCCACGCAAATTCAAAGCCTCAATCAAAAAAGGAGAAAAAACAAACAAGTGGGCTAAATAGAAATCAAGATGTGACCAAAGGAAAAAAAATGAAATTTCTTACCATTTCTCATACTATGATTTTCATAGATCTCATGAATTTGTAAAAATGATACATGGGTTGTTTTCAATTAGGCTACCTTTTAGAACTTAGTCTATCATAAACTCTCCTGCCATCTTAAGAAAAAGAGTCTGACAAAGAATTAGTGTAATCCTAGGAGCACCAATCATAAGCCAGGAAATATTCACACTCATGTTGACATAAACAAAACTTGCTAAGCAAAAGACATTTCCCTTTCCTTTCCAAATCAGCCTAATAGAAATGCAGTTAAAAGTTTGATCTTTCACCTTTAGCAAATATCAACCTGACACCGAGGGTTAGAGCAAATGTATGCAATTATTAGTAAGATGGCATTATTATATGTCTAAAAGTGATCATGTCCTCTCAAATGTATTTGTACTGTGTGCAGATGTGTTGATGGGAATAAAGATGGTCACAAAAAGGGTACTGTGGGGGCATAGGCTTGTGTTATATCATGACAGATTCTCAGGCTGAAAGTCATGCACCAGCTGAGTTGACCTTGAGCAAGATGGTTCACCTTGCAGAGTTCCAGGGTCAACATCCTTAAAATGAGGAGATTAATTTGGTAGTGGTTAAAGATCCATCCAACTCTAAAATTCTGTGTGTCTACAATTATAAATAGGATGATAAGATGCTCTCTGGCTCTTAGGCCACCACCCAGGAGAATGAATTCGAGTTTTAATTTCCTTTTTGGTGATAGGAAATCTGAAAATGGGCAAGGTTAAATGACCCACTGGGAGGCCCAGAGCAATCAGTGATGGAATCACAGCTCAGCCTCAGCTCACAACCCAGGTTCCTTTCTTCCAGTTTCATCAACTTATTGAGGCCAGGGCTTTGAGCCTGTTTGCTAACATCTTATTGGCTTATTCATATTGACATTTTGGATAATACCACTGATTTGACACATGTGGTATACTTCTTCAGTTATGTCATATATAGGTATTGTCTCTTCAATAAGATTTAGGCTCTTTAGCAAGCACATATATAAGTTTGTATATATATATATATGCATATATGGGTATATATGCATTGTGTTTAATGCCATTTAATACTCTACTTATTAATACAAAAACTGAAGAGTTTAACTTAAACTTATTGAAACAACATCTGTAGAATTTCAGAAAGTAAATATCACTGACAATTATCTTAAACTAGTAGTTGGTGAAATATGTGTGTGTGTCTATTTTTCCCTCATCTCTTCACTACTTGTGTGTATTTACCTCATTTACACAGATGTGTGTGTGTTTGTGTATGAGTACTAAAACTACTCATGATCTTGAACCCTTGCTTAGCTTTTTTACTTAGTACTAGTGCTCTACCATTTGAACAAAACCACTGCTTCTGGCTTTTAGCTGATTAATTGGAGATAAGAATTTCTCCAGTTTTTGTGCCCTGGCTGACTTCAAACTGTGATACTTAGATCTCAGCATCCTGAGATGTAGGCCCCTAGTGCCAGGCATAATTTACTCTATCATTTTTCCCCCTTTCTTTATTCTTTATTTATTCTTTCTGCCAGGACCCTTCCTGAGCATTGCCAAAATACCAGTTGGTAGATACTTCTCTATGCTCCCATGACTCATTGTCTCTGGGGGTATTTCAGTGTCCTGTAGGCTAGCATGCTAGATCAGAGATGCCTAAAAATCTCCTCATACTATCAGACAATTTCAGAAAGTTTTCCAAGACAATAGTACTCTTACTTTGATTTGTACTGAGTAGAGACACAGATTATTAGAAGGTGAATAAGTTGAACTGAAGATTGAGAATTGGTCCTAGATCATATTGCTGGGAGAGGAGAAAGAGAAAAGAGAATGGTCAATAGGAAAATAAAAAGATGAAAGAGGGGATATAGAGCATGCCGAATGAATACAGCAGGATGGACTTGGTAATGATAATTTTCTATGGATGATAGGTACACAATATGTTTATGTCACCACCATGTTTTCCAGTATTTAGTACAAAATTACTCTAGATGTGATCATTAGAAAATCTCATCCAATCTGTTCATGCAGAAGCATCTTTGTTTTATACACATTCATGTACCTGATTAAGACTATAGAATCTAATCCAATGACTCAAGGATAGAATTTGCTTGGTAGAGGATTAGGTTACTTTATCTTCCAATTGAGAATTGAGAATGTGCTGGTTGCCTATTTTTGCCTGATAAAATTAGTCCTGAATTTAGTATCATGAGACATCATGCTTTTACTTCTTATGGTTTTCTTGACTAGTTAGATTTGCCTGAGAAATTCCTGCACTCCTCATGATAGTATTGCTATCATTGGACCTACTGTTACCTGGGACCAACCTGATGTGGGCTTTCCAAGAGGGTTTGTGACAGGATACATGGTGAAAATTTGATGCTAGCTGGTGAAAGATACTTGTCTGGTCAAACAGGAAACTGTACTTTTCCACCTAGACTTGCATGTATTTTCAAAATGGACAACACAGTGGTGGATTAATGAGAACATTCAAGTGGAAATTTCCATCCCTTCTTAAGCCTTAAGTTGTCAAAGTACTATTTCCATCCCACACATTGGTAAAATTAAATTACAAGTTAAACTCAGAGGCCCATAGGCGTGTATGCTCCATTCTTAGGGCACTCCAGGGTTAGGAAGACCCCACCTTCCATAGACCTGTTATATTGAACCAAAATAGCTTTTAACTAGCAGCTGGTTTCCACTATTCCTTTCTTAGTGTAGATGAAAACATCTGGCTAATCCCCTTCATGTGATATTTTTCTACACTTAAAGATATAACAGTGTTTATACACATAATTCAGTTTAGCAAAACAGTTGAGTAATACATTTGGCAATTGGTTACTAGTTATGTTTTTGAAAAATATACTTTATTCTTTTTCCTTTTGTAGGATTCAAATTTTTAGAAAGCAATTTATTTCTATGCATATATGACCTGTTATTTCAGTGACTTTGTCTCTGTCTAAAATAACTATTAACATTAGTTTGTCACCTTCTACTGAAGTCTATTTTAGCCACACATTTATTAAACATGTACAAGCCACACATTGTCCTCTTTCTGAACAAAGCTGTTCTGAGGTCTACTTTGATGTGCTCAGTGGGATCATTTTGTTCTAAAAGTGATGAGCTCAGGATTCAGAGCAGGAGGGTTTACAAATTTATGGCTACTTATTTTAACTACCTGTTCCTTCCTCTGAGATCTTTTATCTGCACCCCTGAGGGGTTGGCTGCACAGACTCAGCTAAAATGGCACCCATCCCTCTTGGGGAAGGTGTCTCAGCGTGCTTATCCCAGGTCTTGTGCTTGGCATAAACACCAGCTGAAGCTACAAAAACATTGTATTCATAGGTCATGTGCAAGTAAAAAGTGGAAACTTGAGGTCTTTAGCCACATGGCAATTAAGATCATCTTTCTTGCTTTCTTATTTTGGTTATTCGTTTTAGAAATAAGTGCAAATCATTCTTGCTGTAACTTTTGTTTTTCGAATATTACTTTGTTTTGGGCAGTACTAGGGACTGAGTGTAGTGACTCCGGTTTGCTATACTGGTATCCTGCCACTTGAGCCAGAACTCTTCTGCACGTGTGTTGCACTGGTTACTTTTGAAGTGGGTCTTGCTTTCTGCTGGGTCATCCTAAGCTGTGATCTTCATCTTTCTACTTTTGCTTTTTTTTGTTGCTGAGAATGATAGTCAGCTGTCACTGCACCAGTCAAAGTGGTTCTTTTGGACCTGGAATAATAGCATCCCAACAATGTACCTAGCCATTTTTAGAAATAGAGTCAGGTGAATTTCCTTGGCCTAAGGTCCCATCCAACTGTGATTACTCAGTTTCCAACTCCCAGAAAACTAGAGCCAATTAGTTTAATTCAACCAAATAAGTACACAACATTTAGTTTTCTCACCATCATGGTAAAAATTTACCAACTATTATTACCATACAATTTTATTTCATACATATGTATTTAATACAAATAAGAGTTAGAAATTTCTTTAGTCATTAAAAGCTAAGATTTCCACATAGGTACTTGTACTACTTACTGATACACTGGGTAAGTGAGGATTCTTTGTATTTATGGGATACTACAGCAATTGCCTGGCATTTCTGCTTCTTTCAAATTGCAGCATTATTTACCATAGCAAGATATGGATTCAGCCTACATGACCCTCAATGAATGAATGGATCAGAATTTTGGCATGTATACACATAACGAATGACAGTGTACTGTTTGTAAGGAAATGGAAAGACTTGAACAATTTTATTAAGTGAAGTAAGCCAGACGCAGGCAAACAATGGTTACATGTTTTCCCTCATTTGTGGTAGCTAGAATGTGCATATAAGCCTACAATTAAACATATTGGGTAGTAAGCAAGGGGTTATAAGACTATGGAGAACATTAATAATATCATTCTTTAGAAGGATTGTCAAAACCCAACAAAATAAATTCCAGGAAATGGATGCTTGCCAGAGAGAAGGGTAGTGGCCAAGAGGAGGGGCGTCCAGAGTGAAGGAGGAAGGTAGGAGAATGCAGGGAATATGTCATTGTATGTCCCAGAGAACTGAGAGAGCTAAGAAAAATGAGGGGTTGGTAGAATGGGGGTGAAGATGTTGGAGGTTTTGACAAAATGATGCATTGTATATACTAACTGCTTTGTTCAATGGGAAAAACTCAATATATAACCTAAAAATTAAGAAAAGAGAGGGAAGGAGTGAGTTGGGAAGGGTGGGTGAGAATGTCGGAAGGAGAGACACTGATCAAGATGCACTGTATTCATAAACTGCTTTGTTGAATGACAGCTCTTTTGTACAACTGTTTAAAGATAATAAAACATAAAAAAGTAATGAAAAGAGTATTTTCAAAGCACTCACCATTTTCTTTTTTATTAACAGTTCAAGATTCCCTTATTTCTTAATCTATTTTCAATTTAATTGAGCTCACTTTTTCATTTCTTGTTAAAAATTATAATTTTATTGTTATGGTTGGGCTGTTGTACCGAGGAGTTACCATTTCATGTCAGGTAATGAGTACATTTCTTCTTTTTGGACAATGTCACTGCCTCAATTACTTTGACCATCTTCCTCCCTTTCATTACTGCCCACAAGTTACAACATTCCTTTTCTACACAGTGTATACTGAATAGCATGACTGCATTTGTTCAGTCTTTCTCCCTCCATTTTTGTCTGCACTCCTTTCTTTCAATGCAATGCCAATAATAGACTTCATATTACCCAATCCCAAGGACAAAATCTATGCTCTTTTTTAAGATGTAGCATCCTTCTAAATGGTTGGCCACTCACTTCTTGTTACCCTTTCTTTTTTTCATTGTGTTGATAACAGGGTGATCATCTGGGACATTTTCTATTGTGTGAGAAGTCATGGTTAGATCCTGTTTGTTAGTCTTTTTATTGTCTGACCTCAAAATATTGCAATGTTTCACAGATCAATTTCAAGTCCAGTTTTCTTTTCAAAGTTGTATTCTCATTAATATATAATATTAGTTTAAACAAATCAATTATAATATAAAGTATAACTAAAGTAGAATTTCTTTTCCTATGAATTTTGAACTCCCAATAGAATTGAATGTTAATTCTGAATGGTATCTTCTGATATTTACATATTATAACACCTATTTTATGATGTTTTAATGAATAACTTATATATATGTATATTATGTAGAATTTCAGATTTTCCCCTTGAACAATAGGCATTTTACCTTCTACATAATGTTCGTATTCACTTCCTTCTATCATTTTCAAAAGAAACATATTAAAAATTTTAGTTGAGTTATATTCATCATTTAATTCATTGTCGTTATTAAGCAATTCTCACCTAAGCTGTATACTGGTATTGTGGTTTACTTGGGGTATAATGATTTTTCTAATGCCAATCACCCCTTCTTTCTTTCTCTAATTTTGCTTCATGTTCCCAGATAGCTTTTGGTGTGTTCTCTTTTAAAATCTTTAAACAGATATTAAATACATTTTAATATTTTCATCTTGGAGAAATTGTAGCTATACTTGCAGTTCTTTTCCTCCTTGGGGAAATAGTGCCTTGGGCATGCGTATCTGTCATTATCTCACCCCCATCTCATCCCAGCATTATATACTCTCTATAATAGCAGAGCCTATTGGAATCCAATAGCACACATTTTGGTGGGAAGATGTCCTCATTTTAAGCAATCTCAACTAAAAAGGATTAAATAGAGTAGATCACTGGGTTCATGTATTTTGCCAGTTTACAACACCCAATTAATGGGTAACAAATTAGAGTGATAGTGCTGTTGCATGGACAACTGAAGTTTTACAGTTTTCTTTGAAAAGAATCACAAGTCACGAACACATTTACAAGGCTTACAACAATGACTCTTGTTTTGTCATGATGATGGTAAATTGTATTGGGCAAAGTGTGGAATATTGAAAATGGAAGGTTGTAACAGGGTAGGTGAGTAGTGTTTGATGGCTATGGCTTTCTCAATTTTCAATTTAATGTATAAACTCAGATTATTTAAAGAGAATCTACAAGCGGATTAGCTTCTGTCCAACCAGGAATAACTGTGTTGTCTTCCAGAGAAAAGAAGAACAAAATCACTGTTCAGAGAAGCAATTATATATATATTATATGTTTCCTTTGTGTTTTTAAGTTAGAAAACAGCAGAAGAAATATCACTTTCCCCCATTCCACCAGTATTGCCCATGTCATTAACCAAACATGGAACTCTAGCCTGATCATGTTTAGTTGTGGTGTGAAGAGAACCAGGAAAATTAGATAACCTTTTAGTGATGCTCAATGGTTTCTTCACACTTTGTTAATTTACTTAGAATTTTTAAAATAATGCATGTATTGACCAAGCCCTTCTGGAATCTCACAAAATGAACTATAAGAACAAAAAAGAAGACCATCTTGTGCTCCATTGCTTATTTATATATCCTATAAATTACATGGATGACTTAACAAATATTGTAAAATATGTGAGTACATTAATAATGCCCTTTACCTAATTATGCACTTTATATGGCTTCCCTGAATGTCTCTGTATGTTAGGCCAGTACATAAGTGCTAAAATGTGGAAGATTTATCTTATTAGGAACTTAGAATCCCCCCATGATCACATGAGTGTAGATCCTTTATCACTTTTGAATGCTGGAAAGTGTATCGGCTATTTATGAACCAATTCTTGAGATCTCACTTCCATACCTCTTACCACAACTCAATGATATGAGCAGCATTTTTGTTTATTGGTTACAGAGAGACCACTGCTTTTCTATTGGATGTGAGCAATTTATCTTGCTTTCATGTTTTGACCCCCAGACAAAAGATAAACTCATATATGACCCAAGTAAATAATTATTCACTGTAGCAACATTTTTGTAGATAAATCATTCTATTAAGAATGAGCTGGGAGGAAAGCAGTGCTGAATATTAGGAATAACTTCTGGTGAATCAGACAATGTCAAATCATAATCTAACCCAACAGAGATTATATGAAAAAGCAAATACTCAGGGCAAAATGCAAGTTTATATTAATGCTAGGTGAATGGTATTTACTAATGAGAGAAATGATAACAGCAGGCTCAGTTGGTTTGGAGTTGTTGCCAGAAGTAAAGAAAAATAACTCATGGGAGAAAAATTGACTGAAGTTTAGGTCTCTCAGTAATGTATTCAACTGTATGTGAAGGAGGAAAAGGAGCAGTATAGCTGGAAGAAATCGAAAACAAATGTACAAATCATATTTAAAGAAGAGATGATAACAGAGTATTAAAAATGGGGAAAGGAGCCATGGGAAGCAAACAGTCACCTTGAACTGCCATTCCAAATGTTTAGGTTAAAGCACCATGAGGGAAAGGTGGACCACATAATAGATTTCGGACCAAAGGAGATGATACTACAGATTCTACCCAGCTTCCATTCACCAAAGATTTTTTTTTTATAGTCTTCTGCCATGCTCATCATATATCAATATGCAACACTGTACTGTCTACCTTCAGCCAGAAGTCAATGAATCTGTGGATGATGAAGCTGAAAGAGAATGTCAGATAACTCAATGAAAGTAAATAGGTATGTATGTATGCTTTTCTGAGAAAAGAGACCTTATATCACAAGGATTTGCCTAGACAAAATGTTTGCACAAGTCTTGGAGCATCTGAAAAGACATTATAGTTCTTTTCCAATGTCATCTTACTTTCTTCCAAAACTTAATTTCTTCTCTGTACATAGAATTCTTTTAGACACAAAAATTTCCTTTGTAAGAAAAAAATCCATAGAGTAGAAACTCTTCTTTGTCGTACATTCATCATTGTGTGTTCTCTCTTTTCTGCTTTAATACATAGTGGAAGTCAAAAGGCTCCCTTTTTCAAAATCCACTCAACCATTAATAGCAATGAGCTAACTATTGTTCATTGAGCATACATTAGCTGCACTGCAATGGCTCAGGCACTTCAGAGAGAAATAAGATGTATTTTTAAAAACCTCTATCTGCCTTCAATCACCTTCCTATTTCTTCGGAAGATGAGATCATTAATTTAGATAATTAGTTTTGTGGTATTATTTGATAAGTATGTACATTAAAAAGATATTCAGCGAAAAGAGAAAAAAGATCTTTTCTATTTGGCAGGTCAGAAAAAAGCATCAGAAATTATTTTTGAAGATAAGTGACAAAGACAGTCGGATGGGTAAGCCACGGAAGGATGCTGTCTAGGCATCAGGCATATCCTGTGCAAGAGAATGGAAGGTGTCATGGAGAAGATAGTCTATGTAGAGTTGTGGGTATGTTGATTAAAAATGAAAAATAATTAATATTGTAGAGATCTCTTCAGTAAGCACTTACTGTGAGCCTAACTATACATGCTTAAAATGCTTTCCATTTGTTTTCTACAATAAATATACTAATAAAAAAGCAATAATAATATACAACATTCATTACACATTTAGATTCTTTGGGTGTGGCCCTATGTTTCTCATTTGTAATGATCATAAATGTATATTTCTTCCCCAGATGACTAGCTCAAGGCCATCATAAGACATCCCTTTCATCCATTTGGTTTGAGAATTCAAACCAGAACGCTGACTTGAACCAAAACAACAAAAACTCACTTGGAAACTTTCAGTAATATAGTGATTTGCATTTAGCAGAGATAAAAAAAAAATAAGCCTGCTTTTCTTTCCTAAAGGGTGAATGAGGATATACACCACCAAGTTAACACTCAGCAGAGTATTAGGGCAATGTGAAATTCAAGTCTACACATACTGGGAAGATGCAAAAGAACAGAGAAAAAGTGTACCGCTCTCTACTTAAAACAGATGTGCAGTGTATACTTGACTACCACCAGAGGGCTGACAATGCTATTCATGATTTAAGCCCGTTGGAGTCTGAAACCTCAACCAGAAACAAACATTTAAACCAAAACTTTAATTTCCTTATTGGCCCCACAAGGCATATATTGCATGATTTCCCCACTTAGCCTATAAAGAAATTGATGCATGAAGAGATTGGAAACATACCTAAAGGCACTTACAAATGAAATTCAGATCTAGTTTTAACCAAGATTGTGAATCCAGAGGATTTGCTCATAATCCAGTGTTCTTCCTGCCCTCTGTTGATGAAAAAACAAAGGTGCCAAATCACACACCCAACTATAATCTTACCTGTATTCAACTTAAGAGTCAAGATCTTATTTGGATTTTGAGAATATTCCACCTCTAAAAAATTAATAACTGCAATTCACATAATGATATCTGTAATAATAGTACTAGCTAATATTATGGATATTTTCAGGCATATACAATTTCATATATATGTGTGTGTACATATATTTGTAAAAATTCTCATATTCGTGTTTTGTCTTGATTAATACTTAATAAGGTATTTTCTATTATCTCTTTATATATGTATATAGAGATATATGTATAGATAGATAGAGAGATAGCTAGATATTCACTAGCAAAATTCATGCCAATTTTCACTGATATCTAGAACAACCATATCCTGAATACCATTTCCATAATTTTGCATAACATCTTGAATTTTCTTTATAGCTCAATGGCAATAAATACATAAAGAAAATGAAGACCAACATTTAACAACTAGCAGACTCAGCCACAAATCCTAAATGCCAGTCAAATTCACATAGTTTGCATAGTGCCATGTATCCTCCCTGCCTTGAATTCCTATGGAAATGGGAAACTACGTGTGAGCATCTTGGAACTCCATGCTTTGGCCCTCGAGCACTCTTTACCTTAGAGAAAACCCTTTGTGTGAGCCTAATCCTGGACAAATGCACTCTGAGCTGCAGGATCACATCTGCTACAGTATGCCAATTCTTTCTTGTCTTTGATCCCTAGAGGCCTGGTTTTCAGAGGGAGAGCCCAGGACATGTGCCCCAGTTTTAATCAAGTTGGACATGTAGTGAGAAGAGCTTTCCCTGTGGTATTTCTGTATTTCTTTGTCTGGCCCCAGGTTACACATAGAATCACCATGGAGCAAGTCACAGTTTCTACCAAGGAAAGTAAAAGCAGTAAGCAGAATTTCTCCCTGAATTTCCAAAGGTCTGTGACTTGGGAAAGTTTTTATTCTGGTGCTCTTCTGATCTGTGTCAGCTTATCTTCTCTCTGGATGTGTGCAGGCAGGTTGGCAGCTGATATTTACTTTGACAAGATTTGGTGTCCCAGCAAGCACAGTGGCTTAGTGCAGCAAAAGAAATTTGTGCAACCATCCCCACGCTGACACTATTTCCCAAACATGCTGTTTTCTACTCTGACAACACCTGGGGAATGAACTATAAGAATTCTCTAGTCTGATAAATCTGGAATGTTCAATATTCCATAGTCATAATTAATCTGTAATGGTACTTGGAAGATTTAGTATAATAGGAATAGCTATAATTCAAAGACTAGAATCTAAGAATATTAATGCTTTAGAGATAATTAAACCTTTCAGTCCAGAGACAAACAAAATAGATCTCAGAAATAAAAAGACTTATTTGAGGTATTACACCTACTAGTTTTTTCTACATATTAGGAACACGAGAGGCATGAGAATGATAATGCATAGTACAAGGGAATTATAAGAGAACAAACAGGTAGGGGAATAATAGAGATTAAATGAAAATATAGATTACCCCAATTTTATTCTTTCTCTTTTTCTCTCCTCTTTCTAAGAATCACATTAATTATAAAGTACTTGACCTGGAGCTTTAATCATAAAATAGCGAGTATCCAAAAAGAACTCCAGTAATCATGGGATTTATACACCAACAATCTAACATGAGTTTTTAGTCTATTTATTAATTCAAAAAGGTAAATATTTTGAGTTTTCTATTTGCCTGTCAAAGCCCATTAGAATTTTATGTTTAGCCAGAAGATTAGGAAGGTGCAGGCCAGCGACCAGTGGTTCATGCCTGTAATCCTAGCTACTCAGGAGACAAGATCAGAGAATGCAAATTCAAGGCCCCCCAAGACAGAAAAATCTGTGAGACTCTTACCTCGAATTAACTCTCAAAAAATCAGAACTGGGTTGTGGTTCAAGTGGTAGAGCAAAATAGCTTTGAGCAAAAAAAACTCAGAGACAGAGCCCAGGCCCTGAGTGCCCTAAATGGCACAGAGAGAGAGAGAGAGAGAGAGAGAGAGAGAGAGAGAGAGAGAGAGAGAGAGAGAGAGAGAGAGAGAGAGAGAGAGAGAGAGAGAGAGAGAGAGAGAGAGAGAGAGAGAGAGAGAGAGAGAATGAGAGAGACAGAGACAGACAGAGACAGACAGAGACAGACAGAGACAGAGAGACAGACAGAGACAGAGAGATAGAGACAGAGAGAGGCAGAGAGAGACAGAGACAGAGACAGAGAGACAGAGAGAATAAGGGAGAGAGAGAGGGGCAAGGGGGAAAAAAGGGGAGAGAGAGAGGGGAGAGAGAGAGAAACACAGAGAGAAACAATTGTGAAATATAGCACTTAGAAATATAAAGTGGCCTGAAAACATTATAGGATGGAATAGGAGAAACCCTAGGTCTCCTTGGCTCAGGCCAAAATTTTCTGAATAGAGACCCGGAAGCACAACAAATCAAAGAAAGGTTGGACAAATGGGATTGCATAAGGTTGCAGAGCTTCTGCAGGGCAAATGACATAGCTAGCAAGATCAATAGAAAGCCCACCGATTGGGAGAAGATCTTTACTAGCCATACAACGGACAAGGGTCTCATATCTAAAATATACTTGGAACTCAAAAAATTAAACCACCCAACAACAAATCCTCAAAGAAACAACTGCCCAATAAATAAGTGGGCGAAAGACTTAAAGAGAAGCTTCTCTGAAGAAGAAAGAAGGATGGCCAATAGACACATGAAGAAATGTTCAACATCCCTAGCCATAAAAGAAATGCAAATCAAAACAACATTGAGATATCACCTCGCTCCAGTTAGAACAGCAAAAATCAAGAACTCTAACAACAACAGATGCTGGAGGGGATGTGGACAGAAAGGAACCTTACTTCATTGTTGGTGGGAATGTAAACTTGTTCAACCACTTTGGAAAGCAGTATGGAGGTTCCTCAAAAGACTTCACATAGATCTCCCCTATGATCCAGCAATCCCACTTTTGGGCATTTACCCAAATGTTTACAAACAAGACCACACTAAAGCTACCAGCACAACTATGTTTATTGCAGCATTATTTACCATAGCTAAGATATGGAACCAACCCAGATGCCCCTCAGCAGATTAATGGATCAAGAAAATGTGGTATATATACACAATGGAATTCTATGCCTCCATCAGAAAGAATGACATTTCCCCATTTGTTAGGAAATGGAAAGGTTTGGAAAAAATTATGTTAAGTGAAGTAAGCCAGGCCCAAAGAAGCATAGGTCCCATGGTTTCCCTTATTTGCAATATCTAGTATAGGTTATGAGTCAAGCGGAAAAGGTCAGATAATGTGATGTTAGGAAAATGAACCCTTAAATATGTATTTTAATGTTTTCATTTCTTTCATGCATGTGTTTCTAACGCATTTATAATGATTATTTCTTTGTTGCTTTGTATGTCCCTCCCCCACAGTGTAACCCCGGCTTTCACTATATTTGATGTCAGTATAACATGTGGAGGAGATGGGGACAAACAAGTCGTTTAAGGATTCAGGTGGACCTGTTGCAACAATGAGAAGTACAAAATGTCATGTCAAAACCAGCTTTACAATGTCGGTGTGTGTGGGGGGAGGAGGGTATAATTGGGTGGGGGGAGGGGGGAGGCTGGGAAGGGAGGTGAAGGGTAAACAAAGGAGGAGGCTGCAATGCTTGGTAAGAAATGTATGCATTATCCTGCCAATGTAATTGTAACCCCTCTGTACAGTATGTTCTCAAATAAAATAAAATAAAATTTAAAAAAAAAAGAAATATAAAGTGGCTAATAAAAGTATCAAATTATCCCAAACTATAACCACTTATGTCATGGTATATGTAGAGAGGACAATTCCTTTCTCTGTAATACATTCTGAGAGAATATTATGACTACACAAAACCCATGCTTGAAACATCAAACATGAGTGACTATTGTTTAAGCTGCTACTATTGGTTAAACTGTTATGTTTGATCTAACTTAAAGAGAACAGGAGAAAAGATATTTTCTTCTATTTGCCCCCTAAAAATGGAAACAATTGAAAAAAGAAGTAGGAATTACCTGGAAAATGATTTTTTAATGGAATTGTTGAACTTTTGTGATTGGAACAACAAATATCAGAGTCCATATTATTGAAATCTTACAGAAAGTAAAGAGCTAAAGACCCGGATGTTTGATTGGAATCTTTTTTTATTTTTTTTTAATTTGGAGGAGTATTTCTTAAGGCATTTTTTCCCTTAAAGTTAAGAAAGAGCAAAGTTAATTCCCCTTGGGTTCCTACAAACTCCTTTAGAGTCCTATCCCTATAAGTTTACTTCATTCAACCTACTTCTCTGCTGATTATCATTCAGCAGACTTGACTTACGTAAATGAAATTTTGAGACACGCTACAAATAAAAAT
Source organism: Dipodomys merriami (assembly GCF_024711535.1). Lineage (NCBI taxonomy): Eukaryota > Metazoa > Chordata > Mammalia > Rodentia > Heteromyidae > Dipodomys > Dipodomys merriami. The sequence continues at coordinate 27,278,540 of NW_027203381.1, read as the reverse complement.
ACAAATGAAGTTCTGACACTGCTGCAAAGGAAGTGAAGGTCTTATCAGCTTCACCAAGGAATACAAAGGGATTCAGAAGAGTGAGGGAACATGCCGTGAAGTTGAAAAGAAAGAGGAAATGAATATATATAGGCAATAATATGTCAGTGAGTTTTCTATCCACCAAACTCATGATGAAAGGACATGATTACACAAGACTGAACATTTCTTACATCTAGAATTGTGATATGGGAAGTGGAGGTAGGGTGGCTATGAACACAATCAAATTCTATTTCATCATCTTACTTTTTCATTTTAATTCAAATTTTTGTTATTAACTTTAAGTATTTACATACAATATTTTAGTTAAACATGTCAGTTTCTAAATACAATGCATCTTGACCAATGTCATCAATCATCATCCCTACCCGGACCCTCAAGTTTCCTGATTCCATTTTAACATATATAAGTGGAATATTGTAACTACACTACCCTTCCTGTCTCCATTCAACTTCTTCCCTTTAAATGCTCCTCCTCACACATATGGGACATGACATTTTTTTGCCAAGAGAATCTTGGATCCAAGAGAGTCTCCAAGAGAATCTTAAAGTATGGGCTTGAAGTTTTAGCTTCCTTTGAGGAAGATAAAAATCCAGTTCCACAGCTTCCCCAGTATATATCTTTTGGTCACATATTTATTACTGATGAACTTGCATGTTTTCATATGTAAATTCAAAGTATTATAATGCTTAATTTTATGAATGTGGGTGTTTTTAGTTATGTATATAAAGAAGGTACATAATAAATGTAGCTAATTTTCTTTTAACATCTTAGTGAAATTAGAAACAGCTTAGTAGGGTAGCGAATTTTGCTATTGGTATCAGAAACTTTAGTGCTCCATGCACTATCTAAATTAGATTGACTTTGAGAAAGGTAAGGTTTTTGTGCCTCATTCTCTAAACTAGGAAAGGAAACATTCATTCTAAATGGAGTATATAACTAGTATATTTATATGCTAGAGGAAGGCATTGGGGAGTTGGCTTATAGAAGAAAATAGTTGCTGACAAGGGAAGAGAAATCTTTCAAAGCCACCTGAAATGCTTGTGAAGATCTAGCCTATGGAATTTGGCTAGAAATCATATACTTTCATGAGGAACAAAGCTTAACAATAATCTGACTACACATCATTAATATTTTAAACAAGTGTTAAGGACATCTAACACTTATGATACATATCACAATTAAGACTAAACTGGGATTATATATAACATGTATTTTCTCCTTACTTAATCTATGTTAAAGAAGCTGAGATTGACTGTGTAGATATTTCGAGGTCTCAAAATTTGTTAATGGTGGAAGGGGAATTTCAGATGTGTTCCTTTGACTCAAATCAGAATCTCCAATACATCAAAGCATCACTTACATTTAAATGAGTTGTAGCCTTTCAGTTTATTACTGAAAAGAAATTATACCTATTTTGTTCTTAAAGCAAGAATCCTTGGAATTCTTTTTTTCATTTTTTTTTTATTGTGAAGATAATGGACTGAGTGGTTACAGTTACATGAGTAAGGTAATGGATGAGTACATTTCCTATCAAGCATTGTTAACTCTTCCTTTGTTTTACTACTACCATGCTTTTCCTCCCCTTCTCCCAACTCCTCCCTCCTCCCTCAAGTGGTGATTTTATTGTTTATTTATTTATTTGTGTATTTATTTATTTATTATTTGGTTGTGGGCCTCGAACTCTGGGCCTGGGTGCTGTCGCTCAGCTCTTCAGCTCAATGCAAGGGCTCTACCACTTGAGCCATAACACCACTTCCAGTTTTCGGAATGGTTTATTGGGGAGAAGAGTATCAAGGCCTTTCCTGGCTTTGAACCATGATCCTCAGATCTCAGCCTCCTGAGTAACTAGGAATACAGGTATGAGCCTTTGGCGTTCAGGATTCAGTTTATTTTCAACATAGTGTCTTGTATATCTCATTGTTACAATGGGTCAACCTGTATCCTTACTTCAGCATTTTGTTATTTTCCTTCCTCTCCCCAAATTAGAAGAACGTATATATAAGATCCAGGGTACCAGAATCAAATACAGTGACAACAGGGGTTGTACCATAGGGGGAAGAACATACAAAAGATACAGTAACAAAAACAATCCCACATAGTACATTAAAAACAACAGCAGAAAAGAAAACAAAAACAAAAACAAAAAAACCTCTGCGTCCCTATCATGGGAGTGGAATTCTTTTTTTCTATATAAATTAGTACTTAAGAAATCACCCTGTTCCAATTTTAATCATTGCCCGTTTACAATCCATCTCTTATACCTAACATTTGATTCCAATTATTATTTCAATTATAAAATCATCCATTCAAAAATACACATTTGCCACAAATGAAAATATCTGAAATAATATTCTGTGAATTTTAAAGGAAATTCCAAAAAAGAGATTTCCAAAGTGGCGCAAATCATTGAAATGATTGCAAGATTTTTTTAGTTGACTGCTTTGAGTATGAAAGGAATATTTGAATGTTTAAGTGTGGGTTTAAAAATTAAGCCTGAGCACCTCATTAGATTCCTTTCTCGCTCCATTCTTAAAGATGTTCCACAACTATGAAATATGGAGCTCTAAATTATGGGTGGATATAATCAAGAGATCTAAGGAACAAAATGGAAAAATAAAACAATTATTGTAGTCTGCTACTATTATTTTAATACTTATAAGTGATTTATTTTGTGTTATTTACCTGGAATCATCACTTTAATTGGTAGAATATTTGGTTTGTTTATAGAGAACCTAATGTATAACCTCTCGTGTTTATTGTCAATTGCTATTGCTACATGTGTTGAGATTTATCTATGGGGAGTTGCAGGGAAAAAAAAAGACTCAGAAGGCTTGGTGGGATATAGTTTTAAAACACAGTTGATATCACTTATCATTTCTTAGAGACTGTACTGAAGGACGATCCCTTTGTATGCTAGATCTTAAAAGTGCTAAGGCTTCCATGAAGAGACCGGGCCACATGTCTTATCTCGAAGGTCCTCTGTCAAGTTTAATGATTTGTAGTCCTAGGTATCTCTGATGACCTCTGAGAGAAAGTGAGGAAGTTTTAGTGATGAACTTCAGCAAATCAAGCTTTCTCTCATTAGGAGTACCCTGAGGATACATTTTACAGAAATTGTGATTCAGGGAAGGTATTACCTTTTCTCCCTTCACGCCAGGTCTGGAAATGATGAACTAGCATAGGAGTCTTTAAAGAATCTATCATGTCTTACTGGTATTGAACTGTTCATTGTCTGCACATGTTTCCTGCCCTGTTTCATTCAGTTTATTGATGTCCAACATTGAAATTTCAACAATGTCACAAGTCTATTCAAATGTATAACAAACTGTACCCAATTCAACAAGCATTCTTGGGGGTAAGTTACACATTTTCTATCATGTAGAATACTCCAGGCAATTACATTTTATTTAAAATGGCATGACTTACTGAGATGAAATTCTACTAATCTCTTTAATCATCAATTGGTATCACAACGTACAACACAGTATTACCTTGAGATGCCAACTTGAAACTTCCCTTCGGGGAAATCTGTATGCTCATTAGGGAATTGTATCTCTATCTCATTTCAGATGAAGAATACTTAAAATCAATAGGGTAGTACTGTTGATACATGTTTTAGATGGAAAAATCCAAGGGAACCACAGTAAAGAAATATGAATACTATTGAACTACCTAAGAAAATTTTCATAATGGAGAAGAGAGCAGGATACAGTGGTGAGTAGACCCTAAAATAAACTTGATATGTATATACACCCAACATCATCTTTTTTTTTTAATTTAAATTTTATTTTATTTTATTTGAGAGCATACTGTACAGAGGGGTTACAATTACATTGGCAGGATAATGCATACATTTCTTACCAAGCATTGCAGCCTCCTCCTTTGTTTACCCTTCACCTCCCTTCCCAGCCTCCCCCCTCCCCCCCATCCAATCATACCCCCCTCCCCCACACACACCGACATTGTAAAGCTTGCTTTGACATGACATTTTGTAATTCTCCTTGTTGCAACAGGTCCACCTGAATCCTTAAACGACTTCCAACATCATCTTTATTGCTTCACTAATGAATTTGTTCATACTTTAACAAGTATTATTTTTAAATTTATCCTCCAAAACATAAACTAAAAGAGCTATAATTTTCTTCCTTTATTGCAGTTCTACATATATGGCATTTAATATATTCTTACATGTCTTTCATGCAAGAGTGTTTAGTATACTTGGATGTGCAAAGATCTGGGAAATTTGGGGGTAAAATTCTACAAGTTCCTATTGAAATCAATAAAGTTTGAAGGACACAATTACACAATCTGTTTAGGAATTTAAATAATTTTGTGAAGGATTCCTACACCTTTTGGTTTTTGTTCTCTGCAAATTTCTTGTCATTTCATTGACTGCTCTTTCATATAGAAAGTTGTGACAATAATGTAGTGTCTATGGGTCCATGAAGATTAAACAGCAGTTTCTAAAGTCTATGATTTTTTAGAATGGTCATCTGTATAATTTTTCCTCTTGTATAAAAATGCAACAACTCTGTGAAAAGGTAATGCCTAAATAAATTTTGTGTGAGGACAGTTTTGAGGAATAATGATTTCCCGTGCAGAAAGCAGGAACTATGTCTCATATATGATCAGAGTTTTATAAACTGTAGCATTTATTATAACCATAACTTATTCACATTAACACACATAGAAGATAGAGAAAATAGAGTAGTTAACAGGCTTTGATTAATTTTAAATTGCTATCAGAGGTTGTCAAATGTTTAGAGTTACTAGCAGCAAAAGAAATTTAGTATTGAATTCCTGAAGAAATATGAAAAAATGTGGGCTCAAATTGCAAACTAAGGTTATAAGCAGTTCTTTGACAGGAAGTAAATAAAGTACATATGCAAATTCACATGCAATGTAGTTTAATGACACACAAATCAAACAACTTTACAAAAGATTTGGTCATATTTTATTATTTGATTATAGGGATTTCAAAATTTTCTTTCTGTAATTATGTGCCTGTTAAGAAACAAAGAAGATTAAAGTATAAAAGACAAGTTTAAAAACTGCCTTAAAACTTCCTACCAAGAGCAGGTACCAGTGGTTCACACCTGCCATCTAGCTACTCAGGAGGCTGCAATCTGAGGATCACTATACAAAGCCAGCCTAAGTAGGACAGTCCCTGTGGGACTCTTATCTTCAATAAACTACTCAGAAAAGCAGGAAGTGACACTGTGGCTAAGGTGGTAGAGCACTAGCCTTGAGCACAGAGAGGCTCAGGGACAGAACCCAGACTCTGAGTTCAAGCCCCAGGACTTAGAAAAATAAACAAAACTTCTTACCATGAAGTAAATCTTTGTTACTGTATTTGGACATTTCTTCCTTGTCTTTGGTATAGATACACTCAACTAAATTCACATTTCAAAGGACTTATATCTCGAATCTTACTGAAATATTTTACGCATAGCCTGACTTTATGAAATATGTTTAAATTCACTTTATATTATCTGGAATATGAAAACAATCAGGAAATAAATAAATAATGGTCAAAGAAGGTAAGACAGGGTTAGTTGATATTGGAATCAAAAGGATAGAGTGGAAGAAAGACAGCCTCTTCAACAAATGCTGTTAGCAAAATTTGTTAAACACTTGTGAAAAACTAAAGTTAGATCTGTATATATCACCCTGCATGAGAGTAAATTCCAAATGGATCAAAGACCTTGAGTTAGAAGAAGATACACTGAAAACATTACAGGAAGGAATAGGAGAAACAAAGAGCTCCTTGGCACAGGTCAAAGTTTTCTTTTTCTTTTTTTTTTTTAAATTTTATTTATTTTTATTGTGAAAATACTGTACAGAGGGTTACAATTACATGGGCAAAATAATGAGTATATTTCTTATCAAGCATTGTAGCCTCTTCCTTTGTTTCCCCTTCCCATCCCTTCCCATCCTTCCCACCCCCACCCCCCGCCCCACACCAAAGTTGTAAAGTTCGTTTTCAACATAACGACTTGTACATCTCAAGACACAGAAACTCAGCAAATCAAAGAAAAGTTGGAGAAATAGGATTACATTGAACTGCAGAGTTTCTGCATGGCAAAGGACATAGCTAGCAAGATAAATAGAAAGCCCAGAGATTTGGAGAATATCTTCACTAGCCATACAACCGACAAGGGCCTTATATTTAAAATATACTTAAAACTCAAAAATTAAATACCCCAAAACAAATCTTCAAAGAAACAACTGCCTCATTAATAAGTGGGCTAAAGATTTAAAGAGAGATTTCTCTGAAAAGGAAATAAGAGTGGACAATAGATACATGAAGAAATGCACATCATCTCTGGGCATAAATACAAATCAAAACAACATTGAAATTCTACCTCATCCCAGTTAGAATGGCCATTATCAAGAAATCTAATAATAACGGATGCTGGTGGGATGTGGCCAAAAAGGAATGCTGCTACACTGTTGATGGGAGTATAAACTTATTCAACCACTCTGGAAAGCAGTGTGGAGGTTCCTCAAAAGAGTAAACAGAGCTCCCCTATGACCCAACAATCCCACTTCTGGGAATTTATCCAAATGACTACAAACAAGGGAATATTAAGCTAACAGTACAACCATGTTTATTGCAGCATTATTTACCATAGCTAAGAGATGGAATCAACCCATATGCCCCTCAGTAGATGAGAGGATCAAGAAGATGTAGTATATATACACAATGGAATATCATGCTTCCATCAGAAAGAATGATATTGCCTGATTCATAAGGAAATGAAAAACCTTGGAAAAAGTAATATTAAGTGAGGCCAGACCCAAAGAAACTTAGATCTGATGGTTTCCCTAATTTGTAATAATTAGTGTATGTTTAGGATAGTCCTAGCAGATGAACAGAAGAGCTCAATAGCTGTGTACAGATGACCATATAAGAATTGCAATGAATTCCAAGATATGGAAACAAGAAAGTTTTCTTCATAATTGTTCTTAATGTAGTATGTGATTTCTTGTTTCTATTGTGCTTTCCCTGCTATGGGTTATCCGGTTGTTACTGTATTTGATTTTGGTACCCTGGGTATTATATATACATTTATCTGAATTAGGAAAGGGAATGGAACAACAAAATGGTGAGTCAAAGGACAAAGGGCCAACCAATTCAACAGCAATACTCACCAGACAATATGTTGGAAATGAACTGTACAACTTGTGGGGTGGGCAAGTGAAGGGAGAGAAAGTGGGAGAAAAATGAAGGAGGGAGTAACAAGTTCAACAAGAAATGTACTCACTACCTTATATATGTAAATGTAACCCCTCTGTATATCACCTTGACAATAATTAAAGAAAAAGAAAATACTAGTTTCTAATGATATTTCCTAATTGCACTCTCCATATAGTATGGATCTATATCTATCTATCTATCTATCTATCTATCTATCTATCTATCTATCTATCTATCTATCTATCTATCTATCATTCTAGATTTGGACTGAGTAGAAATGCTTGAAGGGAGAAATGGAGAGAGCAAGGAAAGCACAGAATAGGAAGAGGAGTGAACAAGGAAGCCAAGGACTGTGAACAAGAAAATTTCAAGCTATAGGTTCTGATAGAAAGGGGAGATGAATTAGCAGTTGTAATTGAAAATAAATAAAAAAGAAAATACTGCAAACTATTATACTTAACACAGGCAAATACTGTTTCTGACTTGTTTTCATCATGTCATGAACTCTGTGATGATAAAAAATTGTTATCTCATCATAGACCTTGAGGGGAAATGATTACTTTAAAAACCATGATTTCAGAATATTACAACTGCAGTTTATCTATTTAATATAGTCCATTGGCTGTATTCTTTATTTGCTTGTTTACTTATTTATGTATTTATTCTTCAAATGGTTGCATAAGGAGGCTGTGATTTAACATGTCCATATATATATTCTTATTTTTTAAAGAACTTGTTTTCTAGAGAAGGAAATTATTCACTCGAGGTGTAAGATCCTTCCTCTTCCATTTTCTCATTTAGCCAAAGACAAATTTGTAGATTCTTTTTCCTTTAACCTAACTTACAATTTGTTCCGTCTCCATTCTGTGTTCCATTCCCCTTCACATTATTTTTAGCTTTAGTGCAAACTTGATGACTAATTACAGATGTATATTTTCTTTGTCACATTGAATAGAGGATTGGACAAAACCTTGGTATAGAGATAGAACTAAAATTACAATTCCTATTTCAATGACTTTTGCATTTCTAGCCCTATAGTCTTTTATAATCTTGGAGTAAATATAGTCAATGTCAAATTTTATGATGATTATGCAAAGAAACACTATGTGCCAACAGAACAAGCTCAAGTATTATGCCTTTAAGTTAAAATCTATCAAGATAATACAGTGGGGGGGGTTATAAAAGTGTAATGCTGTTTGCATTTTTCAGAAGCCTTGCTCAATAAGTACTGTGTTTTGATCGATTGATACAGTGTCATATTTGACTAAAGAGGTGGGGAAGTTGCTACTATCGTTTTGTGCTGGATGGCAGCAGAATGCACTATTGATTTTATATGTTGGATGGGTTGTCAGTGTATAGAGCATTGTTGATTTTGACTTTTATAGCCAACATGTTTCCTTTAATTGGATCATTTGTAAAAGAGAGGAGGGGACCCATTCTCCTTTGACAGTGACTGATGACAATCATTTCATGTTTGTCAATATTTGATAAACCCACTGTTACCCAACAACATGGCTGCCTTTATGTATTTGTTCATTCTAGTTCCAATTCTTTATTTATGTATCACATGCATCTAATCTGCCCCAATGGTCACTCACAATTTACTTTGATGTTTGCTCTTTTGGCAACAATGAGTTTTTCTTAGCTTTGCCAATGAAGTCCCTTCTGACATAAACAACCAATAAACTTCTCAACAATGTCTTTAGTCTCCCATGCCAACTGGTCCATTCCCTTTGGCAGCTGTTACAAACTGTTGAGTTACGTATGTTATTATAGCATCCACAACAAATCTACAGTTGTCATGTTTTTTGAGCCATCACAGTCTAAGATTTCCCAGAGGAAAGAATAGCCCATTGAAATTGGTTACTTTTCTTCTCTTACATTGAGATTGTTACATAGCTGTGGACTACAGTCTGAGTGAACATTGTGGGAAACAGAAATTTTTAGTTGTTACCAGAAATGGTATCGTATCATTGGGAGGATATTGGACTGATCATTTCATTTTCTTCATGCCCATTAAATTGATGGCTACTAATTTTGTCTGGTGTACCCTCTAAGCATCTAAATGCTTCTCATAAAAAGAAAAGGATGACTGATTTGGTTGCTGTTCTTGTTTTCTTGTGCAAATAAAACATATTTCTTAGCCACATTTTAATCTAAGTTCCTGGACTGGGGATAGAAAAATGTGTGTTACATAAATAAACAGATATTTTTCTAGGAATCTCAGAAGAATAAGATTTTACTGAAGTAGGAGGCAAGAATTATGATCCTTTAGACTTTGGAGAAGTCTTTTACTTTAACTGTGCCTGCATTTCTTCATCAATAATCTACAAAATTTATGCATAAAATTAACATAAAAATATAATTTTGTGGTTTTACACATCAGGCTTCATGACAGAGACTTGCCAGAAAACTATATGTATGTTTAGAAAAAGAATCTTCCCAAATAGGTAGATCATTCAGGGAACTTGGAACATTTTACTATTTATTCAGTGGACAAATGTGCAAACTGACTATAGATATTCTGTAAAGATGAATGATAATATTGTTACTCTCAACAGCTTAACATCTTTGGCGATAAAGGAAATGTAAATCAAAACAACACTGAGATTCCACCTCACTTATTTGGAGTGCAATTATCATGAAAATAAACAATAATAACAGATTCTGTCCAGGATAGTCAAAAGGGAACCTTAATACACTATTGGTGGGAATGGAAAATTATTTAATCACTCTGGAAAGCAGTACTGAGGTTCCTCAAAAAATTAAACATCGAACTATACTATGATCCAGCAATTCCTCGCCTGGGCTTTTACCTGAAGGATTTCAAGTCAGAATACAGTAAAGCCACCAGCAAAACCATGGTCATTGCAGCACTATTCACCATAGGCAAGATATCGAATCAGTACAGATGCATGCTCGATGAATGAATGGATTAAGAATATATGGTATATACACACAATGGAATATTTTTTACCCATTTGTGATATTTACTAGTGATATTTATCATTAGTAAAGAAATTGAAAGTTCTGAAAAAAAATATGTTCAATGAAGTAAGGCAGGCCCAGTGAGACAAAGAATGCATGTTTTCCTTGCATATGGCAGCTAGAATTAGCTTATAAACATAAATGCGTTGGATAGTCCTCAAGTATATACATGTGTGTTAATTGAAAAATGGTAGATTCGAGAGAGAACTCAAATAGTGTATCTCCTTAGAAAGGCAAAGTAAAAGTTCAACACAATAAATACCAGGTAGCAGGCACTGTAAAGGGGGCGTGTAGAGTCAAGGGGAAAAAGAGTAGACAAATGAAGAGCAGAAAAAACGAAGAATGATTTCAAGAATTCAATGTATATTCTACAAAATTAAGAAAAGTGAAGGAAGAATAGGTCGGGGGAGGAATGGGTGAGAATGACCAAAGTGATGGCATAGATCAAGATGCATTGTATTCATAAACTGCTTTATTAAAACCTTCTTTGTACAACTACTTAGAGATAATAATACAAAAAAAAAAAACAAAGAAAAAACATTAAAGAATAAAAAGGCTTCTATGACAGTCTGTGGTGGGTGTCTAAGCTATGGCTCAGAGGCACACATAGTAAATCCTACAAGGCAAGTTCAGACAAGTGCAAGACATCTCTTTTGGTCTAGAGTCTCATTATTTCTTCTCAGTTTCAGTCCATAGTAACATATCCATATCTATATCTTTTACATTAGGAGTTTCTCTTACTTCAATAGTATCCTTTGAAATGAATATTTCTATTTAATATTTTAGATATCCCGGATTTGTGCTTTATCTAGAATCTGAATGAATTAGAAACTTATCTTTTCTCTTGAAATGGAAAAAAAATCACAAATTTATGAGTAACTTCACATTTCAATGGAAAGCATTAAATGATACCAAGACAAAAAAACTATTATGTGTTTAGATAGCAGTGGTTTCATGCTTCCTAGATTTAGGACTGCCAATGCAAATGTCATGACAATGAAAAAAGAAAATAGTACCTTAATTTTATAATAAAAGTAGAAATTATCCCTCTGTGTTTAGCGTAGAATTGATTTGACTGTGACAACATTATCATAACTACAATTGACAAGGTCAAGCAAACCTAAGGATTGATAACCAGAACATCTACATTACTCAGAGTTGTACTTTGCATTTCACTTATGATTGGTTTGATTAAAGTCAGAAAGATTACTAATCACACCAGAGTTTAACACTTGGTTTCATGTTATTCTGCACACACAAAAAAGCTCATAAACCCATAAAGATCTTCTAGTTTGGTATTATTGCAAAGTTTACCAAACAATGTTGGAAAAAGTTTGTTTCATACTCACTTTGGCTAAAGTAAAGAAAAAAATGGATAGGAACAATTCATAAAAATTACAATGAGTAGGTAAGATACCATTAATCAAAGGGAGAAGAAATTAACTCCAAGCAGGTCAGTTTTCACACCTGGGCTTCACACACACTTACTGCTGTTATATCTGAGAAGAATATCATGCAAAGTCTGGTATTCAGTATTCCCACAGGCAGGGAAATCTCTCCAGCATTATTGTGCTGAGTTGTTGGCTTTATTTTTCCTCTTCCTCTTTCTTTTGCTTTTAAGGGTTTCAGTCATTTTTATTCATTTCAACAGCAGGTGTGAAATAGTAGGCTGTCATCTGCTTTTCTGTAGTGCTGCAGGCCAAAATTATAAATGGGTTGACATTAATGGCAGTCCAGAATTTAGTGCTGTATTGGTAGATGCTATTGAAAATGTTTTCATATGACAGATGAAATGCCTGCCACTGAAACTTCAGTTAGACTTTAGCTGGTGACGGCTGGCAGGATTTTGTTGCTGTTGTTGTTGCTGATTTTTTAAGCACACTGCTGTTGGCATCTAGTTTTTAAGGCATTTCTTCAACTTCATACTCCATTCCTTCTCTCTATTTTCCCTGATTTACTTCTTTATTCGATCTTTGATTCCAGTCTTTGGCCTGATTAGGAACTAATGGAAAGTCTGGATGATTTCATTCACCTTGAATGCATAGGATGATACGATGTGATTAAGAATGCAAACTTTTAGTCCTCATGAAAACTCCTCAAATTAGAAATTGCCTCTCAATGACCAAAGTATTCAGAGACTACAGTTCCTGCATCTATCTTCCCCTCTCATTCACTGATTCATCATCATCTGGTTAAAGTATATATTAGAGCAACTCTGGGAGATAGAATTCCCAAAACTCAGTTGTATAGATGCTTTTTTTTTTTGGTGGAAGCATAATGGTTTTATGTGTTTAAATAAGTTTATCAAACACTGGCTAAACTGTGATTAGTGAGCTTCTTTCTGAAGAACTCCTTGGAGCCTTTCAAGAGTGATTTTTTTTCTGTTTTCTCTCAGTCACTATTGTCCCTCGGTTTTTCCTTCTTTGGTCCTCTTTATGACTGTTAGTAATCTATGGAAAGACTTGCTTTGTTAGTAAAGACCAATGTTACTCGTAAATGATGTATGTTAAAAGATATTTTCTCTAGGTTAACTTTCCCAAGTTTTAATATTTTTCTCCATTTGAACTCTGTCTTACTCCTAAAGTATTATCAATTGTGTAAAGTAGGTCAGGATCTCAGTAGCCTCAAATACCAATTTGCTATTCTCCACATTGTTAGAAACTTAGATTTGGAGATTTAAAACATATTATTCATTTTTGAAAATATAAAAAGGCAGAACATCTATTTTTAATATGCTTTTAAAAAAGAAAGCTTTAGTTTCATCTTTTTAAATACCTCCTTAAAAGTTCACCTTGAAGGTTTCCCTGAGATATTTGAAATCTTTTCCTGAGATGGTCAATAGGAAATAACATTTTGATTTGATTTGATTTTTTAAATTTATTTTTCCCACACTATGGCTTGAACTCAGAGGCTTTCTTTGTGCTTTCTTGGCTTGCTAGTTCCTGGATGGCAACCTATCACTTGAGCCACACCTCTAGGACAGCTTTTCCTGGGTTAATTGGAGATAAAAATCTCATGATCCTCTTAGCTTTGCCTTCAGAATAACTAGGATTTCCAAAGTAAACCCCTGACACTCAGCTTCAGCATAAAAATACATTTACACGCAAAATTTCTCGTTCATTTTTGTTGAAATATTTTTTCGTTGAAATATTTAGATTTTATGGTGGAGAGCATAAGAAAATCGTTGACATTGATATCAGTTTTGTGGCCAATATAGCTCCTGTTGAATTAAGTGAGAGTTAATTCTGCAGGAGGAGAGAATGCAATGGAAATAGTTAGAAAACAAATGTAGAATTTCTCCCTACCCTTTAGGGGTGGGGGGGGGGGAAGAATTTCAGGAGTGATGAAGAGGGTAACTAGTTGAAGAGGAATGTCAGATAGTACATCACCTGGCAAAATAAGGAATAAAGAGCTAGGTACAATATTGTGGCAGTTTTGAGAACAATCCATTTACTTTTCATATGGAAGGAGTGACGGATTCATGGAGATGGCATTTGGGTTAGGCCCTCAGAAGAACAGGCACAATGTGGGTTGTAGGACTGCATTTCAGGAGACAGAAGCAGCACGAGCAAAGTGAAACCCAGAAGCAAGAAGATATATATGTTTGGAGAATTTTAAGTAGTTCAGTTAGGATGAAACAGAATATACAGTAGAATTGGGATGTGCTGTGGAGTACCGGTCCTAAAAATTGGTTTCGGAACAGAATGAGAAGGCAATGAATTGCTGACGAGATTGTATTTTATTCTGCAGGTAAAGTTAAGCTGAAAATGTGTGGAAGTAGTCAGATCTCGTGCTCAGTGGCATGTCTGATGGAGGAGTCCTTAAATAGAAGCAACAGAATGAGAGTACAAATTAACTCTATTGGAACAATATTAGGAAATCAAAACTTAGATTACTGAAAAACTTGATTCTAGGTATTTGTGACTAGGATAGTAATGTTGATAATAACATTACATTCTATTTTGTATTGAGAACTTCTGTTTTCAATGTTCCTATATTTAATATATAAGTTCTATGACTTTTTAAGTCTGATACATTCCTTTTGGACATTTTGGAAAGCTTGTATGCATCTCTGCAATGTCTTGGGGTCCATGTTGTCAGAAATATCAAGAATATTTCTGAATGCTCCAAGGCAGTTTACTCTTGACACAAAAAACTAAAACGTCATAAAAAAAACAAAGGTGGAGTGACTGGATTGAATTCTGAGGAGGTAGAAATGGAATTAGGCAAGCATATTGCTTATGATAAGTGTATAATATTATGTTCAATTATGTGGTGGAAAGTACAGGAGTAGAGAATGGAATAAAAACAATGTCACCGTGGGAAAACTTTCAGTTATGTGAAATGCATCATCAAAATTTATATTATGATGATAGGCAATGGAAAGATTTTACTAAAAAAGATTTTGGTACCTTTTCTTAAATCAGTTTTATTTTGCAGCTCACGTTGGTTTGGAACTTGCTATATAGTTTGGCTGGCCATGAGTCTGCCTCAGCCTCCAGAGTGCTGAGACAATTGGTGTGCACCACCATGCTTGGCTGATAATAAAGTTATTTTTGAATCCATAAGCCATGTTAGTCTTGGTCTTTAGTGTCTAATGTTAGAGGATCAGAGTAGCCTTATCTGTTTTTGCAAAGGAAAAAAAAAAACCTAAGGATTGTAAACAGAAAGAAGAGATTAAACTTTGGGAAATCAATTGAGATTTTTGGGGAAGTCTCATCGTCTTCTCTCAAATAACTTGAACATTATTTCTAAGTCAATGATGTTCATTTGAATTTTGGAAGGATTGATTTTACATGCAATTATAATACAATGTGGAGAATAAATAATATTCAGAGAACTATAGAAGCAGTAATGGAAGGAAAGACCAATGAGAGCTTTGTAAAAACCTAACATTTATAGTAAGGCTTAAAGTATGAAATGGGTTTTCTAGGTGGAGAAAGCAAAGGGACAGTGCTTTTCATGAAAGTAGCCTGGCAGATTCTTAGAGAGGCCCGTGGAAACTATGGAACAACCAAGCAATGTGCTGTAGAAAACACCAAGACAATAGATAGGATCATGTTGTGAGCAGCTCTGTGTGCTAATGTAGGACACGAACTATTTCTCTAGAAGCCTTAAACTATGATAAGACTTTTTTTTAAGGGGATGTGGCATAGAAAGAATTTTTGTGTAGAACGAAGAATAATTGTGTGAGAACTTTTCTCTCTGTGTCACTAGAAGTGGAGCAGTAGCATCGACATGGTAGAATTTTCCCTCAGATAGGCCTACTGCCCAGGAAAAACAGCATTTGAGAATAACATACATCCATAGTGTCGTAATGATGAAGTAAGTCTCTGAGTTCTTGAAGAGAAAAATTAGAATCTTTTCAAGCTCCCGAAATACTAAATCTGATCCAGTAAAGTGCTTTTTGCTGTGTGCTATAGAATAGGCACCAAAAATAATACAATGGAAAAGATACAGCCCTTAGCCACAACAAGCTTTGATTTATTGGTGCAACCTGGTGGGACAAAGAAAACAAAAACCTCAATCCAGTATAGTTAAGTACTAGATTTGGAATGAGTGAAAGGAGTTTCAGGGAGAGCAGCATAAACATTTAATTATTGTCTTCCGTTTGTATTTTTTTCAATATGGGATGGCAATAAGTCAACCAACACTTGGAGAAGAAAGGGCTGTCTTAGAAAGGTGCATTGTGTTTATAAACTGATTTGCTGATCAGCAACTCATTTGTACATGTACTCAACGATAATAAAATACAATTAAAAATTTAAAAAGGTTGGCAATAATAATATGTTAAACAGCAGAAGTAAAGTGTGTGTTACTTCTCACAGCTTGTAAGACCTGTCATAGGAAAAGTCTAGTTGACTTAAATGATGATTTCAAATTCTTGTTATTTATAGTTGTAGAAACTGAGAGTCCAAGATCAGTGTATGTGCAGGTATCTCTTTAGCTTGCAAGTGAATGCATTGCCATTGTGTTCTCACTCAGCATTTGTTTTTCCATGAGTGATCACTCCTGATGACTCTGCCTCTGCTTGTGAGAATACTAGTTGTGTTTGATTACCATCCTATCCTGGTAATCCTCATTGAACCTTACTCATGTCTGTAAAGGAATAGTCACATAAGAGAGCTTCAAAATACAAATTCAAGGGTATGTTTTAATTCAGTTCACATGAATCAAACTTTTCTTGTATTCAACACTCTAAGAAATTGGATAACTAAGTTAACAAACTTATTTACACAAAGGTCCTAGTGGATAATAAAAATTCAGTATGTGCATTGAATTAAAAAGTTCAGCTGAGCACCTGTGGCTCAAACTTGCAACTCTAGCTACTCAGAAGGCTAAAATCTGAGGGTTATGGTTTTAAGCCAGCCAGAGAAGTAAAGTCCTGACAGTCTTATCTCCAATCAAAAAGCTGGAAGTGGAGCTGTGGCTTAAGTGGTAAGGTACTAGTCTTGAGCACAAGAGCTCAGGGACACTGTACAGGACCCAGGAAAATACACATACATTTATATATCAAAATAAATAAATAAAATAATTTAAAATCAACCTTCCACAATAACCAGAAGTATTTTCTAAATAATAGGATTTTTTGAAGCTGATATTCAGTATGAGTATTCTCAGTATTAAACAGGTTAGGGCTATGGATAAATTATTACAAATCATACCCATAATGTGAACGTAAGTAAAGTGCATTACTACTTCATTGGGGTTGTTTTGACAGAGAAGATAATCACAGAAACATGGACTCCATGCATTCCTTGGTCTGGGGAGCCATACATTCTGCCTCTTAGTATCTGTGGGGCATTCTTTAAGATTTAATGTTTTCAAATTAAAGAAAGTAAACAAAGGATAGAAAAAGGCTCCGTTTTTGGTGTTTGCACAAATCCAATATCTGTTTTCTTTCCTTTAATACATGACAAAACTATGGGGCTTCCCAGGGGCATACAAAAATCCATCACAAGAGACCCAGAGGTATGTTGGAGAGGATTTTGACCAAAGAGATTTATGAGGCAGTATAGTCACTGCTCAAGGGAGGGGAAAGGAGTGCTATAGCTTAAGATGTTTAAAACCTGGCTGCAAGAGAAGCAGGGAAATGCACCACAGGGAACAATTCTCTGCCAGGTTCTGAGGGATGGAAAAATGACTTCATGGCACTTCTACTGTATCAACTTTGGCAATTTTTTTGTAGGAAGCAGACATCTTCTGTAATTCCCTTTGTAAATAGATTCATAAGATATAGATGTAGTTTTCTCCTACGTGACTTACACAAACTCCTATTGTTGTTGCTGTTGGCCCACAAAGACTTGAAAATTCATGACCAAGGGAGGAAATAGCCTAGATAGACTATACTAGAAATCACTTCTGTGCAAGTTCTGGCTAAATCATGTGCCCTTTTAGGGGCCCATTGGTTCTCTAGGAATATACAAAGTGATAGAGTAAAAAATTGGAAGATCACAGGTTATCTGTTAGAACTTTGGCATTAGAAGTCGGTGAGCTGCAGGTTTCCATTAAAGCACCAATGGATGGAAATACTTAGCTTGTGGGAGTTGGAAGTGATATGGAGTATTGTAGGTTCCTTCTATAGGTGACACCAATCTTTCTTTCCAACAGTGCTTATTTAATGTGGCTTCTTATGTTTGGATTCCAGTGCCCTAGCACGCATGTCAATATTCGAACAGTAGTACATGTCAACAACTTCAGGGTTCAAAGCATTTTTCAGTTGGAGCTGTTCTGAGATTCAGTTCAAATCCATCAACAGTCAGAGGAAAACAGACCAAATAAAACAACCCACAACAAAAACTCTAAAACATTTTAGGATTTCATCTATTCAGATTGAGATGAATTACTATGTGTTATGGATCACCTATTTATTTATTCCTGCATGTATGTACGTGTGTATTTATGAATGTATGTATTTATTTATTTTGGTGCCAGTTCTGGAACTTGTGCTCAGAGTCTGAGTATTGTTCCTGAGTTTCTTGTACTCAAAGTTAGTGCTCCAATTCCAGCTTTTTAGCAGTTTATTGGAGATAAGCATCTCACATACTTTCCTGCCCAGGCTGTCTTCAAACCAAAACCCTCAGATCTCAGCCTCCTGAGTAGCTAGGGTCACAGGTATGAGCTACTGGCACCACACAGGACAGTCTTTTTGATGGGCACTTAAAGCGATAACTTCTTGTGCTTTCTCACTGATGATGAATTACTATGGTTTGGATAAGTGTCCCTACCAGGTCACATGGGCCAAAAGCATGATTTCTAAGACAAGGTACTATTTGATTGTTCAGAGATTATGAAACATTTAGTAATGGGAGCTTTCTGAGAATTCTTTGGGAAACCAAGGGCATACTGTTGGAGGGGATTGTGGGACCCCAGTCTTTCCTTCCTCCTCTGTCTTTCTTCCTTGATGATAAGTCTTGTTCCACCCTATGCTCTCTCCACACTATACTACCTTAAGACAGGCCCAATGGCAGGGGAGCCAATCACATTGGACTGAAGTCTCCAAATGTACTAGCCAAAATAAAGCTCTCCTGTTTACAAGTTCATTATAAGTTGATTGTCTCATTTATCTAGTATAGTGACAGAAAACTGACTCATATAATATATAGAAGCTAAAAACTAAGCTTGGTGTCATACTCCTGTCATCCCAACACTTAGCAAGTTGAAGCAAAAAAATTCTGAATTTGAGCCAATCTGAGTCTGCATAATGAGATTCTATCTCAAAAACAAAATAACAAAGTGGTAGAATATTATTACTTTCAGATCACAAGATTATCCACCCCTAAACAGTGAATTAAAGGAAAAGTTACTTTGAGTTTACAGTGAAATCTGGTAAGATTTATGTCTGCAAAGTAAATACCGGTAAGAGGTGCTATAGCTCAAGTGGTAGAGCACTAGCCTTGAGTTGAAGAGCTGAGGGACAGCATCCAGACCCAGAGTTCAAGCCCTATGACCGACGGGGGTGGGGAGGGGGGTGGAAAAAGGAAGTGGCAAATTCTAAGACTTATTTATATGTTGACAATAACTACTTAGAACATTTAAAAGGGAAAGATGGTTTTGCTTATAGTAAACACATTTAAAATGATGAATCATGCAAAATTGCTCTAGTTAAGAAAATATAAAAATTATTTACTAGGTATATATTTGAAGATATGCATATGCATGCATACATGTGAGATGTGTGATGTGTATATGTGTATTTTAAGGTAAGTTAGTAAATAATGTCTTATAATCATAGATAAAAAGATGGAATACCTTGAAAGTATTTATTTTCCTTAACTAAACAGTAATGTTAGGACAATCTTAGTAAATATTCCATATACTTAATTTACATTTTACTTTTCTTCTAAGAAAAATAAATGATATAGTAACTCTATTAGAAAAGGCACCAGCAGGGCTTCTTTGTCTTAATAAATGACACACAAATTTTTACAGTTTCTGAAATTAAAATAATATGGTGTCTATATAAAATAGACAAACAGATCAATGAAAAATAAGAAAGTCTGGAAAACAGCCATGCCTTATAACAAAATTTAGAATGTGACATAGAAGCTATCTTAAAAGAAGTTAACAGATTTTTAAAGGCAATATCACAAAAAAGAAATGAAAAATATTAGACAAATGAAATTTGGTAGAATTTTACTTTATATAAATATGAATCATAACTAAATTAAAGTTTCAAAATAATACAGCAAATATTAAATATATGTCATTTTATATGACATTAACATCAAAGATGGACTTCAGATAGTAAATTCACTGTTTGAGTAAAAGTATTGAGTAAAAGTTTGAATAAAAGTATTTAACATCAAAGGATGTCATGCTGTAGAGCACTCAGTAACTATTTCATGACTGACTTGCCTAGGTAACTGTTATATACCTTCCAAGTAGAGTCTAGTAATCCTCACAGCTTCTGTTGACAGCAACTAACAACCTCCTCTCTATACTTAAAAGCAAGAGTTTGCTGGGCACCAGTGGTTCACACCTATAGTCCTAGCTACTTAGGAGGCTGAGATCTGAGGATCTCGGTTCAAAACCAGCATAGGCAGGAAAGGCCATGAGACTCTTATCCCCAATAAACCACTCAGAAAACTGGAAGTGGTGTTCTGGCTCAAGTGGTAGAGCGCTTGCCTTGAGCTGAAGAGCTGAGCGACAGCACCCAGGCCCAGAGTTCAAGCCCTCTGACTAACAAAAAAAAAGAAAAAAAGTGCAAGAATGTCCATTTCTGTGATATACATTACTGGTGGAAATTACTTAGTATTCTTTTCTTTAAGTTCAATTAGAGCATATTGATTTACAAAGGAAGGATTTCATTGCATTTTCAAACATTCATGTTCACATAATATGTATTTGGTCCTCCCCTAGCCCTTCTTAAGCCCCATCAACGCTTCCCCTTTCCAAGGACTCTTTCACATTCCATTATAGTCCCCTTTTTACATTCTTAGATGATGAATCAAACGAATCAGAGAGTGGACTTTAACATGACCAAAATTAGTGGGGGTTTTCCAATTGTTGCTCTTTATTATTTTTGTTTTTATGTTGACTACTTAGGGAGTTTGAGTAAATAGAAGAGAAAGAGCTGTGGTTTAAATTGAGTAAAGGAGTTTTAAAATCAGGAAAAGTGCCTGAGCATCAGTGTCATCCTAGCTACTTAGGAAGCTGAGATCTGGAGGACTACATTTCGAAGTCAATCTAGGCAAAAACATCTGGGAGATTACACTTCTTAATTAACCCATGAAAAATAGGTCTGGGGCTGGGAAGGTGGCTCAGTGGTAGAGCGCTTGCCTTGCATGCCTGAGGCCCTGGGTT
The DNA here is from genome assembly GCF_024711535.1 of Dipodomys merriami. Classification (NCBI taxonomy): domain Eukaryota; kingdom Metazoa; phylum Chordata; class Mammalia; order Rodentia; family Heteromyidae; genus Dipodomys; species Dipodomys merriami. The sequence continues at coordinate 27,257,503 of NW_027203381.1, read as the reverse complement.
CGATTCCTCAGCACCACATAAGCAAAATGAAAAAAGCCGGAAGTGGCGATGTGGCTCAAGTGGTAATGCGCTAGCCTTGAGCTGAAGAGCTGAGGGACAGTGCCCAGGCCCAGAGTTCAGGCCCCACAACCGGACCCCCCCCCAAAAAAAAAAGAAAAGAAAAATAGGTCTGGAGGCTTGGCTCAAAGTATATAGAGTGCCAGCCAAGCAATAGAAGAGGAATAATAAAGAGGCCCTGAGTTTAAACTTGGTACCAGCCAAAGAAAAACAATAAAAATTTAGAGATTTACAAGAGGTTATGTCGAAAAACAAACTTTACAATAAAGGGGGGGGGTAGTTGTGATGATGGGAGGGAAGGGGGGGGTAGAGGAAAAAAGGAGGAGGCAACAATACTTGATAAGAAATCTTCTCAAACCAACCCAGATGCCCCTCAGTAGATGAATGGATCAAGAAAATGTGGTATATATACACAATGGAATTCTATGCCTCCATCAGAAAGAATGACATTTCCCCATTTGTTAGGAAATGGAAAGGTTTGGAAAAAATTATATTAAGTGAAGTAAGCCAGGCCCAAAGAAGCATAGGTCCCATGGTTTCCCTTATTTGCAATATCTAGTATAGGTATGAGTCAAGCGGAAAAGGTCAGATAATGTGATGTTAGGAAAATGAACCCTTAAATATATATTTTAATGTTTTCGTTTCTTTCATGCATGTGTTTCTAACGCATTTATAAGATTGTTTCTTTGTTGCTTTGTATGTCCCTCCCCCACAGTGTAACCCCCGCTTTCACTATATTTGATGTCAGTATAACATGTGGAGGAGATGGGGACAAACAAGTCGTTTAAGGATTCAGGTGGACCTGTTGCAACAATGAGAAGTACAAAATGTCATGTCAAAACCAGCTTAACAATGTCGGTGTGGGGGGGGGAGGGGGTATAATTGGGTGGGGGGAGGGGGGGTATAATTGGGTGGGGGAGGGGGGAGGCGGGGAAGGGAGGTGAAGGGTAAACAAAGGAGGAGGCTGCAATGCTTGGTAAGAAATGTATGCATTATCCTGCCCATGTAATTGTAGCACCTCTGTACAGTATGTTCTCAAATAAAATAAAATAAAATTAAAAAAAAAGAAATATTCTCATTACCTTGCTCATGTAATTGTCACCCCTCTCTACAGTATCTTCACAATAAAAACCTTATTTAAAAAATAAAAATTTAAAAATCAGGATAAGTGAATTCTTACTTAATGAAATACATGTGCATTGAGGCTCCGTTCAGAAATTAAATTCAACTGCTACAGGCCAAATTTGAGATTTTCTTAATATCTTTTTGCTGAGAGATTTCTTTTTTATTGTAAAAATACTGTACAGAGGGGTCACATGAGTAAGGTAATGACTATTTTTCCTATCCAGCTTTGTTACCTCCTTGTCTTTCCCCTACTATCCCTTCCCTCTCCACCTCCCCAACTGCCCGCCCCCAGTTGTAAAGTTCCTTTTAAACATAGTGTCTTGTACATCTCATTGTTACAATGGGTCAACCTGTAACCTTGTTTCAGCATTTTGTTATTTCCTTTCCCCTCCCCAAATTAGAAAAAATGTATGTACAAGATGCAGGATTTCAAAATGAAAAAAAATAAGTATACATTTTCCAGTAAAGGTGCAAACTTCTGCTCAGAAAATGATTGTGTATGTGTTTCCTTGTGTTTACATGCCAGGTCTCCATGTCAAATGTATTTTCTACTGGGGGCCATGATCAAACAATGTTCTAAACCCATGGACAGAAGCATCATGCGAAGAAGATTCCATTCAAACTCCAGCCTTTGTCCTGCACCGGAGGAAGAAAAGACTAGGGGAGGAAATTGGAGAGGACCAGATAAATGGCAAATGTCAGGGCTTCTTCTAAGCAAAAGATCTGCTTACTATACACACATATTTTTTTTTTCCAATGCCAATTTTTTTTCTTGAGAATAAAACCAAAGCAGATGCTGAAATGGCACTGACATCGGTGGCCCAAGTGTCCCCTACTGCTTTCTGTTAAGCCTGAAAGAAGAGGAATAAAAGCTCCACGAGAGACTTCAGTTTCATTATGTTCCCTGCAGTCTAAAAAGCAATAGTAAGTGGCGTCAAGGTCTTTAAAGAAATCCGAACAATCGCAAACCCTTCTAGAATGTTTACTTTAAAGGATGGAACTTGTATTTTTCGCCACATGAAAACAAAAACATAAAAAAAAGCCATCCTTCCCGAATCTTAGTACACAGATCTGTGATGAGGAAAAGCAGGAAATAGGCTGGGCAGGAATCCACCACTTGTCCAGTTCCCCCCAGGGGAACTTTGTGGTGTGATGTGGTTAAGTTCTCACCTGCTTGGAAAACACCTGCTTTTTTCACACCAGGTCCCAGGCTGCATGTAAAGCACGTAAAATGTGTGCGTGGATGATTTTAATTCACCTATTTAAAATACATCTGTGATAATCTCTTTGGAATTCCTGTTCAAGCACTATAGTTTCTGTTGCTCAGATGATATAGTTTTCATGTGCAGATTGTAAACTTTCAGAGATCGGAGTCTGTTTATGTCCCACTCACTTCTGATGAATGCTGAGGGGGTTGGTGGAGGTTACTGCAGAAGATAATACTGAATGAATGAATGAATGAATGAATAATGAATGAAAATGCTATTAAAATCACCTCAAGAATTATTTTTATTCCATGTATATATGTTGAAATAGAATTGGGATATTTGAGGGGATAGGTGGGGTTGGGAAAGATGTTGGAGAATTATACAAGGGGTGACATTGAGATGCACTATATTCACAAACTGACATGGTGAATTGAATCTCCTCTGTATAACTAATTAAAGATAATTAAACTATAACAAGGGAGGGGGTAACAATGTTTAAGAAGAAATGCATGTAACTGTAACCCCCTGTATATCACCTTGACAGTAAAATTAAATTTAAAATATTTTATCCTACTACCTTATGTTGGTTAATTCCAATTGAACACTTTCTATGTCTCATTTTCATGGACATAGGAATACTATCAGAAAATCTCAAGACTCACATGCTGTGTGTTTTAAGACTGTCACTCTACACCACATGGAAACTTTTCTGTTTTCTGTGTGACTGGCACAGAATATATCTTGTGTACATGTAACTTATACAAATCAGAATTAGTACATTCTAAAGCATACAAACACAATGGTATAACCATCTGGGAGAACAAGAGGTCATTTTCAAATACACTATTAAGGTAAATGTTAAGAAAGTGACACCTTTTACATATATTTTTGAAAGCTATGTTCTTTGTAGGTGGAGATGTAGGAAGTTCCTTTCAAACAAAAGGCCAAAGCTAAAAGAATAAAGTTGCAGAAATGGAAAAGCACAGAGCATGTTGAGAAAGGAATAAATAAAACAAGAACAGGTACTGCATGGGCAGCAAAGGTTAAAAAAAAAAAGGTAAAAAAAAATGACTAGCATTCAATAGACACCAGTAGAGATTTGAGAAATCAATGCAATGTTAATTTGAGACTGCTGATGAAAACCTTGAATGCTAGGGCAGACTTGGCTTTTTCTAATAGGCACTGGCCAGCCAAGACTTTTGAATCAAGAATGGTATATTAAGACTACACTGTAACTTTGGAAGCAGTTGCAGGCTATCCCAAGGAAAGAAGAGACAGGAACAGTGATCATTCTTGGAAGAATTGTTGAATTTTAGGCAAATGTACAGTTCAGAAACTAAGTGGACCCAAGTCCCATGAATAGTAGAGACCATAAAATGATAAAATATTTCTGTATATTTATTTTACAACCTTTTTCATATGTGGAGACAAACAGACACACAGACAGATACACACACAAAATTCATCCTCCCCTTCTCCCTGCCTCTCTCTCTTTCTGAAGCCTTTAATCACCGGGCAATATATGTTCATCCAAGATGGCAAATATATTCTCCCCTCAGGAAAGAGAACCAATGCACACCATTTATTTTTCATTTTCCCATTAATTTTAATTACCCAAATGGAATGTATTAAGCTACCTTTAAAATTTCATATCATGGATGCATGCTGAGAACCCTTTCAAACTGCATTTCAAACAATTCCATTTCTGAAGTCTGTTTTAAAGGAGATAGGCATGAATTGACACTATCATTTACATATCTATATTTTAATATGAATTTTCTTAATGTCCTCCCATTTGACACACAATAGCATTTGACACTTTTAAGTAAATACTTTCATTATATATATATACATATATATGTATATATATGTATATATATATATATATATTTGTCTTTAGGGAGAAACCAGCTAACCTTAAAAAGACAATAGACTAAGAGCAAGAGACCTTCTTGTCAGCTTTCTAACCATAGCCAGTATTTACAAAGGGTTAGGTTATTTCTGAAGCAATATTTTGGTAGGTTCCAGCTGTCATCTGTGGAGAAATGTGTTGTTCACCTTCCTTTCCCGTTCCTCCACACCTTGTCCCAAAGCACAGATTTCTCTAGCATGGACAAAAAATGCAAAATGCACAAATCCTGGTAATCATATAGAGAAGAAGGGCTCCATTTGCATACCCTTCATAATTCAATTTAATTTTTTTTGTCAAGAGTCCTGAATGCTTTGTGTTTGCTTTAATCAGAATGTTGACATTTACACTGAAGCCAATTTCTCTTTTTCTCCTCCGTGTTTTGTTTAACCACGACAAGTGACAGCAAACTGGAAAGAACAGACTTTTTAAATTGGCTCCTTGCCCAGAATGCATCATTTCTCTTGTAGCTTTCCCCCTTTCTATGAATTGCAAGAGGAAATGTGAAAACATACTCGGTGAACACAAGTGAAGTGTTAGTGCTTTTAGATAAAGATTTGTGCTGTATTTTAAAAACTAGATTGCTGTACATTTTCAAGCTATTAGCAGGAGACTCTTATGCTCTGGCTTTAGGTCCTTGGAGAGCTATGCTTAGTATATTTCAGTAATTCAAGGCAAATAGAAAACTATGTGTGAAAATATTTAATGGCAAAAGTGTCAACTTCCGAAAGTTGCAGGAAGCAATAAGCAAGCATGGCATCTGCCATTAACTCTTTCTAATAATGTTTTCTCTGTGCTTTCCCTGTCATCTGAAATGATAGAGAGAATTGTCACTGTGAAAATCAACCTCCAGCTATCTGCTATTCAGAAAGGCATGAATAGTGCAGTGCCCTGCCCTCTTTAGCAGAACCAGCTATTGTTTGACTGTAGAAAACTAGCATTTATAAAACAAAAACAAAACAAAAAACCCTATAGTTTATATTGCAATTCAAATTAAGCCATAGATCAGATGTAATGTTTTAAACCAGAAATTAGTTTGAAAATGGGTTTATCAAACAGAGTGAAAACATCTACCATGAAAGATTTTTCTGTTTGAAATAAAATATGTCTTTCATGGAATATTAATTCTGCCTCAACAAAGGGACAGGGTTTCAAACAAAGTAGTAGGGGAGGTAACCGTGCTCAATAGGAAATGTACTCATTGCCTTAAAGTAATGAGTACAGTATTTTTACAATAAAAATATAAAAAATAAAAACTAAGTAATGTTGAAATCAGATTCCTCTACTAAAATATAACTTCTTTCAGCTAGAAATTCTTTTAAAAAGGTTCATTTTTCCCCCCCTCTTATGTCAGACATCTCAAGTACACATATAAATATCAGAGATTTACCCAAAAGGAGACAAAAGAAAGATTTGAAGAAATGGCAATGAACTCTTCCTAATTTATATATTGCTTAGCCAACATAGAACACAACATAGTGCTCATCACCAAGTACAGCCATTAAGAAAACAGGGATTGGTGGCTTATATCTGTAACCCTAGCTTCAGGAGGCTGAGATCTGAGGACTGTGATTCAAAGCCAGGCAGGAAAGTCCCTGAGACTCTTATCTCCAATTAACCATCAAAAAGCCAGAAGTAGAGCTGTGGCTGAAATAATAGAGTGCTAGTCTTTAGCAAACAAAAAAAGCTCAACTACAATGCCTAGGCCCTGAGTACAAACTCAGGACTGGCACATGCACACACACACACAAACACACACACACACACACACACACACTCTCACACACACACACACACAAACACACACACACACACACACACACACACACACTAAATGAAAGTCATATTAACAGTGATTTTAAAACTGTAGATAATTTAATTCATTTTAGTAGATATAATTTAAAAATATTGAATAGTAATTTAACCAAAGATAAACCTAAGAATATGGAATTAGAATCCAGAAGTCTGATCATGTGATTCATGTAAAATGTTTACTTTTTATGATATGAAACCTTATACAATATGCAAAAAACACTGTGATCCACTCACTGAAAACAATGTCAGTACAAATATCCTAAGAGATACAGATGCCAAAGACTTCAAAGCATATATCAAAAGCAAAATAAAAATAGAGCTATAGGGAGACATGTTTAAATAAAATGTAATGACAATGATTTAAAAATTTATAGCATTAATAAAAGAACAGAAATTTAAGAATAACCATATATTAAATATCTACTAAAAATTATAATTATTAAAATGAGAAATCACTAGAGGGACTTAATCTCGGATTCAATATGGAAGAGGAGAAACATATTGTGATAGAATATAGATGAAAATAAACAATCTAAGGTTCTGTATGAAAAACAAGAAGAATAATAAATAAAGAAAAATTAAGGGATAGTATCTACAGGATACAATTAAGTTGATATAAGCATCATTCCAGGAAATAAATAATTCCAGAAAAAAATAGAAAGGAGAGAGACAGATCAATAAACAAAAAATATATTTAAAATATACTAGCAGAAAACTTCCCAGATTTGATAAAATACTAATCAACTCACCCAAGAATCCACACAAATTTTAACATATTATAATAAATACAAAAAGTGTTCTGTATATAACAAAGGAAATATTTCATCATGTACAGAGGAACCACAAAAACACATTTATATTGTGGCAAATTAAAAGTCAGCAAATAATAAAGAATTCTCAGATATGATCATATACATGTGTGAATAACTATATAAATCTTAACTCTGTATCCATATATACTCTATTTTAAATAATAATCACAAATATATGTCAAATATATATTTAGAATCACCTTGGGAGGTAGTATGATTAAAGTTTTAAAGAATAAACTTAAGAAATGCGTGAGTTGAAAGCCCCTCAATAAAGAGCCTATTGTATTACCTAGAGTTTTCTCAAAATCCATCCTTCTTTTCCTTCCTTCCTTCTTTCTTGATTGCTTATGTTTAAGTAGTTGTACAAAGGAGTTGCCAGTTAACAAAGCAGTTTATTAATACAATATATCTTGATCAATGTTATCCCTTTCAATTTTAATCCATACCTCCTCAACCTACCCCTTCCCTCATAGTCTTAATTTTGTAGAAAACTTTTCTTCATTCTTGATTGTTCTTTCATTTTTTTTTTTCATTTATAAAGGAGAGCAAATTACTGAGATTTGAATCCAGGGCCTCATGCTTGCTAGAAAGTTATGCTTACCATTTCAGCTTTTTGGTTTTAATTTTGTGGATAACCTTTCATGATTTTGCCCTGAGACCATGATTCTCTTTACCTTGCCTTTTTTGTAATTGTATTTAAAGATGCATGTCACCACAACTGGCTTGTTGAATAAGATGGAATCTAACATCTGTTTTCCCAGGTTTTAGAGTTGTTCTTTTTGTTACTGATTTTTGCTCCATCTGACAATGCCTTGAATTCTAAGTTTGATTGATTGATTGATTGATTGATTGATTGATTGATTGATTTTCTGTGACCTGAAAAATGTATTTCTGGTATAGTTTTTTTTTTGGTTATTCTCTGTAGTTTCTTTTTTTGTTTGTTTGTTTGTCTGTTTGGGTCCGGTCATGGGGCCTGAACTCTGGGCCTGGGCGCTGTCCCTCAGCTCTTCAGCTCAAGGCTAGCACTCTACCACTTGAGCCACAGCGCCACTTCCTGCTTTTTTCTTTTTGCTTATGTGGTGCTGAGGAATAGAACCCAGGGCCTCTGGCATGCAAGGCATGCGCTGTACCACTGAGCCACCTTCCCAGCCCCTCTCTGTAGTTTCTTATGAAATATTTACCATCATATGAATTGCTTTATCCCTTTAGATCAGATGTTCCTCTGGTGGCCTTGATGATATTTTGCAACAATCTTAATTTCTAAAACTTTATGGTGTGTCTTGTCTTGGAATGAATTTCTTTGAAATTACCCTACTTGGATACTCTCTAATTCTTGAATTTTTGAGTTTTCTTTTTTTTAACCTTTATGGTGTCACATCCTTTTTATCAGTCTTGTGCTCTTTCTTCTCTGTTTCTTGGACTCCATTGTTGCAAATAGTAAATCTTCTTTTTTCTTTTCTTTTCTTTTCTTTTTTTTTTTGGTCGGTCCTAGGGCTTGAACTCTGGGCCTGGGCGCTGTCCCTAAGCACTTCAGCTCATACCGCTCTACCACTTGAGCCATAGCGCCACTTCTGGCTTTTTCTGCTTATGTGGTGCTGAGGAATTTAACCCAGGGCCTCATTCTTGTAAGGCAAGCACTGTACCACTGAGCCACCTTCTCAGCCCCTGCCTTTTTTTTGTCAGTCGTGGGGCTTGAACTCTGGGCCTGGGCACTGTCCCTGTGCTCTTCAGCTCAAGGCGAGCACTCTACCACTTGAGCTACAGCACCACTTCCTGTTTTCTGGTGGTTTATTGGAGATAGGACTCTCACGGTCTTTGCTGCCTGGGCTGGCTTTGAACCGCAGTCCTCAGATCTCCTGAGTAGCTAGGATTACAGGCATGAGCCACCAGTGCCCAGCTTCCCCCCTTTTTTGAGAGTCAATCAATTTAATAATTAGATACTAAATTTTTTTTTACTTAATTTTATTGTCAAGGTGATACACAGAGTGGTTACAGTTACATATGCAAGGTGGTGAGCTAGGTAGTGTTGTCTTTTTATTGTAGTTTTCTAGGTCTTAGAGTCTTTTCATACTTAGGTTTGTTATTTTCCTTATCTGATCAAATAATTTCAATTTTCTTATCCTTTATTTCACTGATTATGTTTTATATATTGCTTTGTTGACTTCATCTATTCAGTTTTTGTTTTGTACTTTTTCAGTTTTGAATTTTCTTCTTGGTTGTTTATATCTGTTAATTCTTGTCAACAATTTCTATTATTTAATTGTAGCTTTTCTATTTTCTCATGTGTTTCAAGCATAATTGCGTATTGAAGAAAATGTTAATGGTTCCTTTATGATCGTCTCTAGATCTTTCTAGTATTTCTTTTATTTCAGTATTTTAATTTTATTAAATTAGAGATTTTCTTGGTTTTGAAATGACTAGTGATATTTTGGCATCCAAATTTTGGCATATTATGCTGTATGACTTCTTCTTTGATTTTACCTGTGTTTGTTTTTGGTGCCAATCCTGGGGCTTGAACTTAGGGCCTGGGTACTATCTTTGAGCTCTTTTTGCTCAAGGCTAGCATTCTACCACTTGAACCACAGTTTCACTCTCGATTTTTTGGTAGTTAGTTGGAGATAAGAATTTCACAGACTTTCCTACTTGGGTTGGCTTGAACTATGATCCTCAGATTTCAGCCTCCTGACAGCTAGGATTATAGGCGTGAGCCACCAGCCCCTGGTAGCTTCATTTTTCTTTTCATTTTGCTTCTTAATTTTATTTTCATCACTCCTGCACAAAGGAGTCACTGTCTTTTCATGTTCAAGTATAAGTAAAAGTTAAGTTAGCCATTCTACATGATTTGGCATCCCTGGGAGGAGAGCACTCAATACTCATCAAGGCAAGAAATTACTTTGTGCATAACTCTACACTAAAAGTGCATGTGCAGGTGGAGATCACTTTATTATCACTCAGTGATACCCTAACTCTTCACAAGGCTTTCACTCACAGCACTCATGGAAGGAGAACGTGACAGATATATTACTCACGCAAGTAGAGTGACAAGACAGAATTCGCAATTCTCCTAAAATTTCCCAAATAAAATCATTTTTTTCCATCTCATGGATTTTATTTTTGGCCTAAAACTATCTTTTCCATATTAGTATAGAAAGAAGCATGAATCTCCGGTTAAATGCTACCTTCTGAGATGACTCTCTCAGACCAAGCAATGTTGTTTTGCAATGTTGTTTTATACAAGAGTGTACTGTTCAGTTTTGTCCATAGAAATTAACCTGATATTTTTCTCCTTTCAGCTCCTTCTATTTCCTATCCCTGGAATTTAATATTTATAGAAAAAGAAACAGATCTATCTAGATAATTGCTGTTGTTTTGACTTGTTTTAGACTAGGCAGTAGCATAAAGGAAGCATTCAAATTACTTTTGTAAAAAATCTAAATGAATAATAATGGCTAACATTTCATGTTTGTCTTGTCATTCACTAGTGATCCTAAAGAAAAGTGCACTTTGTTATATTGATAGAACTTGCTGTTTGCAACTCTGATGTTTCAAAATTACTGGCAAGTAGGAGCAAAGGCATGAGTGACAGGCTTATGGTTTTGTGGTTACATCCTGAGGATAATTAACTCTTCCAGGCCAGCTGTGACCCCTGCTGGGAGTCAGCCTGTACCCAACATGATGACAGGTTTGGTCCCCAATGAGGCCACTACAGTCTCTATAGTGAGTCCTGTGATTTTAATGAACCTAGGGCCTTGCCAAATATGAAAGCAAAGACAGAATATAGGGACCATTTGGTTCCCCTAGAGAGTCTTGAATGTGATTTGAGAATTTTAGAAAGCAGGTCTAGTGACCCTGGTTGTCAGTTTCCTATGTAAAATGAATCCAGAGGCAACACACCAAGTGTTTTCATATTTCTTTGCTTTCTTCCATGTATCACTGGATATTTCTGTGTGTTTGAATTTCAACAAATAGAAACTCTGTCTTTCAGTTTTAGGATTTTTCTCACCTTTGAAAATGCAAATACATTAGGGAAGAGGAACAGCTGGTCAGTCATTTTGATCTTAATGTAACGAGTTTATTAGAGCCAGCCTGGAGAGGGAATTCTGACACAGTGCGTAGTAACCCATAAACATGGCTCTCTTTTGAAGTTTGTTGGTACTGGAAAATTCCGCCACAAGAGAATTTCTCAGACATGTGGTGATTGCAGCAATACAATGATTCTAATATGTGCAGATGGAAGACATAGTATGGCAAATGAGTAACTGGATCTCAGAAGAAAATACCATGGTGAATTGAATTATTTTACTGAGAGGTTATAGTAGCTCCAAATCCTAAAATCATTGTTCTTTACATAGTGATTGGCCAATGAGTTTAGTGAATATCTTCTTTAATTCTGTTATTTCTTTTAACAAAATCCTAAACCATATATTACATTATTAGCTATAAATAGAATTAAACATTGCTATCCGTGTTTAGCTATTCTGTTTTACTATTATTAGCATCCAAGGAAGTGATACTTGTCCTGCTGTTCTATACCATATCTAGTATTTGTGAAAGACTGTTCTAGCCAGAGAAATAGGAAATTAAAATCAATGAGGTCTTGTAATCTGAAGAATAATGTCTAGGGTGTTGAGGCTTGGATATTTTAGAGTTGTCTGATTCTATAACTATATTTTCCAAAGTTAACATGTCCAAACATATTTTTGAAGGAGTATCCAAATAGGAAATAATGCATGAGTGAAATCTTAGTTATGAGGATTCCTGAGTTATGTGAATGTCATTTGTGATGCGGATATTCTATTTTGACATTTTTTGTGTCAGTCATGGGGCCTGAACTCTGGGCCTGGGTGCTGTCCCTCAGCTCTTCAGCTCAAGGCTAGTGCTCTACCACTTGAGCCACAGTGCCACTTCCAGCTTTTTCTGCTTAATGGTGCTGAGGAATAGATCCCAGGGCCTCATGCATGAAGGCAAGCACTCTACCACTGAGCCACCTTCCCAGCCTTTGACATGTTTTTACATAGTCATACATTTAATTTAATTCTGAAGAGAAAATTCATATTTAGAGCAGAATTAAACATTGTATCTATGACTTACATACTCCAGAATCTTACAACACAATAGAGATTTGATCAGTTAAAATGAGGAAACATAATTTTTTATCCAGAGGAATAAACTACAAATAAAAACAACTTAATTAAAAATTAACATCTCTCTACTTAGGTTGAAGCCCTATTTTCTCGATTAGGGCCTTTTAAATGTTTCTTGATATGCTTTTAAGGCCTCCGCCAAAGGCACAAACCATAAATGGTTTGGGGACCGATCTCAGTACCATAGAAAGACTTGCCTCCATGTCTTTTGATTGGACACTACCATTTAACTACTTGAGTCACAGGAGTTAACAGGGAAAGAGATGAAATAACAATGTGAAAACTCCTCTGTAATTGGCCTAACCAATTGATGGATGGCTGCCGAAAGATTTAAGCATCACTCTCCATTTTCCTAGAATGGATGAGGGAATAAACAGCTAAAACCCTAAATGCCATCTGTCTGATTGTCTGATGGAATTTTTCCTCCTCAATAAAAATATTGAGACTCAAAAACTAGTAATTTTTTTACATAGAAAGAGCTATACTTTCCCAAATGTTATTATCATACTATTTACATTAAGACCTGGAAATTGGTATTAGCCTAAAGTCCATATTTCTCTCTCATCTCTCTTTCCATTAGGGAGGCTGATGGAGAGGGTCAGACCAACGTGAGCCTCATGGGATTCAGGTATCTTACAGGTGGTACTACATACATGTCAAGTCAGGGTACCTAAATGACTATTCACAGGTGGTGCAGGAAATCTCCCTGAAAATTGATCATATTCCAAAGTCTGTAGTAGTGACTGAGAGCTAAACAGCAGAGTCCAGAGACTGAGTAATTTAAAAATGATGACCGCAGACGAGTTGCACAGCTGTTCCTTGTGTGAAGTTCTGGCATGATGCTTCCAGAACATAACAGTGTTTAGTATAGGAGATACACTAGTATTATAATGGCTAATTTGGATGATCTGTTAACCTGATTAGATTCAGAAGTGCAGAGGAGATTACTAAACACATCTCTGAGTATGTGTCTCTGAATTTTCAAAATTTGTGTTTCCAGAAAACATTGAGGAAAATCTATCCTGAAATGATCTTAATATGCTATTAATAGGAGAACAATTAAAAATAATTTTGTTAGATCAGGATAAAACAATATTTTATAGGAAAATAAGAAAAATGAGAAGATATTTCTGCATTGATAATGATGTTCTTTATGAAGCTTTGATAACTAAAGGAGACTTTGGTGGAAGAGGATACATGGAGTCAATTATCTTTGGGTAACAAAGTAGAAATAAGACATATACACACATATTTGATAAAACTTGCTAGAATGGATGTGGACTATTTCTGGAAGAATGCCACAAAACCTGAAATCACAATTGTTTGGGGGAAAACAAATGGATATTTGTTATATGTGTTCATATGAAAACTGTTTATCACATCACCACTTGTTATCTTTTGATTTTTTTGACCCATTTATAAGCAATATAAATTACAATTAAATTATAAAATGAAATCAAATAATTATATTAGTAGAGGTAAGGTTTTTTGTTGTTGTTGTTTTTTGTTTTTTTGTTTTTTGGTCCGGTTGTGGGTCCTGAACTCTGGGCCTGGGCACTGTCCCTCAGCTCTTCAGCTCAAGGCTAGCACTCTACCACTTGAGCCACAGCACCACTTCCGGCTTTTTTCTTTTTGCTTATGTGGTGCTGAGGAATCGAACCCAGGGCCTCAGGCATGCAAGGCAAGCGCTCTACCACTGAGCCACCTTCCCAGCCCCATGTAGAGGTTTTTTTAAAAAAATCCTTTTTTATTATTTTGGTGAGGCTTGAACTCAGGGCCTGGGAGCTGCCTCTGAACTTTTTTTGCTCAAGCCTGGTGCTCTACCACTTTGAGCCACAGCTCCATTTCCAGTTTTCTGGTGGTTAATTTGAGATGAGAATCTCACAGCCTTCCCTGCCCTGGCTGGCTTTGAACTGCAATCCTTGTATCTCAGCCTCATGAGTAACTAGGATTCCAGGCATAAGCCACCAGTGCCCAGCATTCCAGTCTTACTGTCCTGATTAATAAAGGGTATAGAGAAATGACACAATCCAGAGCAATATTTTAATGATCCTTGGGAACAAAGATAAATAAAGAAGGAAGGTACATTAACCATTGTATTTTCTAGCTTGGAAAGGAGACCACAGGACTTCATTAAAAAAAATCAGCCCTCTCAACTTAACAGGAGATAGTGATAAGGATCCAATAAAACAATAGAGAGGATAATATCTTGGATATATGCTATTGAGCATGTTCAGTATTGTAGGAATATTTGGATTGATGGGTGTCACTAGTCAAGTTCCTTTGAAACATATCTCTGAGGCAGATATTCATCAGTGAAGTGCATTGAGGGAGCTCTGGAGAACAGCATAGGTGGAATGGGATGAAAGGCGAAGTAGTTGGGCAGCACTGTAGTTTCAGAACCCAAAGCTGACTTTGTGGAGATGTTTACAATTAAGAGGCCAGACCTTCATATCTTTCAATGCTTTTCTATTACAGGAAAGCTATCTCTAGAAATGGTGTGTGTGTGTGTGTGTGTGTGTGTGTGTGTGTGCGTGCGTGTGTGTGTGTGTGTGTGTGTGTGTGTGTGTGTGTGTGTGTGTGTGTGTGTGTGTGTGTGTGTGTGATTTTAGACCAACTGATAAACCTCTTTTTTGGTCCAAGTTAGACCTTACGAAATGACTGAGAGTTGCCCAAACTAATACTCCTATCCCTTGGGGGAAATTAATGTTTCATTCCTATGGTGAGCTTCTTGTAAGTACCCACAGCACCCAGTACAAATGGGATTAATGAGGGTAAGGATGGAATTCTATTTGTGAACTGCTGTGAATATGAAAATCTTAGTTCAGACTGGTCATAGTGTAGAGCCAGTACACTTCTTCCCAGGGGTAGGGTGGTGGTGGTGGGGAGGAATGTCACAGAGATGACTATGAGTTATTCTGTCATTTCGAGAATGTCTCCAGAATCTGATAGAGGTGGATTTGTGTTTGGCACTGGTATTAACCTATATTCCTGGCACAGGTCTTCATCTCCTAAAACATACACCTGAGAACTCAAATAGCTCGCAGTCGGAACTGCTGGCAATCTTACTTGTGATAACAAAATGGAAAGGTTCTAGCCAAGAAAATTTTAAAAAGACATACGGCATGACAGATGATGCCTCACTCCAAGAAAGCCAAGGGCAAGTTAATCCACCCTCACTGGAGGGCATTCAGATAGGAAGAAAATGTACAAATCACAGCAGAGCCCTTCCCAGTCAGCAGGACCAGAAGCAGGCCTGGCCATATGCGGGGGTGGAGGAAGTGACTGCCTACACAGTGTGACTTGGAGATGCCAGCAAAGCCCTAGGATCCCAAATACTTCCTCCAGATGTAGTTTATTTACTGAATCCCTACCATGCCCTGCTTACGGCTTCAATTCTGTTTAACAAAAATGGTAACTCTTTCCTAAAATGGCAAAGAGAGGAAGTCACAGGAAGTAGGTTTATCATATGTCAGAAACTAGATGTGTGATCCTGAATAGCAGTATTCTCTCTGGGTCTCAGAATCTGTGGTTTGGCACAGGGTCTATGTTTCTGACAGATTTTTCTTTTGTGTAGAGTTTGAATGGCCTCTGACTATTGCTGTATCTGATAACTGTTATAACCACTTACTTGGAAAGTTCTGGTTTGGTTCCACGGCTGCTAAGGGCTGACAACTTCTGTGTATAAAATGTCATGTAATTTTTGGATTGTAGAATCAGTATACACAGCTCAGGCCCTTCTGTGCCTTTTCCTGGAACCTTCTAGTTAAATGTTGTCTGTGTGTGTATGTCTCAGGGAAGAGAGTAGAATAGGCAGGTGCCATCTCTTACTATGTTTTCTAACTCCCTCTTCATGATGTTTCTTCATGGTGCAACTCCATCAAGGAAACTGATCAAGTATATCATATGCAAACAAGGGGCTGCCATTGCTTATGGATATTCTACTGTCCCAAGAGTAGGATGCATATGCCTAACCCCATGTACAATCCTTTCAGCTTATTTTTCTTATTTTCACCTAAGCATAAGAATGGCCTATTGGCATTTAAATAAATGACTAAATAAATGCATATGTGGACAAAAAGAATGAGAGAATGAGAGACAATGATGCAGCTTCCCAGTAAAAATTAATAAAGAAACAGAAATGAGATTTTAGAAAAAATAAAAGAACATGCTTAAGGGAATCACAAAAATATTGAAGATTCTGAGGACTAATAACAGCAAGAGGCCATTACCGTCTCAGAAGCTGAAGGACAAGGAAGAGAGCCATCTGGCAGGGTCTGTGGACAGAGTCACTGCCAGACCATGATGACAAAGCAGGCGTGAGCACATGAAGATGTTCTCTTTCTTCTCCTTCTTCCTTCCTTCCATCCAGTATGTACTGGCATAGCCGAATGGCCCTATTGGAAGCCAGAAACCAAGGAGATTACTGGAGCTCTATCATTATAAATAGATAACTCAAAGTCCCAGAGGACAGAAAAGAGTATTATTTGTGGGGAACATATGGAGAAGAGCACCACAAAGAATAATTTCCATGAAGAGGAAAATGTAGACATAAGACCTTAGAAGAAGGAAGACTAATTAGGAGAAAGGAAAATCTGAAAATCTGGAGATATTGGAGACAATATCAATGGATTCCAGCTAAAGAGCGATTGACAATGACTGGTCAAGACTCCTGCTACCTTTGGAGAACCTTGATTTTCCTTCAATCTCATATTATATTCAATTTAGCATTTCTTTCAAGAAATAGTATTGAGTGCCTGGAGTTTTCTCAAAGGTCACAATGTTAGACAACATAACGTTCAAATGAAATAATCAAAAGAGTAATAATCATTTCCTGTCTTCTTAGTTCTGCCAGGCACGATGGTAAAAGATTAATGTAGAATACTTAAAATTAGTCTGATAAATCTGTGGGATATATAAATCCATTTCACAGTTGACAGAATGGAAATTAATGATGGTACGGTGAGCTACCAAAGTTGGTCAGGTAGGAAGTTAAAGATCAAGTCCATTTGGCTTTAAAGCTAGTTCTTTAATCTATTCCTTGTTAATTATAGTGCTAATTTGTGTTTGGGTCATATGTGCGGAATGTGTTTAAAGTGATAACTGAACTTAAATGGCTGCACCACTGGGTGCTATATCCAAGTAAAGAGTGAGTTGTTATGATTTTATTAGTGAGGAAAGAAAGGAATGTGCAGGAATCATGTAAATGTAGAGAAGAGGAAAAATAATCAGCCTTGAATTTCATGATCTGTCTTAGCATGTATTGCATACTGAGGTACTTTATAAGGTAATACCATTGACAGACCTGAAAATCCACAACTATAGTCCCATTGCTCAGGGATCTGAAGCAGGAAGATCATGTGTATCATTCCAGCCTAGACTATAAAGTGTAGTCCAACATGTACTACATAGTTTGACCTTAACCAACAAAGAAAAAGAAGAAAGAAAGGGAAAGAAAGAGAAAGGAAGAAAGGAAGGAAAAAAGGAAGGAAGGAAGGAAGGGAGGGAGGGAGGGAGGAAAGGAGGGAGGGAGGAAGGGAGGGAGGGAGGGAGGAAAGAAGGAAGGAAGAAAAGAAGGAAGGAAGTAAGGGAGGAAGGAAGGGAGGAAGGGAGGAAGGGAGGAAAGAAGGAAGAAAGGAAGGGAGGGAGGGAGGAATGAAGGAAGGAAAGAAGGAAGAAAGGAAGGGAGGGAGGGAGGGAGGGAGGGAGGGAGAAAATACAGAGAGAGAGGGAAGAAGAGAGGAAGGAAAGAAAGGAAGGAACGGAGGGAAGGATTAGCTTACTTTTTTAAAATTAGATTTTGGATACTAATTAATGTTAGGTTAGAATTAGGATTAAGATTAGTGCTAGCATTAGGAATAGGATTGATTGACTATTAGGGTTTGCCTCAAAGTTAGGGTTAGCATTAGTTTGAGATTAAGTTCAATTGATTTAGGACAACTTCATCTGTGACATTCCTTCCTAAGGAACTCATGGATGGGGACAGAGGACAAAATCTGAGCTTTCCCAGGGCTAAGTACTGGTAGTGAGAGTTCATACACCGGGTCAAGAACCACTGTAGCAATTTCTTTTTATTTTATTTTTTTATTGTGAAAATACCGTACAAAGAGGTTACAATTACATGGGCAAGATAACAAGTACATTTCTTATCAAGCATTGTTGCCCCCTCCTTTGTTTCCCCTTCCCATCCCTTCCCATACCCCTCCTGCCCCCCTACTTGATCCTCCCCCACCACCGCAGTTGTTCATTTTTTGACATAACGACTTGTACATCTCATTGTTGCAGAAAAGAAGATGTGATAGAGAAACACACCCATCCTGAAAGATGTTCCAGTTCATTCTGCCAGGTCCTTCTTTTAGTGAGTAGAAAAACAGTTATCTCCTTTTATATGAAGTCAATGCATTACTATTATTCTATTCTTTTTAATGGTTGATGCAATACATAACTTCTAACTGATTACCAAAATTATCTTCACCTATTGAAGACAGTCCTTTTATGTATCAAAACACCTTTATCGAGATATAGGAAAAAACACAGCATTTCTTTTCTCTTAGTACTTTCTCTTGTGACTGACTCTGCATTCTCAATCAAAAGAAAACTTTCTGAGAGGGCACGTACCTCCATGCTTTGAGAATATCTGATGTGCTCTGAGCAACTCGCTTTAGGTTGCTCTTGTGCTTTTCAGCTTTAGCTAAGCCCACTGCCCTCAGGCCCCTGACAACATCCCGCTGAGCCCTTCCAGTTCTCCCACTCACTGGAGCCACAACCCTGCTGACAAGCAGCTCAGAGGGCGGGGGTAGGGGGTGACTCAACACTTTTCTGTCTCTTCCAGTACCTCCTTCCAAGATTTTCCATTGTATGAGCCATAGTTAACATATGATGAGCTGGTGCATGCATATTCTTTCGACCTATCAGAGGCTATCTTGGTTTCCTTTCCAGCTAGAGACAAATGTGCTAACAACAAGATCCTTCTATTCACTGACTTTACCTTTCCTCCTAAAATAGCCATTAACAAATTGCATATTATAGAGGAAGAGTGAAATAAGGTTTCATTGGTCTTAAACACAAGTGCTTCCTGAGCCAATGAGATCGGAGTGCAGGGAGGGAGGACGAAATACAGTTGGAGCTCATTAAAACCATGATGCATTAGCAACATTTCCTAGGAAAAAAAGGCTACCTGCAGATGACATGCAGTAAGTGTAGAGCTGACTTTTCTTGCTGTCTTTGTTTTTGCTGTTCCTAGTCTCTTGATTTCTCTCCAATAGGAAATAATTCCAAAGCTGTTATACTTGATCATGCTAGAGTCAGGTCTCAAATTCCCCCAGAGAGTTTGATTTGATTTTAAAATGAAAGACAGATAACTATATTCTTTATTCATATTCCCCATTGCTTTCAAGTTGATGTTGATAGCTGCCAAACAGCACAGGCTTCTCTGGTGAAATTATAGAACCATCTATTGTATTCTAAAGGATACCACAGGAACCATTTCATCTGAAAGCAGCATTTTTATTGAAGGAGAAAACCTGGGCATCCTAATGCTGAAGCATTAGACCACGATCCTACACCTACTTAGTACTACCTCCAGGAGAACAAATCCTGTAACTCCTAGACCAGTTTTTGTCCCATTTCTTACTTCTCTCTTCCCATTCATTTTATTTTGTAATACTTACAACCCAGATGCTCATGTTCTCCCATAATGATAGAAAAGCAAAGGGAAAAATGTGCACTTAGTTCTCAATTGAGAAATATTGGTTTTGTCTCACATTAAAATATGATTTCTATTATATGTCTACAGTCATGTAATTAACACCATAGTCTTTACAGGCAGACTGCCTGAGATTTTTGCCAACCTCCATGATTTATTAGCTATGTAATGCAAGGTGTTCAACTTACCTTTTCTTTATCTATACAATGGGCAAAATAATATCCCCCTTGTGGCCTAAATGAGTTCATCCATGTAAAGAATTACAACAATTCTTAGCTGTCAAAGAATCTGTTATTGTTGTTATTATTAATATCCATGGAATATTTTCGAATTCAGAAAACTAAGTGGAAAGGGTCAGAATTGTAGTGGCACACATATGTACAATTCTGGTTCACAGGAGGTAGAGGCAAGAAGATTGGAACATAGAAAGACTTTATCTAATGAAAATGCACTTCTAGAGTACCTGCTTGGAAAATTAAAAACCCCGAATTCAATCTCTAACACCATAAACTTTAAAAAGAAAAAAAAACAAACCCAAACTCATTCTGGTGCTATCTTCAGAATGTACTATGATATGGACATTGTCAGCAATCTATTTAATTACCTTTACAACACTATATGGTGGACTATTTTCTGCAATGGATAAACAGGTCTGTGGAGCCAAGTAGTTGCAGACATGGTATTTAAAATTAGATGTATCTATCTCCAAATTCTCAACCCTTAACCATAAATTCTTGTTACCTACTATCCTCTGAATCCTAAATTAATCAGCTTTGTGTCATTATAACAAAATAGTTCAGAAAAACAACTCATAAAAAAAGATCGAAATGTTTAATTTGGGTCACAGATTCAAAGGTAGAACTCTATGATCCTTTGGTTCTTTGAGTTTGGGTTTGTGGTGATAACACAATCTATTATGGTAAGTGGATGGTCCAGAGGAAACCCATTGATTCACAGAAGCTGAAAGGAGAGAGAGAGAGAGAGAGAGAGAGAGAGGAGAGAGAGAGAGAGAGAGAGAGAGAGAGAGAGAGAGAGAGAGAGAGAGAGAGAGAGAGAGAGGGAGGGAGGGAGGGAGGGAGGGAGAGAGGGAGAGGGAGAGAGAGGGAGGGAGAGAGAGGTGGGGGAGTGGCTGGTGGTTGGGGTCTCAACCCAATATCTTTTGCAGGGGGACATCTGTCATTACTTAACATCCTCCCTCTACACCCTACCCCTTGAAGATTCTACCATCTCCCCAAGAATAACACAATCTGGTGTTGTGCTTTTAATATATTGATTTACTGACATATTGAGATGCCATTCTTCTTTGTTCTCTTAGTGTTAATGAATTAGAGAAAAGCTGTGCATTTTTTCATCTATTTATATGATGCACATATATGGAAGACAGCCATCTACTTCTCAGGCACATAGGTTAACCTGAGACACTGATGTGAATCACATGAATTGATCTAGTCAACACGGCACCTGTCCCAGATGTACGATGAGTAAATATTGCAAGGACGAGGCTCACTGAGACCCAGTGAGGACTTAAGGACAAGAGCAATCCATCTTGTCCAGAAACACCAGCATTGATTTAGGAATAAGATGTGCTCTCAGATAAGTTATTTGGTTGGAACTCAGAGGAGAGTTTTCCATTGACATGATATAAGGTGCTTAGACTGGCATACTGAGTCTTTAAATAACAATTCTTACAATCTTCCTCCGCTATGACCTGCGCTTACCCGTACATCCTCACACATCCTCTCTCCTTCACTGTAACAATTGTCTATTGTCAAGTCAAGTAAATTGTCTTGTTTTTCAATATTTTTCTTCAAATATATAGCATGAATCCCTTAACAACAGGGATATGTTCTGAAAAATGTGTCATTAGGTTATTTCATTGTTGTGAGAGCATCATGCTTTGTGCCTACACACACACAGAATGAGGTTGCTGACAATATAACAGTGTATTGTTTATAGCAAACTGTTGTTTTATAAGCTGAAAGAACATGCTATAAAATAATGATAGAACATAGTAAATGTCAAAACTAGTACTGTAGACATTTATTATCATTATCAAGCATTATGTACTGTATACAACTATATGCACTGTACTTGTATACAAGTGTACTAGATTTGTTTACCTGAATATTACCACAATCATATAAGTAACACCGTAATGTAGCATTGACACAGTACAATGCAGTTACAGTGTCACTGGGCAATAGAAAAATTTCAGCTCTGGGAAAGTCTCAGGGATCACCCTTGTATTTATAATTTGTCATCGAAACATTACAACTCTACACATGGCTATAGTTCCTCCTTTCTCTGTATCCTAGTTCCAACCTAGTACTCATATTCTTGTCCTCACTTTTACTCTTCAAATATTATTAAGAAAATTTCCTCTGGTTTCTTCCCACTTTAAGTCTTCATTCTAAATGGAGCACCACAGCAATAAATAAGTATCTGTTGTAACAAAATTATGTCTGCTGCTAGCATTCTAACCTGTCTCTTCTGGCTTTATTTTCTACTCATTATATTCTAGTCAATAACAACTGTTCCTATTTCTTCCAATGAAAACTAGTATACTTTTTGTAGGAATAAGAAACCCATATAATTAAACTTATAAACCTTCTGAAGATGACAAAATTATAGAAATGGGTAACAATTTATTTGCTTCCTGGAATGAAGGAGGAATGAAGGACAGGACACAAGAGCAATGACAGACCTTTGTGATAATGAAATTATTTTGAATGTTGACTATGTCAATGTGAATATCCTAATTGTTTTCTGATCCTGGGGCTTCAATTCTGTCCCTGTGTTCTTTTTGCTCAAGGCTAGCATTCTACCACTTGAGCCACAATGCCAAATCTTGCTTTTTCTTTGATTAGTTAGAGATAAGAGTTTCATGGACTTTCTTGTCCCAGTGTAATTTTATGGTACTTTTTCTCTATACTATTACTTCTTCTGAATTTTTTAAAAATTTTCCTGTATCAAATTCTTTTTTTGTTGTTGTTGCAAGTAACTCCTTACAACACGTTCATTGTGCCCACTCAGGGAAAGCTTATAATACAAGAAAAACATTCCAGCGTTTTCTAAGCCTAGAAAAAGTTTTGCTTTGTTTTGTTTGTACATGTGGAAGAATGTACTGTAGGTCTGGGTCATGTTCCAGGACACTGAATTTCTTTGATTAGCTCAATAATCTAGGTAAGAGCTTGCTGAAATTAACTTACATCAATAACTACTTCTAAAATTATTACCTTGATAGAATCTGCTATGAACAACTACAGATTCTGGTTCAAAAGTGGCACATGATTTTACCACCCGCGGTCAGAGATAAATACATTTCCTTCCAAAGAATATGTGGAGGTTTTCTCGGATATAACTCTTTTCATGTGCTCAAACATAAACATGAACACAAAAATATCCATTCTATCCATATATGCTCTCTTTGTTGCTTTTGTGATAATATGTAGTATACAGGCAGTACTTATTTTTTGTCTTTAAATGAACGTCAAAGGGGCAAGGTCCAGATTCATTGGGAAGACCTCAGTTTTTCTCCAACCTTACCAGATAGGTAGTAACATTGTAGAGTTGGCATCCTCTGCTTCCAAACCCTCCTCTGACTCATTACTGGAGACTCTGGTGGTCTGAGAAATCAATAGGAGAAATTTAGTCAAAATTGTGTCTTTTAGAGACTCAAAGATGTTTTTGTCAGTTACAGTGCTTCTTCTCTAAGGTCTAGCCCTCTGGACCTGATTTTTGATGTACTAAATCTAACTTTTTGCTCAAACAAATCCTGAGCACAATATTTCTGTGATGGCAGGCATGTCTTCACTATCCTGAGCTTATCGTTTTGAAATAGAATCTCATGAACTTGTTTCCAGACATTCTGATTTCCTGAGCATAGATAATTTGAGATTTAAATTAGATTTGGGGTATTATTCTTAAAGTACTACCATGTGTCTTAGACCTTATCCCAGTTAACTGAACTATGAATTCTGAAATCAATATGTGTCTGAGAGAAACATTTGGCACAGTACCAAAAGAGTAATATGGAAAAGGTTTTATTTTAAACATTTCTCAAGAAGTAGAACAAGTGGTGTGTGCCTCCACAATGTTTCGTAGGGAAACGTATAATGGCTGGAGAAAGGGGTGGTTACCTATTCTTCATTCTGCATTTATATCTTCACCCCTGCTTGTCATTTTACCACATTGAGTGCTCTAACAAAAAGTGAGTGCCATTTCTGGAAAGCAAGTAAGACACCCTATACAGTTTTTTTTTTAATTTGGAATTATGGACTTCTTTAAAGAGATTCTAATGTTTTCTTTGGTTTTCTACTATGATCTTATGGATTTTCTACCTGGAAGATGTAAACAATTCATATACCTGTCTTGAGTCAAGATCATGTTCATAGTCCAAGCTGGCCTTGAACTTTCAATCTTCCTCCCTTAGCTTCCCAAATGCTAAGATTATAGGCCTGAGCTATGACACATAATTCCTGAAGTTTATTTTTGTGAGGTTTACAACCATCTAAAATTCCTGCTGTGGTTCATGGAACCTACAGTAAAGACTTTAAAATCCTCTCTGCATAACGTGCAGAGGAATAAATCTACACTGCAAAAAAATAGTGAGGAAGAAAATGAGGTCTTGATTTTCTGTAGACTTCTTTAAAGGTCACAGATAAGTGGATAATGTCAGCCCCATGTCTCCACATTCACTGGCTTCTTACAACTAATGCCACCCACCTGTGGGTTCCATATATGTAGTAGCAGACTCATACTAAAGTGATTCAGGGAATCTTCTAGCTGGATTGAGTTATATCAACTCACTCTTAGTAAAACAACAGATTCCCTCTTTTCAATTTTGCTTATTTACCAATAAGTTCTAGGATTTGTCTCCTGATAACTTCAAGTGGCAGCGTTCATAACTCACTTTAATCATTGTTTTATTTGAACTTGTTTTAGAAAATTGGTCTTTAATTATGGAACTCAAAATCCTTCTGCCTCTGAAGCCCAAGAAGCTAGACTTACAGTTGTGTTACCACACCTACAACAGATATTTTTCTCTTTAGGTTGTGCTGTCTTTTCTGTACAAATACTGACCAGTGGTACTGTGGGATTTCCAGATAATATAGTTTAAAAGCAGAATGTGTGCTATAGTAAACTGAATGGGAAATTTCTGTACTATTTCTGTTTAAGAACTAACTACTACTCTCTATCTCAACTTAAAGCCAAATGATTCTTTTTTTGGAGCGCATACTCAAATCGGTTATTAAAATTATATTTTCTACCAGGTACCGGTGTATCATATTTGTAATCTGAGGAACTTAGAAGTATAAAATCTGCATGATCTTGATTTGAAGTCAAAATTTCAGGAGAGTCTATGTCCACTTACCCAGCAAAATAACAACCTAGAGGCATAGCTCAAGTGGTAGATCATCATCAATGAGCAAGAAAGGTGGTCTAAGCATTCCGAATTCAAACCTCAATACCAGAACAAAAAATAAACACATAAAATAAAACAGAATTATATTTTTATGCAACATTTAAAGCTATGTATAATTTCTTTAAAAAAAAGTCTCAACTGCCCAATCTTAGAAATATAATCAAAGGGTAAAAAAGATCATTAAGTACAAAATGTCATGTCAAAACCAGCTTTACAATGTCGGTGTGGGGGGGAGGGGGGGATGATTGGGTGGGGGGGAGGGGGGAGGCTGGGAAGGGAGGTGAAGGGTAAACAAAGGAGGAGGCTGCAATGCTTGGTAAGAAATGTATGCATTATCCTGCCCATGTAATTGTAACCCCTCTGTACAGTATGTTCTCAAATAAAATAAAATTAAATTAAAAAAAAGATCATTAATATGATTTTGATCCAAATTACATTGAAATTAATTTTATTCCTATTTTCAAAAATATGTTTTGCATCTGACACAGAGGTGGTCTTGTTCCTATTGTGGTTTCAACAAAAATTAATTACAATTTTACAGAGTAGATAATAATAAAAGGTATAATTTTATTAAGTAATTCATAAAGTTCTCTATATTTAAATTTCTGGTTCTATTTAAGCGATTTTGGAAATTGGATCAGATAATCTATCTTTATCCCCCCAAAAATAGAACATATCTTTGTCCTCAAAGAAATATGGATTACAACTCAAATCTATATTTTCTATTTCCCTTTCTGTTTTTAATTTTTTATTGTAAAGATACTGTACAGAGGGGTTAAAGTTGCATGAATAAAGTAATGAGTACTTTTCCTATGGAGCATTGTAACAACCTCCTTTATTTTTCCCCTCCCATCCCTTCCCTCCCAACCTTCCCAACTCCTCCCAACCCCCTCTCCCGAAGCTATAACTTTTGTTTTCAACATAGTATCTTGTATGCCTCATTGTTACACTGGGTCAATCTGTATCCTTGTTTCAGCATTTTGTTATTTCCTTTTCCCTCCCCAAATTAGAAAAATGTATATACAAGATGCAGGGCACCATACTCAAATACAGTGAAAACAGGAGTTATACCATAGGGGAAAGAACACACAAAAGAAACAAACAAAAATATTGCATAGTATATTAAAAACAAGAGCAGCAAAGAAAAAAATCTATTATATCCCTATCTTGGGGTTCATTTCACTTAGAATCATCTGATACGGTCATATACACATAGCTTTTGACCTACAGGAGACTTTTCAATGAATTTTATTTTCCTAAGATTATTCAACTACTTTCATAAAGTATTAACCTCTGCTGAGATTGTATGTTGGGCAATATTATGAGAACTTTACATTTCTTAATCCATTTAATTATATAACCCTCATAATTCTGTTATGAATTATATGCTACAAACTTGGTATTTTTATGAATGAGAAAAGATAGACACAGAGACCTCATGGATCATTACAAAGTAACACAGCTCCTATTTGTGAAAACTCAGAGATAAACCTAACCGCCTGGCTCCAGAGTCTGTTTTACTGCCTTGCTACTTCTCAAAATGAAAATCAATGCAGTCATTAGCTACATTTTAATAATCATTTTCAGTACAGTTTTATTTAGAAAGGTGTTTATAAAAGTTAAATTAAGTCTGCTTTCAAATAACCTGTAAATTGAATTCTGTGTTGATAAGCTAACATTTCTGGAGCTGCTGGGATAAATTCAACTTTATTCTGCTCCTTATTGCATTTTCTCAGCCTTGAATCATCTCTTCCTTTTCATAAAATTTTGCCTTAATTTTACTGCCATATTTTCTCAGGCTTTGTAGCTTCCACAATATCAAATGCTATGGATTTCAGAGCTGAGAATTAATTTCCACATTAGCTGCTACAAACCACAACTTGGCTAGTAAATAAATCCACAAGCACATGTGATTATAGTCTTTGACAGTAATATACTTTCTTGTTCAAAGAATGGAAAAGTGATATAATCTCCTGTGCATGGAAAAAACTTGCTGGAGGATCAGGATTTAAGTTGGATTCTGAAAAGCAAATAATGGACTCTCAGCTTCAAAAGTGAGAAACATGGGTCTCTACTTTCTCCTCCATTTTCTGAAGTAGGTTCACTGTCCACAGCAGAGTCTAAAATCTATAGTGCAGATTATTATTATTATTATTATTATTATTATTATTATTATTATTATTATTATTATTATTGTGGTGGTGGTACTAGAATTTGAACTCATGATCTTGTTTTTTCTAACCAGATACTCTACCACTTGAGCCAATCTACCAGCCCTCTTTTCATCTTTTCTTTTTTGGTGCTAGAGGTATGCTCCCCAGAGTATTATTTATACTTGTTAGGCAAATGTTTTGTTATCTACTACATTCCCAGCCTCACCCAGCTTTTCTCATTTTTTTCCCTTTAGTTTATTTTTAACTAAGTTTGCATGCTTTTGCCTGGACTGACTTCAATTGTGGTCCTCCTACCTCAAATTCCCAAGTGGTTGTGATTTCAGGAATGTGAAATCATGTTCATTGGCTATTCTTTTTAACTACAGTTGCTTTTCACTGCAGGCTCAACAATACTGGACTGCAAATATAAACTAAGCATTTGCTTTTGAATTAAAAAAATAAAATCTAGATCTTGGGAATTAGAGAAACTTTGCACAGAGAACTAGGTCATCTGATGATACATTTGAGTTGGCTGTGGGTATAGGAAGTAGATATTTGTGCCTTGATGGTAGGCAATGTCTGGTACATATAAACCATCAAAGCACAGATCTCTGAATTCTGAGACAAATTGATGACTGCTGTAGGTAGAAGCTAACAAATATATAATGGGATAAACCATTTTTTCTGTGTTATAGGGAGGATCTAAACCATCTTGAAGATGAATCCACATACCAGATGAGTTTCTAAAACCATCTTATGAAATGAGGGTGTTCCTGGCATTCCATATTTGTTCATATTATTCCTGGATTTCTAATGGATATTTATAGATACAATCTTGGTGCTAGAAATAAATGGAGATGGCAGCTTAATTCATTACAATAATTTATGAGTTAAGTCTATCTTTTTTTTGTCAGTTGTGGAGCTTGAACTCTGGGCCTGGGTGCTGTCCCTCAGCTCTTCAGCTCAAGGCAAGTGGTCTACCACTTGAGCCCACAGAGCCACTTCAGGTTTTCTGGTGGTTAATTGGAAATAAGAGTCTCACAGACTTTCTTGCCTGGGTTGGTTGTGAATTGTAATCCTCAGATCTCAGCCTCCTGGGTTTCTAGGATTACAGGAGTGAGCCACTGCAGCCTGGCTATCTTTACTTTAAACGAGCCCTGTAGCTCTGCAACAGTTGTAAACAGTATGTATAAACATGACTAACACAATGACCACTGTAGAATCAAATAACACAAGAAAAAATAGCCTTCTGTCAACCAAAAGCAACTGGCTGGACGCTACAATCAGCTGTTTATGAGTAACTGGGCCTTGTTGCCAACACTTACCAGATATGTGAGTCAGAAAGTCTAGGTTTAGTTGAAGGTATCTTCAAGGTTTAGCTGGTCCAGATCTAGCACTTTTAGACAGACAAATGTCTAAGAGGAATACTCTGGAGTTCCTGCCTTATAAATGTGATAAAGATTTTAGATAGGTCTGTCAATTCATTAGCAACTGTAGAAGTGCATTATACTTTCTCTTTTTATGCAATGGAGTGAGCACAGTGGTGAGGAATGCAATCCTCATCACAATTACTTCTAAGATGACTGAAGCATACCTGATACTCTAAGTGAGATGTTGTGGGAAGAAAATGTATACTCTTCTGTGTGGCCAAAATCTGACAGGGTGAGTTAGCAGTATGAACTGTGTTCAGGAAGACTGGTAAAGCCATCTCACATGCTGAAAAGACTTGATATAACCTATAGAAAGAGACAAACAGAAGGCCGGTAGGGAGCCGTCACCAAGTGTCTTGTGTTGGTGTAGATACATAAAGCCCCAGGCCCTTCCCTACCAACTTCCCGAGGGTGAATACATGGCTTTTATCTTGAACCAAAGCATCTTTTTCAAAATAATCTAAGTCAGCCCATGCTGAGTTTTCAACTCCACAAACAGCACAAGGACCAATGTGGGGAGGGAGAGTGGTGTGGAAAAGAGGAGGAGGGAGACAGCATGGGGGTGAAAGCCTGAGAAAAACGCTCTTCATCTCCATCAATCTGATTTCCTACAACATCTGGTCATCTTCAAGGGAGAAAACTTCACAGAAATCCTTGAAGTGCACATAATCAAATGTCAGCATGCAGATAATACTTCACAAAGTGTATTTAGAAGATAAAAAGTGCACTTTTAATGCCATCATGGATGACCAGAAAATGTATTCACACCCTTGAAAATTACAAATAAAAATACTAAACAAACAGCTTTCATAAACAAGTTACACTGACTCTTGTTAAGTAGACAGGAATAAATCTAAGTATTTTAATCTGAATGTCACTGCTTCAGAAATAAAGAAACCTTCATACCTAACAGGAAACCTTTAAAAAGATGATTCAGATTAATAGTCCATCTATAGAAGTAAATGTCCCACAAAAAAACTTATGGATTTAGATTGAAAAACAAGTAGGATTTCTTTTATTATTATTTTTTCAGTAATGAATTTTCTACTCTACCACAATTTTGAGGTAGTATAATCTATGGAACATTTCATGAAATAAAAATAATTTGGTTTGGTAAATGAGAATAGCCCTTAACTGTATGAGATATTGACTCACCCTCTATAAAATTACAAAGGAATGGCCCTCCACTAGAGTAAGGATCCACTGACCAGATAGAAGTACATGGTTCTAGGGGCAGAAATATGCATACTGTATGATATGGTAATACATTATATATAATAGAAGCTGCTCAGTAATCTCTGCCTGGGAGAGTAAAATCTAATTTTATTTTAAGACAATATGAGGGGCTGGTTGAACTTTCTTGGTCCTTACCAGTTTCTTGAGATTGTGAGCAAGAAAGAATGAACACATGTGACCTTCTTGAAAATCCTGTTCTTACCCCACTTTTCATTGGCAATGGCACCCTGGGGAATTGGGGCACATGTTATTCCAGTAGAGGCTATGCTGGTGACATTTCTATAGATTTTTTTTCTGTTTCTCAAAGAATCAAAGATACAAGTGCTGGGACAGACCTATTGCTCCCTTCTTTGGTTCCCTAGAGTCCTTGCAGAATTGCTTCCAAAGTTCTTTCCTGTTATGTCCAGTCAAGTTTTAAATAAACCAAGAAATGAAGTATCCTTCAGGGCCCTTGAAGAGCTTTATTGCAATTTAATAGATCTTTTATTTTAGACATTTTCTGCAAAACAAGCCTATTGCAAAAGAAAGCCATTTCATTCCACTTACTAATTTCCCCAGAATTGTCCACTAACCTTTCACTGGCAGTGAACAAACCTAATCACTTTGGTGGCTATGTCCACCATAAAGCTGGCAAATGAAATCTTGTTCATTTTGGGTTTTAACCCTTGGTTTAGCTAGCTTCTTTGCCCCCAATTCCCTGAGTCATCTATATTCCCACTACCTAACAGATACCAAATATAACATTTAAGCTAAAGCCCAGATGGATTGTGGGAGGTAGGAGAGAAGAGGAGCTACCTTGGCACCAAAGCATTCTAGGTAAATTTTTTTCTGTTCTTGGTTTTCCCTCCATCACAATGCAGACTCCATTTTCTCCCTACCTGTGGTGACTCAGTTGCTGCTGGAAAAAAAAATCTGTCTCCTGAAATAAATATTTTGCTATAATAGAAGAAACAGCCCTGTTATTTTTTGTGTGTTCAAATGAATCCAACTGATTACTACAGCATGTATATATGTATGTGTGTGTGTGTGTGTGTACTTACAGTTAGATATAGTTATATATTTTGTTTCTTACTAAGGGAACGGTTGAATAGAACTATCTGGTTTAAAGGATGAGCCTGACTGATTACTGTAATTCATAGGGCCTTAATTAGCTGCACAAACCATTAGCTACAATTAGACTATTATAAAACACTTGATGCGCTATGTCAACCACAGGGCCTCATTTATTCTTGTGGCAGGGATCAGAAGGGGGGAGGGCAGCCACACTATACTGCCAAGCATGCTAATAAAGAGTGATTTTTTGATTTAAGATGTTGCCGATAGTGCCTCAAAATTAATCTCAATAGCTGTCTAATTTGTGTCGGTCGATGGTATATTTATTGTAAAATGACACCAAAGCTAAATGAGTTACCTGAAGCAGGAGTGTTAATGTCAGTGTCTGGAGATTCCACTCCATATGCCGGGATGCCGCGGGACGCTCGTGCCTAGTGCTCCCAGCGGACCACTTGGCCTCATCTGTCTCTGAAAGCTCAGCAACATGACTTCCACTTTATGATTCTTAAGTAATAATAATAAAAGAGAGGATGGGTGCAATGGGTAGTGCTGTCTAGGATGGAAAGAGACAAAGGAAAGAGGAGTGAGAAAAAGAAAGAGAAGGCAGCAGCTACAAGGAAGAAATTGTGACAATACATGCTGCCTGGGCTGAGGCTTAGTTCTAGAGAATTATGGAAAGAAAGAACTTCGCACAGTCCAAGGTGTCCTTCTCATATCTTTTATTAAAGAGGAAGACATGAAAGGGACATTCTAGTGGAAAACATCACCGGGGAGGCAGTAATAAAGACATCATCGACTCTAACACCATTGGATTGCAGGGTTTCACATTTACATGGAACTTTGAAGCTTTAAATCTCAGACATGCCCATTAGAGCTCCCCAGTAAGTATAGGAGACAACAGTGAAACACCTAAAGGGCTTGATTTAGGGGTATGGTGAGAAAAGCCATGTCCAAGGTTACATAATCAGTTAAATCCTTTGGCAGGACTGAAATCTTGATTACTTGAAGCTAGTGCTCTTTACAATATATGTGTATGTTTTGAAGGTGGTTCCCAAATCCAGCAAACTTTTAGAGTTCTAGATGGAAGAGAAGGAAGATGGGAAGGAGGAAAGGAAAGGAGGTTTCTGGCTTTCCAATATCCGGTATTATAAATTATATGCCCTGGATAACTGTAACTCTCATCCCTATTTTGAACCTTCTCCACTAATATTTTCTTAAATGTGTGCATGGTTAGGATTCACTTTCCAAACTCTAGTCATTTACAATTGTACAGATCTGGGATTTGACAATTGATTTTTTTCTGATAAATCTCAGGTACTGCTTATACTCAAGCTTTTGAAGTAGGTATGATATTATAAGAACAATTTGCCTAAACCAATAATTCTGGACACCGGTTGAATATTAGAATTATTGAGGATTAAAGCAAAACATAGCTTTGACTGTTAGACTATTCCTCCATCCAATCACATCAATATCTCTGCAGTAGAAATTAAGTATTTGTAGTTTGTAAAGCTTCACAGGTGACTCTAGTGTGCATAACCTTTATCTAAATTGTCTTTAATTAGTACTGTTCAATCAGCATTGATTATGGGAAATACCTATATTAATGCCATTTAATAATGCCCCTTGTTAAATTACTACTTCAGTTTAGTTGTATTTTTAGTTATAGTACATATTATATATTTATATATTTAGTTATATTTTTATTTTTGCTAATAAATAAGCATGGTTTCTTTCATCATAAAATGAAACACACAAAAAAGTAGAATTCAAAATATTAATCTCAGCTTCTGCATTGACCTTTGTTAGACAACTTCCCCCAAATATATTGGTCAGTGACACACTTACATCAGAATGCTCATGGCTAGTTTCAAGATGCAGATTCATAAACCATATCTCAAAATACTTGAATAATAATTCGTGAGGTGTGGCTCAAGACACTGCAATCTAAGGGGTTCCCTGAATCACACTATGGGTTTTTATGCCAAATACGAAAATTCAATGAACACAGGTATACTTGAAACATCAATCTTCTTGTATATTGGAGGTACCTTTTGTTCAATTTTATCATTAATATCCCGATTGAAGGTGTCTTCCCAAATACTTCTTTACCACAAACAGTGGGCCTTAGAACTAATGTAAGATGGTGATGATTGTTCCACACTCTTCTGAGAATTTGTTATCAGACTAGCTTTAGTAACAAAGAATCTCCAAAACAAATAATAATTCAATCACAATGAGATTATTCCTCACTAATTCAATAAGGATTTGACCGGTTAGCCTCAAGTTTTTCTCTGTGGATCATTTGGAAACTGAGGTCCTTTACAGTGAAGATATTGCTGTCCTCCAGGGCTGAATTGTGTTCACCTGGGCAGAGGGAAATACAAGAAACCAGAGAGTGTGAAGGAAATATTAACTTCCAAGCCTTGTCTAGAAATGGGGGGTGGGGGGAGGATGGGAAGGGATGGGAAGGCTACAATGCTTGATAAGAAATGTACTCAATATCTTGCTCATGTAATTGTAACCCCTCTGTACTGTATTTTCACAATTAAAAGAAAGAAAGAAATAGCAGCTACATTCAGGTCCTACTCCAGGGGTCAGAACTCCATCACATGTCACAACCCAATACCACAACAGCCAAGAAATGTTATATCATCCTGTACTAAGAATATGAGAATACATACTGGGTGGATGCACAATGCTAATTGGTGGCCATAGTCAGTCAGGATATCTAGCGCAACTGGAAAAATCTGAAGCCAACATACCAAAAGCGACTGTGACAAAAACAGAAAGGAAAGAAGAAATAACTCCTAAAATTTTTATGAAACTTGAGCTTTGGGCTTACTGGTAAACATTCTAGTACTTGAGCCATGTTGTTAGCCATTTTTTGCTTTATTGTTCAAATAAGCATCACACTAAATTTTTACCCAAGTTGTTCAAAATTTTAATCCTCCCATCTCCTTGCCTAGAGGTTATAGGAAAGAGCCAGGATACCTTGCCTTAGATACAATCATTTTAGATACAACTGTTTTAACATTTAAAAAAAAATCAGGTCACACAGTATATCTATCTGTGAACTTCAGTCATTTGAACCATTATGCCTTTTCTGACAAATAATGGGTTTTCTTCTCTACCACTATAAGAATGACAAATAAAATAGGGGAAATCAGTCTGGAGTTTTTTGAGAAGATGGCATAAAAGATTTGATGATATGAAATAATAGTCTAGTCTGAGTGGAGTACAGACTAACGGGGTTGGGGAGACAAATGGAGAGAGGAACGGTGAAGGAATTCAGTCATATATTCAATGCACATATGTGAACATGGAACTAGGAAAATTGAGGGGACACGTGGGATTGGGATAGATGGGAAGATGCGGGGGGAGGTGATGGAAGAAGTAACATTGATCAAGGTTCATTGTACACACAAAAAATGACATGTGGAATCACCATTGTACTATTAAAAATAACAATACATCAATAATCAATTCTTCGATATTTCTCTCACTTTTCTGCTTGCTTTGTTCTTTGCACGTTAAGGCTAAACTGTTTACTACATTGTAAAGTGCAGAAGGGGGAGAATTAAGAAAAATGAGAGTTGGAGTGGATTGGGAGGGATTGATGAGAAAGTTGAAAGGGCTGGCAATGATCAAGCGGCACTGTACTTCTTAACTGCATTGTTGAATGACACCTCCTGTGTATAACTACTTAAAGAGAATAAAATATTTGTTAAAAAGGAAAACGATAATGAACAGTACAGTTTCTTGAATGTCTGTGTCAATGTAAAGTTAAACTTTTCTCCATCCTTGGGAAAGTGCTGAAAACAGAAGACGCAAAGTCAAGATGAAGATTTACTCCCTCTCCTTGGACTTCAACCTAGACTCCTAGTCACAGTTGCTCAGAAAAACGTAGTAGACCTAAAGAGAACCGATGGAGTTATGTAAGGGGGAAATGAAGGAATCACTGCTTGATAATTACCTAAATATGTAAAGATTGCTAGGATAGAACAAGATGGGCACCACCATCATGAATTGGGATTTATTTCAACTCCAACTCAAAATTAATTAGTGGATAATGTTATAAGCTGGATACCAAGCCAGGGACCAGAGGACATGTGGCTATACCACAGGCTCTGACTTCTAAATCCTTCTATGGTCTAGATTACATGGTGCTATAAGTTCATAGAGCATAAAACTCCAAAAGCAGTCTCCTGGTTAATGCTATGAGAGGAGATTTTTTTTTCACCTGTAAAATGGGGCTGAAAGAAAACATGTTATGTAGATATGCCTCTTAAGAGTGTTGTGCTGATTTTTAAAATAGGATCAACTCCTACTATAAGGACGTCAGTACTCCTGGAAGGCTGAGATCTATGTTTGATATAAATGCTGCTTCATTTAAAAAGACAGTGAGAAACTGATGAAATGTATTATTCAAGTTGAAGACTAAGAGAACAGGCAGAACTCCAACATCACTTACAGCTTTATGGAGATCGATGTGTTCTTAAGAAAAACAAATTCTCCTGTTCTGACAAAACACTTTAAGGATGTTTCTGATAAAAGACACGATTTGATGAGTGCAAGGAAATGATATCCATAAAAAGGAATTAATTTTTTAATAATATGGGGGCAAAATTAGGCATTTATTACATTTACTAAGTAATACCCATACCCCCTGTTTTCCCCTCAGGTGGCTAAATTATCTTTGTGGTGAAGGTAGACTGGTTTTTCTAGTTTAGGTTAACCTCAGAAAGTCTAATACAAACCCCACAGTCCTCAGACACAGCACATCATTTCTTGTGATCCAATTTAATTCACAGGTATTCTGCACATCTTATATCATCTAAGAATATATTTCATTATATCCTGTAAATAGCATGCATTTATATAAAACACAAAGGGTGCAAAATATGCAGTGTGTGTTATGTTTTAAACTTTGTATGCATACCCAACAATAACAAAAAGGGCCACTGCAGATGGACTTCTGGGTTGAGTAAATCTCTCTCTGTGCTGGAAGAAGATCTCTGAAGACCTGTGCTGGAGAAGAACATGATAGCCTTTTTTTCTTTCATCTTCTAAAAATATTTACTCATAAAATGAGTCTAGAACAAGTTAATTGGTGGCAATTACATACATACATATGTATGTATGTATGTATGTATGTATTTGATCACCTTGGTCAACACATAAGAGGATGAATGTGAGTCCGAGACACACAACTGTTGCTAGAATTGGAAGTATTCTTGGGGAAAGAATCTGAAGGAATTTAAATTAGAAAACATTTTACAGGTAATCTGGTCCAATACCAAACTTTATAACTGAGGTAAACATCAGTTTCTATAATACAAAAACTATGGCACATACTGAAATTAGGGATGTTTTCTAGTGGCATATTCATTTCATGATGACATTTCAGTTTCTATACAGAAGAGTGGGAGAAATTCTTAGGAACCATAATCCTTTGACTGGTCAATGTAAATGTATATCTATATATATATAGAGAGAGAGAGATCCATATACAAATATATATCTCCATATTTATGGGTATATAATATCTCTCTATATAGTATCTATCTCTATATAGATATCTATATATGAATATATGATACATATCAGTGTAAATAAATGTATATGCAATGTAAATATCTACCTAATCAATGTAAATATATATCTAAGAAGATTCTTATATTCACCAAAACTAATATTTAAGTCATAACTTAAGAAAAGAGGTTTAAGGGATTTATTCTGGTTTTGTTTTACAAGTGGATACAGAACACAGTTTCTTCAAATTATAAACTTGCCTCTTGTGTGCAGAAGATTTATTGACAACAAACCTTTTAGGAATATGATGATTCTTTAAAATTCAGGTAGTACTAGGAATGTAGGAAGCAATTTATATTCGGTGAGGGAAAGATGAAGAAATTCATGATACAAAATTGTTACTCTCTTGGTAATCTTTTAAATATAAAAGACACCATACTTAAAGAAATCCCAATTCTATACTATTTCCTTTTCTCTACTAACCTCTCAAAATGAAAGGAGACACGCACACCACACACACACACACACACACACACACACACGCACACCACACACACACACACACACACACACACACACACACACACACACACACACCACAAAACAAGATAATAGTACGTGTCAAATCAGCCTTAATTTTTGGCCTCTGCTCAGGAATGATGGCACCGCTCTATAATTACAGCTAAGCACATAATCCCAACTTCAAGAGATAACATTTAGAAATAATACTCCACTGGAAGAGGATGTCTCTGCTGTAAATCCAGGTTTATCGAAGGCCACCTCACAACCATCACACAACGTGGGAGCCTCTGTCGATGAACTACAGAGATATTGCCAAAGATGGGAATTATCGGGTTTCTTCTGTACAGTGCCAGTTGATCTGCCACTTTTAAGTGCTAATACCTGCAGCCGCTGAGCAGAGAAAGGGCAGGTAAAAAAGGCTGGTGGAAGAAAATACTAGTGTTCTTTGTTTGCAAGCCAAGGATCAGCCCTGCTAAGTTCATTTAATGCAATATTTTCGCTTCCTCTTGTTCTGAAAGAAAAAAGACCCTGTGGATGCAAATTTATCACAATCGAAATAAAAAATGTAAAAGATCAGTATAAAACATTTAGTAGCAACAGTTAATAATGTATATGATAACATATTGCACTAATATATTGACAAATGTGGCAATAAAGTATTAATGTGATTATGTATCATCAAATATACCAGCCATTCATCCTCTCTTGTGCTCTAGTTTAAAAACAAAGCAAATCCTAAGAATATAGAGTGGAGATTGAGTCTCCAAGTATGATTTCAATTAAGCACATCTCTGAGAAACTCTATCCACAAGCTTCTAAAGAGGCAGGTTGTCAGTTTGATTATGATAAAATGCCAGGAAGAAGGGTATCAAAAGCCACAAGAAAATGACTTCTATATTTCAATCCAAATCTGGAAAGCAGATTTAGCTGGCCTTGGGAAAACTGAGAAGTCAATAATGTTTGTTTTCATAGTTCCTTCTTCCTATCTGGGGCCTTAAACCCTCAATTCCCAGGGTTAAAATATGGAGAGCTCAGTTTTATGTGTCAGGTTAGCTGAGCTGTGGATTCCCAACTATAAAAGGGGACACTTAGACCTGGATGAGCGTGGCTTATGTGTGTAATCCTGGCTACTTAGGGGGCTGTGTTCTGAGGATTGTGGTTCAATGCCAGCCCGGTCAGGAAAGTCCATGAGACTCTTATAGTCAAATACTGAACAAAAAGCCAAAAGGGAGCTATAGCTCAAATGGTAAGAGTGCCAGTTTGCATGGGAGAGCCAACTGATTGCTTAGCAAAAGAGACAAACACCCAATACAGAGAAAGCTGTGACCAAATCATCTGGGCTTAGTGTTAGAAAAGAAATATTTTTTATTTAATTTTATTGTCCAGGTGATCACAGAGGGGTTACAGTTACATATATAAGGTAGTAAGTACATATCTTTTTTCAATGAGTTTTTTTATTGTGAAAATACTGTACAGAGGGGTTACAGTTACATGAGCAAGGTAATGAGTGCAGTTCTTATCAAGCATTGTTGCCTTCTTTGTTTTCCCCCTACCATCCCTTCCCTCCCATTTCCACAATTACACGTCCCCACCTCTCTGCCTAAATTGTAAAGTTTGTTGTTCAACAGTGTCTTGAACATCTCATTGTTACAATGGGTCAACTTGTATCCCTATTTAAACATTTTGTTTTTCCTTGTTACTCTCTACCTCATTCCTCCCCACTTTCCCTCCTCCAACCTCCCACTCCACAAGTTGTAAAGTTCATTTCCAACATATTGTCTTATGAGTATCACTGTTGCATTGGCTTGCCCTTTGTCCTTTGTCTCACCATTTTGTTGTTTCCTTCCCTAATTCAGATAAATATATATGCAATACCCAGGGTACCAAAATCAAATACAGTAATAATAAGGGATAAACCATAGGGAGAAAAACACAAAAGAAAAAAAGAAATCATATAGTACATTAAAAACAACAACAGCAAGAAAAACCTCTTGTGTCCATGTCTTGGATTTCATTTCGATTAGCATCATTAATATGGTAGTATGTACATAGCTATTGAGTTCTTCTGCTCATCTTCTAGGACTATTCTAGATACATACTAATTATTACAAATGAGGGAAACCATGGAGTCTATGTTTTCTTGGGTCTGGCTTACTTCACTATTCATGATATTTTCCAAGTGTTTCCATTTCCTTACAAATGGGGCAGTGTCATTCTTTCTGATGGAAGCACAGAATCCCATTGTAAATATATATGAAGTAAGGAGGTCAGGTCTGGCTGCCACCATATTGGCCACGTGGTGGAATGGTAGGGTCTGCCCCCACCCATCACCTGTCTCCCAGGTGATGGGCATGCCTGGAAACCTGGAGGCAGGGGCGGGCACTTGGCTGATAAGGTTCCTGAATCTGAGGTTACTGAATCTGTCAGCCCAGTGCCTGGGACTGGGAATTTCCTGTGGACCTGCTCTCTGTGGGGGGCCTATTTTAGCCTCAGTCTCGCTGCCATTACGCCATGCCACACGTCTCCTTGATCCTGTCCTATGTCCTGTCTCCTGGCTCAACTCTAGTCATCATGGCATCCCAATTCAGCTGAATTGGAATTGGCTTATTGGTATTGTTTTTGTTCTTTCTTTCCTCTCTAGCATGTTTCCCAGCTGTGTAATGTTTACTTGGGGGCTGCAGGCCTTGTAACAATAGACTGCCTGCAGCCTGCTAACTGCATAATAATGACTCCAGTAATCTATATTTCAAAATGTGGCTTCTGGGATGATTCACCTTATAATCATATCACATTTTCCTGATCCATTCCTCTACTGAAGGGAAGCTGGGTTGCTTCCATATTTTAGCTATGGTAAACAATGCTACAATAAATATGGTTATGGTGGTCGCTTTAGTATGTTCTTGTTTGTGGTCATTGGGGTAAATGCCCAGAAGTGCAATTGCTGGATCATAGGGGAGCTCCATGTTTAGTCTTTTAGAGAACCTCCACACTGCTTTCCAGAGTGGTTGAACAAGCTTACACTCCCAACAGTGTAGTTGCATTGGTTTTGGCCACATCCTCTCCAGCATCTATTATTAGATTTCTTGATAATGGCTTTTCTAACTGGGGTGAGGTGGAATCTCAATGTTGTTTTCATTTGCATTTTTTTCATGGCCAGAGAGACTGAACATTTCTTCATGTGTCTATTGGCCATTCTTATTTCTTTTTCAGAGAAGTCTCTCTTTAAG
This sequence comes from Dipodomys merriami, assembly GCF_024711535.1. Lineage (NCBI taxonomy): Eukaryota > Metazoa > Chordata > Mammalia > Rodentia > Heteromyidae > Dipodomys > Dipodomys merriami. The sequence continues at coordinate 27,217,147 of NW_027203381.1, read as the reverse complement.
TCTTTAGCCCACTTATTTATTAAGCAATTGTTTCTTTGAGGCCCTTGTCTGTTATTAAAGTCTTATCTTCTGTTTTCTAATCAATATTAGGCAAATATCTACCCCACCCAAAGTTTGAGTATAAACGGCAGCTACTTCTTCTGAAAAAATCATAATGCTTAGGCACACTGTATTCATAAATTCTCTTGAGTGGCACCTCCTTTGTACAGCTACTTAAAGATAATAAAGTTATTTTAAAAATGTTGCTTAGGGAACAAATTATACTAGTGCTTATAAGTAACTTTTCACAAAGTGCTATCATAGCTTTTACAGCAGCTAGAATTTTGCTCCTATTTCATAAGGACTCCAGTGTTGTCCAAATCTCCTCCAGAATTGGTGAGGGAGGTAAAACTAATCTTAACTGTCATGGTTAGGTTTGCACACTACCAATTTCTTAACTCATCTAACAAATGTTAGTTCATTCTTTGGAAGATGTTTTGGAATGATTTACTTTCTCTTATGTTCTTTAGCCAAAAGTGAGCCCGTTTCAATCCAATGGTTTCATAGCATTTATTTGTATATACTTTGAAAATTGTTTGTTCTTTGTTGGAATAGCAAGATGGTCAAACTTGATGTAGTTCATATACTCTGAGGTAAATCTCCTCATTAATCATCTCATAATCCTGGCTATTGCTTTTGTCCTTTTGACATGGGTGCATCTCTGAGAAGATATTGAACCAGTAGTTTATAGCTTTGGAGACACTTTGCTCATTATTTCAGTCCTGAAATAACCTGGAGATCACCACTTTATTCCAAGGAGCCAACAAGAAACCTCCAAACAACTGAAGGTTGACTTAAATAATTTGTGGTTCCTTTGCTCTATGTTTGGAAGATGAATAGGGCTTGTCAGACCCTCAAGAAGAAACATTCCAGACAAAAATAACTGATTTAGTTCGGTGAATGCAAAGAAGAAGAGTAACTTTAATACACCTTTAAAATATGAAGAAGTATATCTCTTTAGAATAAGAATCATCATTTTGATGATTCACCGTGATTATATTTTAAGTTTTATTTTATTGTAAAGATGTTGTATAGAGGTGTTACAGTTACATGAATAAGGCAATGAGTACATTTCTTGTTGAGCATTGTTACCCCTTCCCCTGTTTTCTCCCACTATCCCTTCCCTCCTCCACCTCCCTCAGTCTCTCCCCCTACCCCGCCTGAAGTTTTAAAGTTCATTTCCAATATACTGTCTTATGGGTATCATCATTGCAATGGGTCATCCTGTGTCCTTGTTTCAGCATTTTGTTATTCCCCAAAAGTATATACAAGATTCAGAATAACAAAATCAAGTACTGTGACAACAGGAGACATACCATAGGGGGAAGAACATACAAAGGAAACAACAACAACAACAACAATAACAAAAAGCACATAGTACATTAAAAACAACAACAACAAAGAAAGACCTCTTGTGTCCATATCTTGAGGTTCATTTCATTTAGCATCATCTTATATCTAGAATTATATGAATAATACTTAAACCATAACTAATACTCTTTCATTGGAAATGTAGTACAGAAACATGCACATGTCTCACACAAGACTGATGGTCAGTAGATATGCTGTATCACTTTATAATTTAAATGTGAAAGATGACAAATATTTTGGTTCATGTTATGTTTATATTTATGAAATAACAGAAGTCCAGAGAACTTAACTGATTTATCTAGAGCCAAACAGCAATGTTTTCAGTAGTATATACATGCCTTATTCTTCCAAGTGGCTTAACTTTTGAAATAAATACACTTGGTTATTTTTAATTGTGGAAAGATGTTATTTTACATTTATTTATTTCCATTCTTGATGTGTATAAAATGTGCCTACCATTATGTCTGTTACATACAATGGTATTTTCTAAAGTGAGTTTACATGGTGACTCTTAGGATTTTTCTTTATTTGTCTTACCATACTCGTCTATAAGAGAAATTCAGATATTTCTTGCTCTATGACATCTAGAACATTCAACCATTTTATTGGCTATCATCTCATATTGTCACTGCTTGTGTCCTGGTACCTTCTGCATCATCAGTGCTTATATCTTGGTGTCCTCAAGGTGGCCACCATGCTTTCTATTCTTTGTATGCTGAAAAAACAAAAACAAAACAAAAACAAAAACAGTGAGCTCTTAGGCTGGATGGCTGCCTACAACAATAATGCAATGAATTATACCCTGTTTCAGATACATACTAGGAACTCCATAAATATTGTGTAAATAATACATAAATAAAAACTGCTAGCCGGGCACCAGTGGCTCACGCCTGTAATCCTAGCTACTCAGGAGGCTGAGATTTGAGGATCATGGTTCAGAACCAGCCTGGGCAGAAAAGTCCGTGCGACTCTTATTTCCAATAAACCAGTAGAAAACCAGAAATGGCGCTGTGGCTCAAGTGGTAGAGTGCTTGCCTTAAGCTGAAGAGCACAGGCACAGTGCCCAAGCCCAGAGTTCAAGCCCCATGACTGACCAAAAGAAAAACAAAACAAAAAAAAAACCCTGCTGTATTTGCCTTTTGGCTCATACCTTTATAGAATTTAATTTATGAATTTTGTTTTATAGTAATGACACATTGTAGATGACTAAATTAGTGAATAGGTTAATTCTTGACATCTGTATTTTTCTCTTCATAGATATCTTCTAGAAAATAGTAGATGAAGAAATACTCTTAAACAGGAAAAACAAAAAGCATAAGACTCATTAATGGCCTCTATGAAATATCAATGATTTCTGTAACATATCAAGACTAACCAATATCTTCTATTCTAAGATTGACTGCAGAATTCAGAAAATGGATAATATGAAGGTACTAAGGGAACTCTTTGTTTTAAAGCATTTGGTTTCATCAAATGTTGCTGCAATTATAGTTCTCAATCAGTGCATCAAAACGAGATGTTCAAGTGGTCCAAATTCTACTCTGGGGAATAGTTCTGAAAGGTTTGGCAGAGTTCAGAGGGCCTTAGTTTATCATAACTCATAGACTATTTTACACTAATGCATGAAAATGGTAGCAATAGTATAAAAATTGTCTAATTTGTTCTACTTCATCACTGATGACATTGCCTCACAAAACCAGTAAGCCTTAGCACAAAGCATTGCTTAGGCACCAAAATTGAGAGCATCTTTCCTCTCTTGTTCAAGTCTCTCTTCATTCTTTATCAATGTTTGACTTTAGGACCACCGATGGATTAAAAGAAAGGTATGGTTCCACACAGGGTACATATTGAACCAAATTCTTTTTTTTTTTAATTGTGAAAATACCCTACAGAGGGGTTACAATTACATGGGCAAGGTAATGAGTACATTTCTTATCAAGCATTGTTGCCTCCTCCTTTGTTTCCCCTTCCCATCCCTTCCCATCTCCCCTCCCCCCACCAAAGTTGTAAAGTTCATTTTCCCGACATAACAACATGTACATCTCATTGTTGCAATGGGTCCACCTGTATCCCATTTGTTAGGAAATGGAAGGACTAGGAAAAAATTATATGAAGTGAAATAAGCCAGGCCCAAAGAAACATAGGTTCCATGGTTTCCTTATTTGCAATAACTATTATATGTCTGAGAAAAGCAGAAAAGATCAGATAAGTTGATGTTAGATATAACCCCTGCTTTCACTGTATTTGATGTTGGTATAATTTGTGGAGGGGATGAACCAAATTCTTTACATCTGTTCTTTTCCTTTTATTTTCTCTACAAGCAATACCAATATCACTTGCATTCAGCACTAGGCAAAAGACTAGTTTTATAGCTGAAAGGAATTGAAATGACTTCCTGTTTATGAATATGTCCCTACAGCCCAACTGGCATCACAAGAAAAAGGAGGAAAAAATATGTATCCTTCACTTTTCACAAGCCTCTCAGGGATGGAAGATCCCTCTGTTAAGAAGTGGCTCTTCTAAGAAGAGTTAACACCTCAAGTTATTACCAAGCATTAACACCCTAGCCAAAACCATTTCCACCAATACTTTCCACTGTAGGGACTTCTAGGAAGAGCAGAACCTTGTAGGAGGTCACAGCAGAATAAACAGCAGTGCTAAGAGATTCTACCTAGGGTGCTAAATGTTCTGGAGCTGGCTGCGTGGAAGTATTGTGAGAACTGAATGGTTTGCAATTATGCTGAGAACTGGCCACACTTTCAAGACTGTCCTTGGCCTCTCAGAAGAGGAGCGAGAGTGTGAGTCACATCTTAAACATTAGCTTTGAAAACACAAAATTATCTGTTTCCTAGGCTTAGCTTTTCCAGGTTTCTAAATAAGAACTTGGAATTCATGAGCACACTAAAGTAAGAAAAAACTTTGTTGGAGAGACGAAACAATCATGCAAGTGACTAAGGATGCCAGGTCTATATTTTCTGAATGAAGAGAAAAAAAAATTCAACTAAACCAAGTAATTTCAGACAAAGGACATTTAATTTATTTTCTTTTCCATATTTTTTTTTGCTTAGAACAAATAGCTGGTGTGAAATACTAGTTAGCCAGAATTATCTGGATAATTAATTCTCTCTGTTTTCCACTTAATTTGTCAATGCATACAGAGCCTGAGGGTGGGTATACTTAGACTCTGATCCAGTCTCTGAATAATTACTCCATTTTCCAACTCTTTTTTGGCCTGCCTGCACAGCCTCAGTAATCCTGTGGGGACTAATGATCACACTGGACACCTTTTCTCTAGGTTTTGTTCTTATCACAAGAAAACATGAGGAAAAAATTGGCTATGAATTAAAGAATATTCAGGAATTTTTAGGTCAAATATGACTTATTTCCTGAATGCTATCTTTCCTTCTTGGTACAGCCTTGGTTCTGTGTTCCACAGACCACTGTGCTCTTTCTTTGAGAAGCAAAACTATCTTTTAAGGTTGATTAGGGTATGCAAGCTGAAGCCAGAGACTAGATAGAAGATGTCTTCTTTTTAATACAGGGTAACTTCTAAATGGAATAGACAGGCAGTTTTAAGAAAAAAATGTTGAGGGTGCTTGAATAACTCTAAAAGCAGCTTTCATGGAATATTTACTGTGGTTCCACTAAACTTCAAACAAAACATCCATTTCTTCTCATTATGTCTTCATCTTAGAACCTTCATACTAGTAAAGCACTAAACTCTCTGTGAAGAGGCGAATCCTTTAGCAAAAAAGCTGTTGACAGTGGAGATGTATACAATTGTGTTATATGCAACATTTATTGAGTTGACCCTGGGCCAGGGTTATTTCCTCCAGATGCCGCAGTTTTGGTCCACATTTAATACATATTTATCACTCCATTGTAATTTGCACTCATGTTTTCAAACTGTGGATTCTTACTTTGCCAGTGGACTCTGGTCAAAAATAAATTTCCTAATAAGTCAACACTTGGCATGCAGTTCAATTACATGGAACAGATAATGTTTTCCTTTCTGGATTTTCTTCTACATGCAGTAAGTACTCAATAAAGACATGATATTGAGGAGGCTATCAACTCTTGCCTTATTTGCCACCACACTGTATAAAAGTAGTGGGCCAATCATTCACTGCACAGGTCCAGGTGGAGTCATTCTTGAATCCTATAAGATGTGCAGAGTTCTTTGTAGCTAGCATTCCGTGTGCAGCTCATTCTTGGAGGAGAGGTCTCTGCTGGTATCAATTCTCTTTAGCAAGAATGCTAAGTGTTGCCAAAAAAGAGACTTAGAGGTTGAAAAGTTCCATTAGGAGTAACTTTCTTTTTTTCTGGTTGTATTCAGTCTGTGTTTGACTTAGCAGTGCAGCACACCACTCTTTGAAAAATACCATGATAATCTTCTACTTCAAGGCTTAACGACATCAAGACAGATAGGAAAAAGTATTATGTTTTACCTCCTAGTTTCTTAATCTTAGGCATATCTGGAATTCCATTACAGATTCACAAGTTACAGGATTTTTCTCTTCTTTTTCATGATTCTCCATCCATACGGAAAATCATAGAAAAGTGGTCTTTGAAACAAGATACATGTATGTTAGCCAATAGTATAACTAACCACAAGATTGTAGAAAACAAGACCCCTCACTGTGAACTTTTCAGTCAATTAATAGACAGACAATAAAACTTAAAGTAAGTTTCACAAACAGGACATGAGGATTAAAATAATTCCAGGAAAATAGCTGCAAATCAAGACAGCTATTTGTACATATATCAGTATATCACTGATATATGTACAAATAGAAATCTAGACATTCAATTTTAATTAAATTGGCCTATTATTATTACTATGCATATTAGGCAAACACTTTACCACTGAGTTATAGCCTAACAATATGGTCTCCGTTAAATTCACAAACATGAACAATAGAAGCCAATCAAATATGATATGAAATAAAGTCATCTATAACTCTTTAAAATATGGCTTTATTTCTAATATCGTAAACCAAGAAACTTATTCTAAGCAGAGCTGGTCTCTCAAGAGACTAAACTGCTCATAAACATGTGAAAATGAATTATCCATAATATAAAATCAAATCTCTATAATTTTCAGCAATAATTTAAATAAACTGCTTTACAAAAATTTTGTAATACTTCTAACTAATAAAAATGAATAAATAAATGCATATAAATAAATCTACACATATTAGAATTGCATGTTCATTTAAAAGTTCTGTTTTATTTCCAATAAATCTTAAGTTTTCTCTCCTTTATATGTAATAAGGCATGTTTAGCAAACAGCTTTATTTAGGCTCCTTTTAATCCTGGATGCCCCCAGTATAATAATGTTCCATTATGAGTTTTTAATCTTGCACCTTAAGAACTTTCATTAAAGTGAGTACAGGTTAGCATATTTTAGCCTGCTCTTAAAATGTTCACATGAGCCACTGTGGGCTACTGGCTCAATAATATTCCAATTGTCCCAAGCTGCAAATGGCCCATTGAGGTTCTATTTGTTCCAGTCTATTGGTTAAATATGTATTTTGTGGGTTTTTTTAAACATTTAATTATTTACCTAAGAGGCCCTAACAGCTGGTCTACTAGGTAAAGCCAATAGGATAGAGTTGAATGTTAGACCCATTCAATTTAAATACATTTTAAAAAATGAAAACAAATTAAATGGCAAACTCTCTTACCTTTAGTTCTGTTTTCTATCGTGTAAACATAGATTGAAAGTGCATGCTTTGCATATTAAAGTCTGTTATAAGAAGCACCTGTAGAAAATCATATTTGCTCATGCTGTGGGTCGGTAACCATATCCAAGGCATACAATTTCAATGATTTTATATTATTATTTCTTCTCCTTTTTGAATATTAAAAGTATTTAGACCATGTAATGGAGTTATAGCAGTCTTATAGAAATCATTTTTTGAGTTCAATACTTTTAATTATTTTCTGTATATGCTTATTAAAATAGGACAATCTAATAATAGATCTGAGTTTGGTTAAATATATTTAACCATGACATTCACTATAGCTAGTTCTCTCTCTAGTCATCACTTTTCAAACTCCTGGTAGAGTTTAGATTTTTATGTAAATACATACACACACACACAAAAATGTAACACCAAATGTTTTAAAGCCATCATGTTGAAGCAATTCTGAATAGCCACAAAAGCAAACCCAGGGGAACCAATCTTTGCAGCAGAGTATTTCCTAGGGACCCAAAGAAGAGACAAGCTATAGTAAGACTTCTTTATGTTAAAAGAAGAAGAAAATAAATTGATTAATATGCTGGAATTTTTTAAATAACTCATTTTATTTTCTATTGGAAGAACAAGTATTTTATGTTTTGTTCCCTTTTAAATGTAAACTAGACAATAACAATACTTTCACCACATCCTAAATATCTTACTGGCTAAGCACAGAATACTATATACCCTTGTAATCTATGTGCACTTAAAAATGAAATATCAGTGTGACAAAAATATTAAGTAAATATATTAGCTTACTTCTTTCCTAAATGCACCTTAGTAACAATCTAGTCAATGAAGTTAAATGAAAAAAATCTCAGACTCCTTGAAGCTTTTTGATTGAATATGTAGTCATAGAGTAAGTGGCTTTCAGCTATTCTCTTATTTCTTCCTAGCCCCAGTTGGTCTCATGTTATAAGGGAATTTTCTGGTTTACCTATCTGAGACACTTTTAGAAATATGTACCCATATTGCTTTTTGGCTAAAGTCTGTGTTATGGGAGTTGCACACCCAAGATACTATCCACAGACATAGGAAAAGGTCCATTCAGTTTCCAGACATGACTGAAGCCATATAGAATTGGCTTCAGGATGTACAGAATCAGAGCAGGGTTTGACAGGGAAAATAGACTCCATGCTGGCTCGTTACTTTAAACAGGACTCCTTGTCTTTGCTAAAGGACTTTGTTACTCATTTTATTGGCTTTTGTGTTGCTTAACACACAGTTTGAAAAGCACTGATTGGTAAAAATTGATTGATTGATGATTATTTGATAAAGTCATTTATTTCCCATAACCACCACTGGAAAAATGAACCTCTTGAAATAAATATTATTGTGATTATTTTATCTGCATCCATTGAATGAAGCAAATGATTGTCTTGATTTTATTATTACAGTATCCTAAACTCTTGGTTAGTCATCAGAGTAAGACTAAAAAATTAATGTAATAAATATAAAAAAGAAAATAAGAAAATCCCCACACTTCAAGTGAGGATATTCGATACTTTGGGAACTCTGGTATGCTGGTAATAAAGACTAGCCTATTGTGGCTAGAAGAATTAGAAGTGGGTCCATTGCTCAGTTGACTGATGGTTTATCTGAAGTAGCTGTTACCATATTGATGGTTGTACATCTCTTTACAGACTCCTTTAAAAATGAGAATACTTATTAAACCATGAAATCACTACTGGAAAAGTTACTGATTTTATCTTATGTTTTCCCAGGAAGGAAAAAAAAGAAAAAAGAAAGGAAAAAAACCTTTAAAACTTCAAATTTGATCATCTCTCTGTTTAGTCTAGCATCTACCTTGGACATTTTGCAAAAATATTTTTGTAAATGTGATTTGCAATTTTGGACACTGGGTTCTTTCTTTAAAAAATTGGAAACTTCTTTTTTGGAGTAAGATTTTTGCTCCTGCTTTTACACAATTTTGGTCCAAGCCAAGTCTGAGAAAGATGTGAGAAAAATCTAAAACTCAAACTCCTCTACTAAAAAGTTGAAGCAATTATTCAAACAGCAAAATTGCATCAATTTTGATTTAATGTCTCTGAATCAATAGTTGAATTTTAGGGTTTTACATCATTAGCATATTACATATATGTCAAAGATGAATAATTAAAACATTTATATCCATTTCCAGGAATCTCAAATAATTAGCAACATCATGAATGGTAAATTATAAAATTCTGTTTCATTTGCGTTACTAAGCCTGCTAAAAGGGCACAGGTCAAATCAATAAATTGCTAGTACACATCTGTAGAGTGCCTTAAAAGATGCCTGATAGAGAACTATACCATCACCAGAAGAGATTTGAGTAGAATAGGAACTTACAAATTACATGGCAATAAAATAGAAATAGGTGAAATGAGAGGAACAAACCCAATATTTATTTGTTGCTGTGAGCCAGCGAGGTTGTGTTAGACTTTTACAATAGCAGGCTGCTATGATTCAAATGGAACCATGACATATTTCAATTGATTTAACAAAATACCTATTATAACAGCATTTATGTAAAAACTAATGTCTTTATTAGATTGTTAAGGCACCAATAGTCAGCCTGAGTCTTACTCCTGTATGAAATAAAATACGTGTATGAATTTAAAAAGATTTGAATTTTCTAGTGGCTCTAAAATTGTTATCATTTTTCCACATTTTTAATTTTTTGAATTATGACTATACATAATTGTGATGTAGTTGTTATGTATTATATGCATTTTCACCACTAAGCAGGTACTTGAAAGGGGTCAGGTCAAGGAGAAGTGGGTAGACAAATGAAGAGGTAAAGTGGAAGTAAATGCAGTAAAGTATTCAGTATATTAGAAGTGGCACTGTGGCTCAAATGGTAGAGCACTAGCCTTGAGCTGAAGAGCTCATGGACAAAGCCCAGACCCAGAGTTCACGTCCCAGGACCGACCAAAAAAAAAAAAAAGAAAGAAAAGATAAAATAAGAATTCAGTGTATAGCCTACAAAATTAAGAAGAGAGAGGAAAGTGGTGGGTACGAGAGAGATTGATGATAATGGTGAAAAGGATGACATGGATCAAGATTCATTGTATTCATAAACTGCTTTGTTAAATGGTAACTATTTGATACAACTACTTAAAGATTATAAAAAGAAAAAGTAAAAGAATATTAACAAAATTCATTTTAGATATGATATTAAGAGCCATTACATCTATACAAGGTAACCATTTCCTCTGAAAAAATGCCCTATCGCCAGAGATTTTAAGAAAGGCATAAATGTAGCTGCTTTTTGATTGACACATTCCAGTCTTTCCCAGTTTTTGTCACTTTGTATGCATCTTAGCTTTCTATTATTCTCTCTCTCTCAAAGAGACATTTCCTTCTTTCCTTCTCTCATCAATTCAAGGAGCTCAAACATTTGGTCATTTTCAAATGTTCCTCTAGGGATGCTTGGAAGAAACAGGAGGATGAGATTTTTGTTGTTGTTGTTGTTGTTTTGTTGATTGCAATTGTGGCATTTTCCTTTCTAGTATAGAAAGTGAGAATAAAGATAGGTAAAATGTCAGGATATCTTTATGCTTCCCTAAGGTGTATGGGGGTGAGGGGGAGGGAGAGAACAAATGAATTTATGTGATGAATATTTGCCTATGATTATATAAAAACCTTCCCTTATTTAAAGCTGTTAAGTGTTACACATATTTTGCATATAAATGAAGAACTCCTCACCTTCTTTGGCTTCTAAAAGGAATACATTTTAAGAGTTTTCCAAACCATAGAGACTTTACTTGAGATGAAGATCATCCTTTCTTGATCTGAAATCTTTTTAACAAATAAGCTTCTCATTTGCTTCTGGAGACTACAAGGGGAAGCAAGGTATCTTCAAACTTGCAGCTTACAATGCACTTAATACCGTTAGGAAGCTGAGCCAGAGGGTAGTAGAGTAAAGAAAGAGAGAAAACAATCTCCACAAACTAGATCAACTCTAATGGAGAGTTGAAGAGGGACACCACGGTGATCTGGGGAGAATCAGGAGATACCAGGCATGGCTTAATGCCAGCAGGGTTCCAAGGGCTTAAGTAGAGTCATGGTTAAGAGGCAGGGTCACAGGGAGATCCAGAGGTCAGAGTTCTGCATGCTTGTGGTACAAGTCTGGCAGGTTTGGGAACCTATTGTCCAAGTCCAAGCACCTGCTTCTTAGAATTTATACCCCTAATACCTGGGGGTGGGGAAGTGGAATTTCACCTATAGATTCCCCATCATCCACCCAGATACCAAGGTGACACCACTTACAGTATCCTTATTTCAAAAAAACTCATTTTAAAGAACCCACCTGTGGTAGTGTTTCCCAAAAAGTCTTTTCTCAAAACTGGTTCTAGGAACTGGTTCAGTCACCAGGTCAAATTATTTGATTATTCTCTAGATAGATTTTCCATATATATATATATATATATATATATATATATATATATAAATATATATATATATATATATATATAAAAAACACACTGAAAACATGTATTTATTTTCAATTCATGAAACAACAAAGAATGAAGTTCCTCTGTAGGCTTATGAATAGGTAAATGATGTGAAGATCATGAATAGGAACATCTGGTCTATCAAAGTTCTCATTGCCAAAATTTCTCAATAAGCTGAAGTGCAGAGTACCTATTATTGAAGAAGATACTTTTGCATATGCGTGTGTGTGTGCAGTGTGTGCATGTATATACACACCATATATATTCATATATGTGTATACCTCTATACCTATTATATATAGAGAAAAGTTACTATTAAGTTAAAATTTTATTACTCATCAGGTAACTTATTACTACCTTTGGTACTATTAGGCACCTTATTATGGGTATCTTAGAAATATACATATATACCTAAGATTAGTAATATAAAATGGGGCTGAATTAGGTAGAGAGGGATCATCCTATAATCCTAGCTACTGAGGCTGATACCTGGATACTCACTTTGAAGTAGAAAAGTCCACAGGATTCTATCTCCAATAACCAGCAAAAGGTGTGGCTCAAGTGGTAGAAAATCAGCCATGACCAAGGAAACTGAACAAGAATACCATGGGGCTAGGAAGGTGGCTTAGTGGTAGAGCACTTGCCTTGCATGCAGGAGGCCCTGGGTTCGATTCCTCAGCACCACATAAGCAAAAATTTAAAAAAATGCCAGAAGTGGCACTGTGGTTCAAGTGGTAGAGCGCTAGCCTTGAGCTGAAGAGTTGAGGGACAGCGCTCAGGCCCAGAGTTCAGGCCCCATGACCGGAACCCCCCCCACCACCAAAAAAAAAAAAGAATACCTGAGCTCAGCCCCAGTGCCTACAAAAAAGAGATTGAGTTTCTCCTTTCATACTGAACATATTGAGAGACATGTAACTGGAGAAACAGAATATATAGAGAAATCCAATGGTTGGGATATGACAGGAAGTGAAGGAAGAGATCTATACTATATGTAATATTATCAAGATATTAGATGTATAATTTGAGCACAGAAGAATGTAAGGATAGCTCATTGTTGCTATAAAGTAAAATTATTTAATAAACGAGGGGATTGGATATTCTGATTCTGAAAGCAAAGTTACAGCTCCAGGATTGTTAAGGTATTGGCACAAGAACAGACCCTAGGACCAATGGAATAGAATCAAAGATCCAGAAATGAATCCACAGAGATATAGCCACCTAAACTTTGATAAGGGAGCCAAAAATACAGGATGGAAGAAAGACAGCCTCTTCAACAAATGGTGCTGGCAGAATTGCTATATTACATGCAGAAAACTGAAGTTATATCTTGATATATTGCACTGCAATTCCAAATGGATCAGACCTCAATGTAAGACTAGATACCCTGAAAATATTATAGGAATGGATAGGAGAGACACTAGAGATCCTTGGCACAGGTCAAAACTTCCTATATGAAGATCCAGAAACACAACATATCAAAGAAAGTCCAGATAAATGGGATTTCATCCAGCTGCAGGGCTTCTGCATGGCAAAGGGCATAGCTAGCAAGATAAAGAGAGCCCACAGATTGGGAGAAGATCTTTACTAGATATGCATCAGGCAAGAGATTCATATTTAAATACACTTAGAGCACAAAAAATTAAATCCCCCAAAAAACAAATCCTCAAAGGAACAACAACCTCATTAATAAGTGCGCTAATGAATTAAAGAGAGAATTCTCCAAAGAAAAACTAAGAACTGCCAATAGACACCTGAAGAAATGCTCATCATCTCTGGCCATAAAAGAAATGTAAATCAAAATAACATTGAGATTCTACCTTACCCCAGTTAGAATGGCCATTATAGAAGAAAAGAAAAGAAAAGAAGAGGAGGAGGAGGAGGAGGAGGAGGAGGAGGAGGAGAAGGAGGAGGAGGAGGAGGAGGAGGAGGAGGAGGAGGAGGAGGAGGAGGAGGAGGAGGAGGAGGAGGAGGAGGAGGAGGAGGAGGAGGAGGAGGAGCTGGGGAGGGAGGAGTGGGAGGGGAGGAGGAGGGGAGGGAGGAGGAGGAGGAGATACTGGAGAGGATGTGGCCAAAAAGGAATGCTACCACAGAATTGGTGGGTATGTAAATTTTTCAAGCACAGTGTAAATTTCCTTAAAAAACTAAATCTAGAGCTTCTCTATGACCAAGCAATCCCACTCCTAGGCATTACTCCAATGACCACAAATCAGCTTGCACTAAAGCCACCAGCACAACCATCTTCATTGCAGCATTATTTATCATAGCTAAGATATGGAATCAACCCAGATGCCTCTCAAGTGGATAAATGGATCAAGAAATTGTGATATATATTTATATATATATATAGAGAGAGAGAGAGAGAGACATATATATATGTATATGTGTGTGTGTGTGTGTGTGTGTGTGTGTGTGTGTGTGTGTGTGTGTGTTCTGTGCTTCCATCACCATCAGAAAGAATGACATTGCCCCTTCGTAAGGAAATGGAAACAAGTGGAAAAAATTATATTTACCAAAGTAAGCCAGACCCAAAGAAACATAGGCTACATGTACTTTCTCATTTGAAATAACTAGACTATGTCTAAGATATTTTTAGGAAAGAATCACTCACAAGGACCCAATAGTTATGTGCATATGGTCATATAAAATGATGTTTATCAAAATGAACTCTAAGAAATAGAAACAAGAGGGTTTGTTATTGTACTGTTTGCTGTTATTTCTTTTATCTTTCTTTCCCCCCCCTTTTTGGTTTATTCTCTGATGTCACCGTTTTACTTTTTAATTTCTGTACACTTTGTCTTGTTTATAAGTTTTTCTGATTTGTGGAAATCACACAAATGATGGGACAAAGGATGAGCCAATTAAACAATGATACTCACTAGACTATATTGAAAATGAACTTTAAAACATGCGCATGGGGGTAATTGGGAGGTGAAAATGAGGGAGGGGGTAGCACTGTTTAAAAAGAAATGAACTCATTACACGACTTATATAACTGTAACCCCTCTGTAAATCACTTTTACACTAAAATTTAAATAAATAAAATTAAAATTATTAATACTAAAAATAATACTTAAAGATTAAAAAAATAAATTTCACATAATGCCAGTTTTCAATTTAGTGTAAATTATTTTTTAGTGGAGCTAGAGGGCTGAATGTTTAAATAGAGTCTAAAGAAAATGACTTATATCCTTTACCTTACTCCTTGTATTATTTTATTCTAGAAATTTTTAATATAGAAAGTATTTATTTAAATGTAGAACAAAAGATGTATTGTTAAGTAGCAAATAATATGGTGTTCCAGATAGTTTTCCTTTACATATTAATTTTTTTGAACTTTCATAAAATCTTAACATGTTAAATTTGAATTCTTTGGTATGTTAGACTGATATGTCTTTCATCCTTTCAGTTATAATCTGAAAGTATTTTTCATAGAACTAAAACTTCTCCAGTCCTACTTTTAAAATAATAGGCATAATTCAATACTATGTTTATTTTTCAGAAAATGTAAATAATTTTGAGTTTTTAATGGACAAAGACATAGTTATAATGATGTACATTAATGATATAGAAGTCTAATTAGAACTTAATGAACAATTAGCAGCTTACATCTTCCTTCTTTCGGGGTTCAAGTCCTTAAAGCACTAACTAAAGTATCCTTCCTTGAAATTTCATATCATTTTCCATGAATCTTACTCATAATTAAATTGTGATAGAAACTTTTATGTATTACTGTTTTCTCCCTAACTATAGTTTTATATTCAAGAAAGCTTAAATAATGGCAATGATTTCTATTAATCGTGTCCTCTGAGTTAAAAATTTGGACATATAATGTAAAAAACTGATTTTGTTTCTCTTCCCATTGATAATGGAATTCCTGAAAGTGCATTAAGATAATTAAATGTATAGGACTGGAACACATCATAGCTTATGGAATTAATGTGAGATAATACTGATATGAAAGTGACTCAGAATACCTAGCCTATACTATATTACAACCTATTTGACTGATTCATATTGGGGTGTGTTTCCAATTGAGCTATGAACTATACTCTGTCAGTTGTGTGGAAGGTTTTCTCAATTCCAAGCTGCAGCAACTTCTAAGAGGACAAACTTATAATGAAGTCCCAATGCTGCTTCTTCTTGTCCTCTAGGAATTCAGATCCTGGGCAGAGGCCATTATCTTCCTGAACTATATCACCCAATATTTGAAATGAAAGATTCTGGGCATATGAATTATGCCAGAGTAGGAGAGGAGTGTCAGTGTTCCCAAGTTTGCCAATTCCCACATGCCTCCATTTCTACCTCTGTGGCAGGGTTTTAGCAAGGAGCCAATTATTTTAGAAGGCTTTTATTTTGCACTAAGGCAAGTTCACCAACTACTGCACATTCATTCCTGCCTGTAGTTATAATGGCCACCTGGTTAGTTATGCCTACACATGTCAGTCCACAGGAAAACAACTCTAATCTGTAAACTCTAACACTATTAAGAAAAAGAAGAAAGAGTAAGGCTCATGTTGGACCTGATTTAGCAGGAATTATGATCAATCTTTCATGGCTTTATAATAAGAATATATGACCTGTATCCAGGATGGAGAAGAGCCATGCATTGTGAGAAATCCAGCAATGGACAGTCTGCCATGACAAAGATTCGTGAATAGTGTCCACAAAAGAAGAGAAAAGTGTCTCAGCCCAAATTCCATCCTATAGAAAGAATGCCCCTGGGAAAAGGAAAGACTCTCAGAATCATGATGAGGTAGCTATTCAGCTATCTAGACTATTAGACATTGTTTTAATACCATCACTCTTAGCCACTGACCTTGTTAGGTTACAGTTAAGCAAACAGAAAATAAACCAAGTTATTTTTCACCTATAGACCAACAAGTTAATGAAGAACTGGAGGTTTGAAAAGACAAAAAGGGAATTGTGAGATTGACACTAAAGTCATCCTTGGTGGAAGCAGATTCCATTCCTAGGGGCCAAGATTAAAAATAAATAAATAAATAAATAAATGTAACAAGTTGAGGATATGAGAAATTAAACAGTGGAAGAGACCTGTAAAGCAGAAGCCAGACTTCTTAGGCAGGAACAATGCCTAGCTGATTAAAGAGGCACAAGGATGTCCCAGATCTGACTGAGCCATCGCTCTCTGAATAGCATGTTAACAAACATCTCTGAGCATTGGCAATGGTGCTAGTCCTGAGGAAGAAACTCCAAGGGAGAGGTTTGAATAACTTATCCTCTCTGGTTGATGAATCTCCTCTTTTGCAGCCAAGGAAGACAGAAAGATGGGCTAAGAGATGAGGACCCAGTGATAATGTTCCACATCCTCTACATTTTTGTGTAACAAGACCTTAGACATATACTCTGATGTAGTCAGGTGAAAAGTATGTAGACATATGTAACAAGAAGTGCTCGAAGAGGCAAAATTGAGCCCCAATCTTCTAACATTAACCCTAGGCTCTTTGCTCTTATTTAAGCTTCTTTTCAGAGAGCCTTGTTGGTAGAAATTCATGTGATAAAACTGAGGAAGAATCAGTTCACTTTGCATTTTGCAAGCAAGATGCCAAATCAGCAGAGACATCTGCCTCTTTAGGTCTCTGACAGTGGATAATATCACGCCTTACATCTTGCAAACAGTAACAGCTCACTTTCTCTTCTGAGAAATAAGGATTCTGAAATAATCATCAATGTGCTTTCATGCCTAACTCTACTTTGAGCTTCCTGACCATTCAGTTTGATAAGTAGGAAACTTGAGTCTCTAACATTCTAACCACTTACATGAATCACTTAACAAGTACATGCAAGGGAGATGGAGAGTAAATAGCCTATCAGAGGATCAATCCATACATTTAGCTCTCATGCCATTGTACAAAAATTATTCTTTTGTTTTTGACATTCTATTTAAAAAGTCTATTAAATCATAATGCTCAAAGTAGAGAAAAATATCCCTCTGTGCTCTTATATAAAGTATAGACAAGTACTTCTTTAATGAGAGTCTGAATGGATTTTTTCTTTTTCTTTTTGAGGGGCAAGTATAGAAAATTATATGAACTAAGTTTAGACATATTTTTAAAAATTACCATAATAAAAACATGTGGTAAGTTAAAGAAGGTTGTGAGCCTAGTAATTAGAGATGCTTTCTGTTTATTCTAACCTTGCATTTTCTTGAATATTAATAGCGTTTACATATTCACTAATCTTACAATAGAGACCTTTTAAATGTATCAATAGCTCAATAAATTTATTTTGATGGTGGGATGGTACTTAGTCTTTATGGGAGGGTTTCCTTGGGTAGCAAATTATGTAGCTACACTCTACCAAAAAAGAGATTTATACCTATTGACTGGTATGTTTAACATGTTGATCTGTCAAACAAATAAAGCTTTATAGGCTGTGTACAACCAGAATCTATTCATATTAAGAATTAATTTGGATGAACTTTCTGATTTCTTGAAATTCAAACCATCTCTCTTGCTATTTCTTGTTCCAATTCTCAGGTCCAGAGGCTCTGGTTCTAGGAGCTAGCCTTTGTATTTTTCTCTGTCTTTTATAACTTTCTTTTTTACATGGACTGTTTCCACCAATTTTTTTCTACCTAACAACAGATCCATCCTGTTTGGAGAACCCACTGTCTAGCTAGATATATTTATGATGTTGTCCCACAAAACCCCCTTGTTTATAATCCACTATGGTTCTTCTTTTTCTTAGGAGTGTTTGCCATTCATTTTTACTATCACTTCATGGCCATTTAATGTGTCTTCCTCCCAGACTCTGAGAATTTCAAGAATGAAAGTCAATGTTGTCATGTATCTTAGTCTGTGCAGAAATATATTCTTATTTTTTTTAATTGTAATGTGTGGTATATTCACAAAATAAACAATTTTCTACTCTGTGGAAATTTAAAAATTCCACAGAGTTCTACAAACATTTTCTCTGAATACAATGAAGACCAGGGGCAATGATTACTTTTATTTCTATAGAAGTAAAATCAAAAGGAGCGCTTCCGACTGGTTAAGGGTATATTGCATAAACAAAAGAGCTAGGACTATATGGTGACAATTTTTAAAATAAGTTTCTCTATTTTTACCTTAGGAAAATTTTTACTGAATCACTTCTAAATGTAAGAGATGATAGAAAGATGGATGTATTTATTCTCCAAGTTTAATTCTTACAGGCAGTTTAATCAGAATATTCTAGTTTCATTTGTATGTGTTTAAATGCACTGCAACTTGGAGAATCAGATGACTTGCAGTACCTAATAATTAACAGTTGATGTCAAAATTTACTGACATAGCTGGTCTAAAAAATTCAGACAGACTATCTGGGTGGTTATATTTTGTTCTACATAAGTGCAAATGTTGGAAAACTTTTTTCTTTGCAAATTTATTGTTTAGAACCAGATTTTCAATTTTTTCTTAATATTCTTCTGTTCTGTAACTAAGTTATACTTACATGGGAGTGAATATATAATAGGTATTAAACATTCATCAATAAACTAAATTCAACTCTAAAGTCATCTTTAATGGTCAGAAGTTGTGGGTTAGAAAAGATTGGGTGGTAGACTATTTTAGTTTACCAATGCTATTGACCAACAAAAGTCAACTTATTTTGAGAGCACATGTTTATTTTTAATGAATTTGTTTTCTTTTGTCTCTTCGTGCCTGTGTGTGCAAGAGTAACTTGAGGAACAAAATTTAGTAATGCTACTAGAAATGCATTCTTAGGCAGGCTTCTCTTGGAGGACAAGTTTTCAGCTCTGTCACCATCATGTATTCATGCAAATTCCCATTGGAATAAAAGAAGCTCGGGAGTGCCTGGGATAGGGCCCCTGTAAAATTCACTTAGTCAAGCGTAGCCCAATGTAATCAAAAGAGAAGATAATGGACAGAGAACAACCAAGACAAATATCTTATGGAACCTTGAAACTCATTGTGGTACAATTCATTAAAAACACCAAGCCCCTGACATTCACAACATCTTTAATACACCATTATCTGTGTCTCTGTGTAAGGTGTCCATAAATCCATGCACATATAATTTGACTTTATTATCTATTTTCAAAGTTATAATTCGTTCAGGTAGTATTTATTGGCTGCAGAGAGCTCCCAGATATACAATTTCCTTCCTGCTTTGTCCCTTCCTTTCATCTGCTTCCTATTTCTTGTTTTGTTTCTGAGTCGTATGACATGCTGTATGAACTAAAACAGGTTGCATTGGACTAAAGGACTCATTCTACTTCAAATCAAGTGAACAAAGCTTATTATTTGGGAAGGTTCCACCCACTAACAACTCTGGCTTCAGAATATATTGTTTTCAGAGCTCTTCTGACATCATTCAGGCATGCTGATTGTACACAAACGAATATGTCTGGGTTTGATAAGGCTAAATTGCATATAAGCTCAAGTTCTTCTTTGCTATTATGTTTAAACAAAAATAACTATGTTATTTTCAGATCCAGTCAGACCACAGGAAAAGCTACCAGTTCTCGCCAAATAGCAAAGGACAGATTGGTTAAAACAGAGGGAAAAAAGACAAAACTTATTTTCTCTCTTAGAACAAACCAAGCGAAGAGTCCAATTGGAAGGCTTGAGGCATTGTTTGATAGACTGGGTTGGGGCTGAAGCCAGCTTGCCCATTACTTGATCCCTTCTAGCCAGAAAATAGCACTTATGGATAACAGATAGTTCTAACATATTAGTGAAGGGTTTCCAGAGAAATAGAAGCAGTATGGTATTTGTGTTTGTGTATGTGTGTGTGTATGTTTGTGTGTGTGTGTGTGTGTGTGTGTGTGTGTGTGTGAGAGAGAGAGAGAGAGAGAGAGAGAAAGGGAGAGAGAGGGGAGAGGGGGAAAGAGAGAGAGGGAGAGGGAGAGAGAGAAGAGAGAGGGGTTGCAGAGCAGAAAAGAGAGAGGAAGAGGGAGAAGGAGAGGAAGGGAGGAAGAGAGGCAGAGAAAGAGACAGACAGAGACAGAGAAGAAGATAGATTCAGAGCTCAGGACAGAAACAGAGAGAAATTTTTAATAAAGAATTGGCTCAGACATTTAAAACCCATGGTCAGCCTTTGGCAAACTGGAGACCTAGAAGATCTATTTAGTAGTTCCAGTTTGAGTTCCAGCCTGAGAACTAGGAGAGTCAATGGCATAAATTCCAGGCTAAGTGCTTTCAAGTTTAAGACTCAAGGTAAGCCAATGTTTCATTCCTAGCCGGAAGTAAAGGCCAGAAAAGACCAATGTCCCTGTTGAAACAGCAATACAGGAAGGAATTTCATTATTCAGTCTTTTTGTTTTAATCATATCTCCAGGGACTGGATGAGACCTATCTCCTTCAGGAAGGACAGTTTCCTCTACTCAGTCTATACACTCAAATGTCCTCTCCAGAAGAAACAATCTTTCAGAAGAATATAAAGTAGGTTTTGCCCAAATGTCCAGGCACCTCATGGTATTACAAGATGACACATAAAATTTGCCCTCATACTGACCCTGGGAACTTAAAAAGGGAATGAATTTAAATCCTACTCAGAAGATAATGTAAGATGAACATGTATTTTCTGGAGAAGGTAGAAGAATCGTTATCTATCTTATCTTCTCTAGAAAATGTTTGTGCAGCTCACATTGTACTTTCCTGAGTGGTCAGGCTCTGTTGTTGGAAGGCTTATTAGTCTCTGATTTAGTTACTTCCATGTTTCTTTACCATTGATTAAACACTTGCTTAAGCTTCTAATATTTCCCCAAATAGAAGTTTCCTTTTGAGTCTCTCTGATGTCATCAGGCAGATAGTAACAAAATCACTCACCACCATTAGGAAAACTTAACTTAGGTACAGAAAGGCTAGCAGACATAATCCTGGTGAAGACCCATTAAATATGTGCAGTGATGTAATACAGGAAGGCAGAATGACAACAGCATACTGATCAGTGACCTTGTGCCCATTCTTGTGGTAAGAAGAGGGACTAAAATTAATCAGTGAAGCTGTTGACCCCGCAAGCAATGTATACTTTATGTTGCAGGAGATGCCACACAGGAACCTGAATTCTAAATTTTGCTGATTTTCACACAGGTGGAGAGACAGAGAATGAGGTATTACAAATGCAGAGGAAGGCACCTAGGGATATAAGAGTAGCAGTCAGTAGGTGGTCACCCTGAAGGAGCTCAGAGCAGGAAGTAATCAGAGAAGGCAGGTGGTTCAGAAGGGCTTTGTGCCTTAATCCTTAAAAAGGTGGGCATTGTTTAGCTTCTCCTGAAGGGGAGGTGAAGAATTCCTAGGGAGGAGAAAGGATCTATGTAAATCAACAAAGGTGGGAGTGAGTATGCTCTCTGCAGGGTCTTTGGAGTTGCCATGCTCAGTGGGGTGCAGGCTCCTGAACTATCCAAGGTAAATTACTCACAATTAGAAAAAGCCTGAGGCCCAGACACAATCAGTCTCCATAAGATTAGAAGAA
The DNA here is from genome assembly GCF_024711535.1 of Dipodomys merriami. Lineage (NCBI taxonomy): Eukaryota > Metazoa > Chordata > Mammalia > Rodentia > Heteromyidae > Dipodomys > Dipodomys merriami. Next base: position 27,195,117 of record NW_027203381.1, on the reverse strand, counting down.
GATACTAAAGAAGTTTAGTGGCGCTGGGGATTTAAAGTATCTATTTATCTGGGACTGTAAGGAACAGTTGAGAGAGTTGGGAAACCTGCCTCCACACAGCTGTCCCCCTAATGGGCTACACCAGGTCCCCAGTGGCCACCTCGAGGGATTAGCAGATTTCAGTCTCTTTCCCCACACCAATTTTCACACTCCTCCTCCCAATAAGGGGAACAATGAATGTTGTTGCTGACAGTTGTTCTAGTTTGGGTCCAGACCCAAGGGATGAAAATTCTAACTGGGATACTGAAGCATTCTATCAGAAAGAGCTGCTGCTAGAAGAAGAAAAAAGAAAGTCTGCTAAGAAACAAGGTCTTAAAAATCTCTATAATTTGTTTTATATTTATTATAATATTTATTAGGTACATATATAAATAGCATATGACCAAGCATGTACCATACTGTGGTTCAAAGACAAAAATAAGATGAAGAAAACTGTCTTTAGCAAATTAGGACTCCAGCTGGAGGAACAAGTTATTGACTAATACAGTGTTTCAAACAAGACAGGTGCTTTGCCCCACTTGCATTAAAATACTGGTTAGAAAACAAAACAAAACAAAAAACCAAAACAAAAGAAAAAAGAAGAGAAAAACCCAGTGATAATAGAACTATATGAATCTATTTCAGTTCATTTAAGAAATTATACTCTCCCTTTTCATCCTGCCATAAGTATTATTTGGTATGGATTCTTTTTTATTATATACATCTTTGCTCTTCCTCTCTCCCATGGCAGAACCTGCCTACGTGTTGTTCTCCCTCCGAGAAATAGATAAAAACAATTAGTTTGTACCTCACGTCTAGTTATCACTCAGCTAAGCTGGCTGCTGGAGCTTTACATTTCCACGTAACACTCCTGTAATGTATCTCATTTTTTAATTATTTCTACAGGTTTTAATTTGTAAACTGTCATGTGAGATCTGGGATTGCATTTTGCCAGAATAACTGATACGATTGCAAAAGCAAATTGCAGCTATACCTAAAGCTTTTTCTTTTTTTCAGACAAAAAAATACGTATTTCTTGTGTGAGGGGAGAATACTCTCTGAACAAGCTTCTAAGCAAACACAACAATCCTGGTCTCTTGAAAACTGATATATTCAATTAGATGTTCACAATCTGGTTAGCTTTCAACAAACACCATTTTAAACTGAAAGTCTCAGTGTTATAAGTATGACGCCAGGTAATGAAGCTTGTATCATTGTTGCTGTCAAGATTTTCATCCAGTAATACGCAAGTTCAAAACTCTTATCTTTGAGCTCAGAAAGTAATTTGACTCCTCACCATAGAGTTCTCTTGAAATAATAAATATCATCATTATTTTTACTTGATACCTTTTGAAGTAAAACTTCTTAATTCAGATTCAACTGAATTGAGAAGTAAAACTAAACTCTTTTTGATTAAAATGTCATTAAAAATCTCCTTTCTTCCTAGAGAGATTGAGGATAATATAGTAAGAGAGGATAAACTAAATCCCACAAAGGAGAACACTGTCTTAAGAAATGGTGTTTATCAGTTAGCTCTGAAAACACACATGTACATAGTTAGAAGTACTTTTAATAGTAATTATAAATGTACATTTGCTATGCATTCACAAATATGTGAATACATATATTCATTTTTATATGTGTAAGTTTTGTATGTATATATTTATGTCTCTGTATAGCTCTCTATGTATATATTCACTTCCACAAATTATTTTAGTTAATCAGTATCATATATGCTAAATAATACTAATGATCTCTGTGTCAGAAAGATTAAGATCCAGTTATCATAAGCACTTGAAAGTAATATAATTGAATCAAACTGCCCACGAGTCTGACTTCATTAATTCACAATGTCTCTTCCTCTAACTAGAGTGAATTGATGTTTTCCTTGTAGTGTATTTAATCAAATACTGATGAAGCAAGAAGGAGGCTAGGGTGGAGAAGAAAATGGAATGCAGGCAACTTTTACTTAATATTTTAAGTGTGAAGTCACAGCTGTCAATTTGCATTGACATTTTCCCATACTCTGCTTAATTAGTGTCTTTATTGCCCTAAACTGAGTCTGTTTCTGCTTGCTAAGGAGAAACTGGAAGAGAAAGCCATTTAATCTGAAATTTTGCTTACCCCCCAAAAGATGTTAACCAGTATATTTAACTAACTCTCTTTTCTCATCATGATCTGATAATCATTTAAGTACATACGTGCCACTTCTGGATAAGTTCTTGTGAAGGAGGTACCATTAGGAGTTTCTAGTGGGGCTAAAGACATATTTTCCTCTTATTTTAACAAGGCACCTCTGCTTGCCCCATGTTGGGAAGAGTAGAATGATGTTCGACCTGATATAGGTTTTTTGTTTTATCATTTTTGCATTTTTATTAGTGTAGAGGAGTTGCATAAAGTTCTCATTATGACATTCATGCATAAGATATATCCCCAATGAAACACACGCCCTCCTCAACATCCCATTCTGTCTCCACTTCTTAAAACAATTTCAACAACTTTCATTGTTCTGAAAAGTGGAACAAAGAGAAAGATTAGAAATGATGGGGGAGAGAAAACATATATATTGGGCATGAGTTTTAGAAAATTATTGTGATAGTTCTTAGTGTTCTAACTTGAGACTCTGCAGATACCAAGGTCTTGCTCATAGGAAGAATAAAGAAATAAGTCTCTGAATAAACAAAGCAGAAAGACTGAAAGAATTACGTCTTAACCTCTCTGCCTGAGCATGAGAGCATTGGAGCTAAGAGGCAAGTTCAAATACAGATTTCCATCATGAAATACTTATCCTTTGATGGACCTACATTATGTACTCATTTGTAAAGCAATTGTGGCCAATAAAATGTAGACATTTAATTAGGCACTAAGTTATGTGGTAAAAATACTAAAAGAACTACAGAAAGTTGTCAGAGGGATTCCAGAATCTGGAAGAGCTGAAATTTAGGTTAGATCTTATGATGCTTAGAAGTAGGAAGCAGGTTTCTGATAGAAGGGTACACCCCATGAACAAAGACAGTTTGGTGCCAGAACTCCAGGGCACACCTAGGAATGTATTCAGTAAATTACTCTGCATATCCCTGTGATGATGTCTGATACGAACAGTATGAACATATATAGTTTGGTATTTAACCCAAGAGTCTCATTCTGTCAGTGAACCCACACGTTTTCTTATCATTTCTATTCTTCATTTGTCCTATCATGTCCATTATAACTCAAACCATATTCCATGGCCAGAACTCAGAAAATACCCATTAAACTGAATTTCACTGCTTAGGAAAGATGCCAAAAAGTAAGAAAAACTATGAGATGGAAATATTCTAATCAATAAATTTCAATATTAATCCAGTAATCTATTTTTTTTAAGGGCTGACTTCTCAAATTTACCTAAAATATCCACAGGGCTATGGTTTGTTTCTTGTTTCCTCCATTCCCTCTATTTTTATCAACAGTAGTAGAAATGTTGTAAAAAAAAAAAAAAAGTGCATTTTGTGAGTTTCGAATGGCTTACTTTGCTCACTCATCTCATTATCTGGCAGGCAGTTTGTCTTTCTTTTTTCTTCCATCTAACAAATGTAAAACCTCCAGGGTTCTCTATACATATCCTTTTTGAAAATGTTTGTTTCTGTTTGTATGTGGGTGTGTGTTTCTCTAAAATATAGCCAGAACCCATTAGAATATGCTGTCAGAGTCAGCAGTAGGATTTTGTGTCATTTCCCTTTCGACTTGAAAAATAGCATTTTGAAAAAAATATTTTTCATACACGACATTTTTCTCCCTATTCACTTTGATAGCACCACCTGCTTCAGGAAATATATATTTTTCCACAAACCACTCAAATGAACTAATCCATTTTCACTATGTGTCCTTTTTGGCAAAATATCTACAGAATTTGCTTTCATAAAGATAAATTTTGTTGTTTTGCTTCTGTCTTTTCCCCCTCTTTTCTCTTTATGAAAGGAAAATGATTCCTTGTTTTCTTCCTTATGGGGAAATATATACAGAAATGAGATTCTACAAACAATTAAAACCAATGAGTGAAACTCTGATTTTGGATAAATTTATTTTAATCTCTATCTCATTTTTCTCATTTGTAAAATAAGAATGTTGGAGCCAAATGCCACTCATTTTTTTATTTGCTAAAGATTGAGATGTCTTTTCTATGCTATTTTAATTGGAACCAGAACCAAATCATAAAGTGGACTTCTAGAACAGTAAGATGTCAATATATTTCTGCAGTTAGAAGTGACATTAATCTGGAGGTAATTTTTACATGCCTAGATGAACAAGATGACACCTCTTTGGAATTACATGCTCTTGGATCAAGGGCAGGACAAGCAAGGTAGGAGAGGACTCCAGAAGGCTGTTTCTTACGAGGTTATCAGGTAAATCTTCTTTAATGACAGTTTTCAAACGGGATCCCCAATAGCCCTGCTCCCAGTCTGGCTTCGCAGGTTTGACCAGGACTGTTCTAGTCAGAGTGGCAAACTATTTAAAGAGGTCTAGTGTCTTCCTGTACACTTAATGGACATTGCATTTAAGAAGAAGGTAAGTTTACATTTATTTCATTAAGATTTGAGGGCATTCATATCAATGAAATGGCCATACACAGCACAGTATTTATGTATATACTGAACACATTCATGGTATGATATCTATGTGAATATATACACATATACACATATATGCATATATATACACATATATGTACATATTGACACATGTATATAGAGGCATACCTCAACTTCAATGAATTATATCTGTTGATAAAGATAACTACATGATATAAGGCAGAATCCAACACAGATGGAACATATTGTATTAGGCATACACAGTCCATTTTCATAATCATTTGTGTTGCAGAATTCATCATTTTATGGGAATTTGAATGACATTAACAACTCGCAACCAAAGCTCTGAAAAGGTCATAGGGGTCATTTGTGAACTCCATATCATGCATGTATTTCACATTGTTGTGACACACCCAGTACTATCTATCTGTGACAATATGCCAGGTTTGGGAGGGAAAGTCCTGGAAAGGAAGGAAGTGAGAAGAGAAGGGAGAAAAGTGTTCACTGAGCATTTACTTCTTGCTCAAACCTTAATATTGCCCAGCCATTAAAAAATATATATCACCACCTCAGAAAATAGGTATTATTATTAACCCTGCTTCAGGAACGAAGAGCTATGAAGTCTAACTGACTTTCACAAGGTTACACAGCTACTAAATGTCAGACTCAGGATTTAAACACACGCAGTTTGTTCACAAAACTTGAGGTTTAATCGCTTCTCTAAACAGCTTCTCTTTTCCCTGTTTCGTAAGCCAAATTCAGGGCAAGGGAGAATGGCTTCCAATCAGGATTTTAAAGCTAATTTTGACATGGGTACTATTAATCCCTCCACTGGACAACTTCATGCCTATTCAATCATTTGCTTTTGTTGGAAGCTAGTGAAATAGAACCCAGCTGTGGTAGAGACAACTGATCAGTGTTGGGCAACTGTTTCAGTTGTGACAATTGGTATATTTAGGAACACATGAGAATTAGATTTCCTGGGCTCTAATCCTATTGCTCCAGCAATAGGATTACTACTTTCAAGACACTGGCAAACCATCTTATCTCTCTCATTTATAGAACACAGATAATGTCATGCCTGCTATTTTAAATGAGATACTGTATTTTTCTGACATGTCCATTTTCATGTGTAATTCCCAAGAGAAACTATTAAAATATGTGTGGAGCAATCAGAACATCTTGTCTGTTTCCAGAACATACACCAGTTACTATACTACCCTTAGAGTTCAATTTGCTTTATAATAAATCATTTAGATTTTCTGTTTTCAGTTATATTTTGGGCTGAGATTACTATACTAAAAAGATATTTATATTGTTTCAGGGTTTTATTTGCATTATGAATGATGTGTATTATCAAAGAAGTAAATTGTTAAAGATAGTTAGCACTTTTATCAATGAGATGAGTGATGATAGATAAGGAGGTAACAAAGAGAATCCTAAGAGTAAGCAAATGGATGTAAAATAACAAGGGTTTATAAAGGTCAAGGTTGTTGTTGTTGTTGTTTTTAACATTTAGTCCAACCTGTTTTACTTCTGTGGGTTTCAGTATGGAAATTGGCACAACACATATCCTCATCAACTACAGGCAGTCCCCGCTACTCTTAAAATATTTAACACAGGGTAGATGTTGTCACATACATCCATTCCAAACAATGTTATTTTAGATCTTGCAATCTATGGCTTCTACCACGTAGGCCTTACTTGATCCATTTTGGCTGCTCATGTTCTCATGTTCTGTATTAAGCTTTGACTATGGTTAGTTGTGTTCTGAAACAAAGAAGCCACTGCTTTGTGTGAATCTTGCATTTCCTTTTTAGAGGGCTTTTTGAAGGAGCTTTCCTCATGAGGGGGGTGTGGTGGGTCAGACAGACAGAAAGACAAAGAGAGACAGAAACAGAGAGACACAGAAACAGAGACACAGAGAGAGGTAGAGAGACAGAGAAACAGGCAGAAACAGAGTGCAGAGAGATAGACAAAGTGACAAAGAAAGAGACAGAGAGAGAATAACAGGGGGAGAGAGAGAGAGAGAGAGAGAGAGAGAGAGAGAGAGAGAGAGAGAGAGAGAGAGAGAGAGAGAGAGAGAGAGAGAGAGAGAGAAAGAGGGAGAGGGAGAGGGAGAGGGAGAGGGAGAGGGAGAGGGAGAGGGAGAGGGAGAGGGAGAGGGAGAGGGAAGAACTAGAGGCTGGTTTTAGAAGCCACACACAGAGAGAATCACAGCCCCTGGGGAAAGGTCTCACCACAGGCTATTCTTAGCATTGAGCTGTGAGTTTGCAAATGAAAAGTGAGACTCCACTTGGATGTGCATGCATACTGGAGGTGCCCAGGTGCTGAGGAGTAGAAGGACTCACAGACACCTCCTCAGATGGCATCTGGCTTCTCTGCTGCAGCAGCGGAAGGTGTGCCGTCACACTTTCTTCTCTCTTCAGAGTGGCAGAGAGAAAAGTTTGGGAGCCAGAAGTTGTTATGATGCTGAAGTCAGATAGGAGCCTAGCACACACATCAGTGAAATTCCACTGAGCTAAAGCAGAAGTGTGAGGTGCAAAGAACACTGCATGGCTGATAGAGCATCAGAGCCCTTGGATGCCTGACCAGGGCCGATGACTAACTTCCTTGATGTACTGATATATCTGAACAGTAAACAAAGAATACCATCAGAATTCTAAGTACTGGTGTTAAAACTATAAATCCATATATCCTCTAGTAATGTGTCAGAGTCTTTAAAACTACACAGAGACTAAGTCAAGCAGAGGCACCAAGAAAGCTCCCTGAGATAATACTTAGTAATCTGCCACGTTTCTTTGCCTTACCAATTGTTTCATTTTAGCAATGGAAAAATTTCCTGCCAAATTTAGGACTCTAAGCCTTGTTAGTTTACATTTTAGTTTAGACATATCCTGTATGTCAGTCATTTTCTGCCCCCACATTCCTTACTGTATAATAGTTAGATCCTCCCGAGTTCCTTCAATAGTAGGCTCAAAATTGTTTCCTGAAATTTCCAATCTCACAATCACCACTAGCCTTATTTGCATTCATTGTCTAGCTAGTGTCTCTTTAACTTACATGGACAAATTATAGTTTATAAAGGTTTCCTACAGGTCTAAAATGTTAATTACTACAATTTCAAGAGTAGTAATATTAGGTGAAATAATTTACACATTTAAATATTCTATAAATATACTGAATTTTGAATCTCAGCCTGAGGAGTGTCTATGAACCAAAAACCAGGCCATAAGAAGGATCAAGTTGCGAGATTGGCCCAATTAAATAAGCATTGATCACAGATTTCCAGAATTAAAAGACAGTGTTAAGAGGACACAGGGTCCTACAGGGGCAGAGGGAGAGAAACACTAAAATAACAAGTATGCCAGGAATGCTCAGTGCTGTTTGACGTGGAATATAAATGTACACTATAGTCATCAATTAGCTTTAAAGATGCAGATTAGACTTATATTTCAGATGCATGCTATAATTCAAATCTGTTACATTTGGGAAGGCCACCCTCAAACTATATCAGGGGAAAAAGTGCCTTCATAGCAATATTGTGATTCACAGAACAATTTCTACCAGATTCACTTCCTTAGCAAAAGATAATTTAACCCTAGTGATATCCAGCTAATCTCTGAAATAACTTTATTTAACCCTAGTGATATCCAGCTAATCTCTGAAATAACTTTTACATACTTCTCAAAATAAAATAATTAATCCATCCTGCTGACAAAATAATTATTAGCATTAAAAACTGCTCTACAACTGTGCCACATTTTGTTTCCAGGGAAAAGTTATCCAAATAGTTTGAACAGAAACAAGACTTTTGGAAACTGTGCAGAAATTTCAACATCAATTTTAGGAGAAAATACATGTAAGACTGATATAGTGTTAGATATCAATCTTACTTTCTACTATACATAAGTAAATTATTTGATAGTTTTTATTACAGCAAGTATGACATGTACTATCCTAGGGGAGTTTCACATTCTTTATCTCCAGTAATACCTCCTATATTATAAGATATATCTCTATATTTTAATAAGTGACTTTCCATTACATGACTATAATCTACTTTCTACAGTGTATGTCATCCTTGGCTACATATACTGGAGACTTTCAGATTCTGATTTAATGAATATTTGGTAGGGCTCTGGCATCAGTATTTTTAACAGCCTTTTGATAATTTTAGTATGCAGTAGAGGTAGACAATCTGTGGTCGAAGTCTCCACAGAAGTTCAATTTTTAATATCTTGGAACTTTTCCTAATTTTTCCGAACATGACTTTTCCTGAACTTCTTATATACCTCACTGACTCTTCAAAAAAATGTAGAAATTCTGAGGATAACAATCATTCATTATTAATTTAAACATGAGAATGTGGAAAGATAGATGGAGTCCTAATTGGACCTCTGCTACTTATCAAATAAGTATTCAATAAATGCACTTCTTAAATGGCACTTTTGAGTAAATATGGAAGGTTAAGTAAGGGCCAAAGGAGAGAAAAGTAACAGAACAAATTCCATTCATTGAGTGTGAAATTGGGTAAGCCATGACCAAACAAGAAGATGACTAAACTAAATACAAAAATACAAAATTACATGGTCAGAATATGTACTTATAAGAAATATTTCTTGTCCCAGTTTCTACCTTGAGCTCATCTGTTGTTTCTATCTGCTTACTCCGCCTTCCTACTTGCATACCTACAGGAATTTCAGACTTTATGATTCAAAAACTCACTTGGTACCTTTGGTCATACGAACAAATAGTAATGTCACTAGGCTGGGAAGATGGCTCAGTGGTAGAGTGCTTGCCTTGCATGCATGAGGCTCTGAGTTTGATTCCTCAGCATTACATAAGCAGAAAAAGCCAGAAGTGGTGCTTGGCTCAAGTGGTAGAGTGCTAGCCTTGAGCTGAAGAGCTGAGGGACAGCACCCAGGCCCAGAGTTCAGGCCCCACAACTGACCAAAAAAAAAAGTAATGTCACAAACACATGGCAGCAGAATTGGGAACAAGTGAGTCTTCAGGGACATGCTGCTGGGTACTTGCCTGATATTTCCTGTCAGCTTCCACATCATCAAACCTACTTCTGTGATCCCACCATTGTAATATATCCTGCTTTTGTTCTTTGGCATTTTTATTGGCAATATGTTTCTCCTAGCCTTGTTTTCTCTGTTTTCTATATGGATATAGTTCAACTATGGTCAACTGTACTAAAAAGAGAATATGAGTTTTTACTGTTGCTTGGGTCCTCCTCACTTCCTATTATAAAGACATTCCAACTTTTAGAAATTTCAGGAAAATCGAGTGAGCTTCTTAATTATCATAGTATTGCCATATGTCTAGGGTACTCCAGGTTCAGAGACACCAGGGAACCTACTTGAGTTAGAATTCTAACTCAAAACCTTGCCTAATTATTTCCCTTAAAATATCTTATATGTGTGTATGCATGTGTATATATATATAAATATATATACATGTATACATATATACATATATGTATAAATATAGTATTTTTCAAATATCAATTCTTTATTATTAGGACAACAGACAAAAATGCACAGTATAGGATCAGGGAGATTTACTTTATTACAAGGGTAAAATATAAACAATATTAACTAAATATGTGTATAATTAATACCATTTTTAGTACATTGAAGGTATTCTCTCATCTAAATTTTCTTGACAAACTAGATACCCTAGACCCTTCTCATTTACATATAAGTATATATATTTTTTTGTTTTATAAAATACAACCAGATCTGATGTGAATAGGTATGGGATAGGTATGTTTTTATCAGAGGTTTATGAACAACATCCATTCTGAATGGCTGAGTATAATTTTATGAGTATTGAGTGTTATGAGCATCACCCCGAGATACACCAATCAACGAGTGTTTATTGGTAGTCGGCCTATGTAGCACAGTAGATAAATCATAGGAGAAATTTAACTACTTAAAGGTCTGATGGCTGACCTTGATGAGATTATAGCTTAGAAGTGTATGCTAGTTAGAAACAAATACTTCCTCATGTGTTTATATGAGCTCACACACAGTGCAGTGAAACACAAGAAGTAGCAAATTATTGGTTGAAGAGATCAGAGTCAATTTTATGTTTTTCCCAAAAGTATTTTCAAAAAATACTTTTTGAAAGAAAGTGCTTTCTCCCAGGCATTTGAGAAGTACTTTAGGGACTGGATGGTGAATACAAGCCCTCTTCTCACGGAGCTTAGAGACCAACAGGCCAGTAAGATAGCACAGTCAGTAGAATGAGCAACAGGCCAAATGTCATGGAAAGCTGGATGAATGCCATATTATTTAGGTGAATCTGGAAGCATGAAGGGAGATTCCATGGGAAGGAAGTTGTGCTGAAAGACTGCCAGGACAGAAGCAGCTTAAACAAATGAGTTAAAATAAGGGTCTCCAGCCTCCGTGGAGATAATGCTTGGATGACAGCTGAAGTTCTAGTCTAGATTAGGTAAGTCATGGGAAGGGGTATGTAAAGTGTAGAAGGCCTTAGATATGTGTCTGAGTTTGGATTAGCAAACGGAACCTGTAGAAGATAGAAAAGTGAGATACATGCCAGACTTGAGATAAAAGACTATTTCTAAAAGCTTGGGCAAACTTTTTTTTTTTAAGGCATCTTGAATAGCATCCTATAACTCTTCACAGAATGATCACTGACGTCAGCGGGAGCTCCAGATGGCAAAAGTGGGGAGAGAGCAGTTACTGCTGTAAGACTTTCAAGTCTGGTTTTAGGATACTTGGCACATTGCTGAACGTGCTAACGTATAACTCAATGTTTAAACTGTAATTTTCTATCCTTAATTTTAAGGACAAAATCATGGGGTCCGCAGCCCAAGATTTGAGAAGTAATATAGAGATTTGACAAAGACAGAGAACATTAGCCTGCCATGGATAACTTATGTATCACAAGTTACATATTTTAAGTAAATGTTCACTGGATCATTTAACTTGGCATTTATAACTTGCGTCAAAAATAGAAACTTTGTTCGGCATGCAAGGTAAAAAAAACAACTTATCTTCTATAGAGAAATAAAAGAAAAACCTCATTTAGGCAAGAACAAGAATGTGCCAAACTTCTTTGACTTTGAGAAGGTTATAGACAAGGTTGACAGTGTCAATGCGTGCAGCATGATTTATCATGAGCTTCAGAAAGCCCTCAATAAAGTTCCACATGACAGCCATCCATTGAAAGAGAGAGCTAAGGAGAGAGACAGGGTAGAACAGAGAAATGAATAAAGACAGATGAGAAAGAGAAAAAGAGACAGAAAGAGACAGAGACAGAGACAGAGACAGAGACACAGAGAGAGTTGCTGACAAGATGAGTTACATTGCCTTCCAGAGAAGTCTGATAATGGCTAAGCTTGTTTTTTTCCTAATATAATTGTATTAGTTTTCAGACTTGAGAGAAGCATCTCAAAATATTTATTTTGAGAGAATTGCAGGAACTGGAGGAACTAGGTGCTTAATAGCCTAGATAAGATTAATTTCGAGTTAAACTGCCCCTAGCCTGGTTATGTTTTAACAGATTGCTGCAGTATTTGATCAGGAAGGAGGCAGAAAATAAACACTCTCAGTGAACCAGCAAGTTGGCTTTTTAAACAGTGAAAACAGTTCCAACAACTAAGATGCAGCTAATGAACTTCAGATGTGGGGGAACATACATTAGTAGGATACCTGAATTTCGTCTGCCAAAGAAGGATTAAGCAGGCCACATAAGCATTAGGGCCAGTTTTCAATGTGCAAATAAATAAACTGGAGCAAATTATTTCTCCGGTCTAGTTTAATAATAACCTTATATAATGTTATGATGTTAATCATGATGCAAAAGGTTACATATGTAGCATAAGTGACCAGGAGACTTAAGGGTGTCTAAATAATTTCGTTTAACCATCAGAGCAAAAAGAGATTCCCTCCAGTCCTTCAACCAAATACAGAACACATAATAGAAATAATGATGAAAGAAATGCCAAGCTTTTTCTGTAAATTAAAGTTGTGGGTTTTTTTTTTTTTTACTAAATTATGGGCCATATTTTTTGGATGTGTGCTCTCAAACAAATTAATATCGCTTGCATGGAGAAAAAAGAGAGAGAGAAGCAAGTGTCTCAAATATATTGGGTACATAAAAGCTGGAGTATGCATAATCATCTTGCAAGAGTTCTTAAATCTCTGTATATAAACTGTTTAAAAGTAAATTAAAATTATTCCTTAATGAAATACAAATCTGAAGTCACTTGAATAACTAATCATTTTATGACCCATGCAGTGAATTTTTAATGCCTACTTCTACCTGATTATTTTAGATATGTCTGTGTTGTAAATTAAAAGCTACATAAATCATTAATGTGTTGATACAGATCAGTGAACTGCTTACACTATATGTGATTCCTTAGGACATACAATATGTGACTCACCTCCCTCCTTTTCAATTATATGGCAACCAGGCTTTTTTTCTCTGTTAATCTTCTCCAAGGTCTTATTTGCTGAAGCTGAATGCCAAATACTTTGTCATCTTCCCAACATATCCTGAGACTTCCAGTCCAAGATTCATAATGCATAAAATAACAGATCCCAGGCCCCTGAGAGTATTTCCAAAAACACTAAGCAGCAAAATATAATCCCTGCACTTTTCTTAGGTGGATACCCCAATTTACATTCTTTGAAAAAGACATACTTGGAGCAGGTGACTTACTAAGTGACTTGTTCAGTGCTGGCAACTGTAAAATTGTAATAATAGATTTATTTCAAATAGATTTGAAGATTGCATGTGTAAATATATGGAAAGTAGTGATAAAAGTGCCTGAAAATAGTAATTTATAAATAAATATTAGTTTTAATTGTAATTTCATTTTATACATGTCTCATAGGGATCCTAGAGTAACAAATAGTTAAAAGCCACTGATGTGGGAAGAAAGATAATTTGTTCATTCCCCCAATGTACCTCAAATCCCTAATAGATGTAAAGATTGAGATGGAGAAGAGAACCTGTACATTTCTTTTTTAAAGCAGATTTCTTTCTATTATTCCATTTTTGTTCTTAAACTTTTGGAAGCTAATACTATTTAAACCCATTTTAATGGAAGAATTATTGCAGGGTAATGCATTAACTACCTTTCCTCCCTATAGTCAGCTATGGCAATGACCTGGGGTATATTCTCCCTGTGAATAATTTGGAAGACCCTTCTTAGAATCAAAGATAATTGGGAAAACACATTCAAACAGAGTAGTTCAATAAGGGAATGGAAAAAATATTAATAAGAAAGTAGATCATTTATCAAATACATCCCACATATTCATTACAGCCTAACTTTTCTCAGAGGTGAGAAATGTCCTAGAAAGTAATTAGTCACATTATGCTAGTGCAGTAACATCACTCATATACTTACACATGTGCACACACAATTAACAAAAAATTAAAATGCAGTAAAATTATAAAAGACTCACTGAGGGTTACATGGATTATCCATTGAGAAAACACCTCATTTATTCTCTGTTATCTATTGTGGAAAAAGATGTGTGCAACGCCAGGTGGTCACTAAACATACAGCTGGAAAATTCAATGAAAAAATGAAAGGGTCATGAGATGTACGATATGACAATGTGTTATCTGCTATCACTCCATCCAGGGACACAAAGAAAATAAATATAAATTTCCATTGTTAGATACTTAATAATCATTGGAAAGGAATAAATGAAGGAGAAAAGAAAAGAGAAGAATAGGGAAGAAATAAAAAGAATAGTCAGAGGTGAAGGTGGAGGAAAGACAAGCATGCAGGCACTGAGGCCCTTTAAACCGCCATCAGGAAAGTGGGCTGGGCTCAGAATGATTGGATTTTCAATATGCCTTTTGGTGAAGGGAAGAGTCACAGTAGACAGGCCCGCATGAAATCTGACCTCCTTGGGACACTCCAGTGTTGTCTTAGTTATCCAGTAATGGTGATGTCTCTACCCTACATAAAACAACATTTTCCTTTTTTTTTCTTAATTTTATTTGATTGTAAAGTTGCTGTACACAGGGATTACAGTTACATGAGTAAGATCATGAGTACATTTCCTCTGGAGCATTGTTACCCCCTCCTTTGTTTTCCCCTACCATTACTTCCCTCCCTACCTCCCCAACACCCCCCCCACTGGAAGTTGTAAACTTCATTTTCAACATAGTGTATTGTATATCTCATTGTTACAATGGGTTAACCTGTACCCTTGTTTCAGTATTTTGTTATTTCCCTTCCCCTCACCAAATTAGAAAAAAAATGTATATACAAGATGCAGGGCACCAGGATCAAATACAGTGACAACAGGGGTTATACCATTAAAAGAAACAAAAAAAATCACATAGTACATTATAAGCACATTAAAGACAACAGCAACGAAGATAACACCTCTGTGTCTCTACCTTTGGGTTCATTTTGCTTAGCATCATCTTATATGGTCATATGTACATAGCTTTTGAGCTTTTCTGCTCACCTGATAAGATTATACTAGATGTATTCTAATTATTGCAAGTAAGGGAAATCGTGGGACCTATATTTCTTTGGGTCTGGCGTACTTCACTTAACATGATTTGGCCAAAAGGGAACCCTATAGCACTGTTGGTGGGAACATAAACTTGTTCAACCACTCTGGAAAGCAGTATGGAGGTTCCTCAAAAAGTCTAAACCTAGAACTCCCCTGTGACCCAGAATCCCACTTTTGGGCATTTACCCAAACTATCACAAACAAGACCATACTAAAGCTACCAGCACAACTATGTTTATCGCAGCATTATTTACCATAGCTAAGATACGGAACCAACCCAGACATCCCCCAGTAGATGAACAGATCAAGAAAATGTGGTATATAGATACAATGGAATGACACCACTCCATTTGTTAGGAACTGGAAAGACTTGGAAACAACTGCATTTTTTAAAAGTCTAGAGTGTTCCTCTAAAACTTAAATGGGGAAGGCAAAGAGCATCTTACTCTACAAGGAGAAAGGTGTGGTTTCTCCTCCTGCTGCTTGACTTAGACTGCAGGCTGTTAAGACCCCTGGAAAAAAAGGGGACAGCACATGAACTCTAAAGGAGATGACCTATCCAGATGGAGCAGCCACTGCCAATTCCTGACCACTAATAAAGCCACGTTTTACTCTGTTAGATCTGAGCTCCTTTACAGTAAACATTGGAGCCCTGCAGGCTCACCATACATAGTAGATTTGTTAAGAATTTGGAGTTTGGGAAAATGTGATTATTTGTTCAATGAAACCTTCATAAGACTTATGATTTTAATGACTTTAAAATCTAAAATAAAAATAAGTCATGCATTGCTGTTTCTACTGTTTTCTTTTTTCACATTTTCTTTATTCTTTATTGCTGAATCAATTAAAGTGACTATAAAATGTGATAGCATTTCTTTACTTGCTTTATCTCTGCATTAATCTGAGGGATTTATTCATAAAAATAATTTTATGTTATCTAAATATGTGTTGAACTTGTTCAATTTCTTGAATTCCAAACAGACATGCATATGTAGAAACACACATAAAATAAGGGAAATAGAGCTGTTGTGAGAATGTGCACATTGCTTTTCTGAGAAGTTAAACCTAATACAATATTCTTACTATTTTTTAAATAGAGAAGATTCCCAAGTCTTTACAAATTATAGTGCCATTTGGATGTTTGCTTTTACCATATGCCCTCATTCAAATTGTCTTCACAGAATATTGACTTGTCTAAATTTAATGTCTTGACAGAATGGTACAAGAGCCCTCAGAATGTTCAAGCTATACTAGAACAAAAGAAAACATACGTGATCATTGCATGGAGGTTGGACGCATGTTAGCCACTAACATCCCAGGTAAATACGTGGGTTATTAATGTTTTAAAGAGGATAGACATTTTCTAAGGCAAGAGAAAAAAAAAACAACTTCCTAAACAAGGACATATTGGGGAACTAAATATCTAATGAAAGGGGGAGGTATTAGTGTATTTGTGATCTCTCTTCTGTGTACCCTTGTTCTGATATTCTCTGTCATCCCTTATTGTTCTGTGAGCTGATGTTGGAAACAGAGGACGCTAGGTCAGGCCATTAGTCTACCTCTCCCTAGGGAAGCAATGGGATCATATTCAGAATTAGTAGGGAAATCATATTTCAATTTCAATATTAAAATAAATGAGTTTAAAATCTAAACTAAATGTAAAATTATAAAAATAAGATATAAAAATATTTTTAAAAATTGGAAGGAGCTTTGGAAAATACTCTAAGCAATATATATTACTTTACGTGGGTATAAATACAATGCCTCTGAAAAAAATAAAAAATAAAAATACAGAGATTGAGAGTTATTTCCATTTCTCAGCCAAAGTTATAAAATAGTCCTATAGGGGTTAGTCAAATTTCTGTAGCTTGGACAAAATACTTCAAAATATTGACTTAAGGAAAAAAGGTGTATTTTGACTTATGCCTTTAGAGATTTTAGACTATTGTTATCTGAATTCATTTGTTTGGGGCTTGGACAAGACAGCATCATAATAAGAGAGAAAAGTTGTTTCTACCATCATGGTCAGGAAACAGAGACAGAGGAATTGGTTCAAAATATAACCACCAAGTACATACTCCCTCCAATGAATTTTTATCTCCAATGTTTTATTTTTCCATTTCTCAATAGTCCATTCAGCTATGAACCCATTAATAGATTCATCTAGAGGAGGAGTTGGAGCTCTCCTGATCTAATAATCTAGAACACTGTTTTGCAATGAGTGACAAGCATCATCACAAGAACTTTCAGGGGGTCATTTCATAAATTATAACACCTACTGTGACATTGCAAAAGAAAGCAGCATGGACACAGAGCATCAACAGTGGGAAAATTAATCTCCTATGCGCCCTGGACTCTGAGCTGCATGTTTTCTAGCTTTTAGTTTTCTAATCTGCAAAATAGTAACCTTGTCTGGTATGAGCTACTGTAGAAGACAGCATTTATGTATATGTGCCTAATATTTTGCCTAGCAAATATCAAGTGCTTGAAGATTGCTAGACTGCCTATTCCTTGAATAAATCCACATGGTAGATTCTTTTCTGTGCTCTGAGCTTCATCTTCACATGTTAGGCTTTCATGAAATGTTTCTTCATGAAGAACAAGGCTAGCAAAAGGAATCAAATAGTTCTCTCTTCTCAGAGTAAATGACATCACTTACAGAAAATGGAAGTACTTTAATATTTAAGGCTGCAAAGTTCTAATAGCTGAAGGACAATGATATTTTGCTTTTCCTTTTATCCATTTATATGTTTATGTAGCACAAGATAACTACTTAATATCACCTCTGCATACCTTTGCATGCACAGCTAATGCAAAATAGTGAAAACAAACTAGCAATAGGTACATTGAAATTAGAAAAGTGTTCTAAGTTACTGATACGACTGACAGAATATTATGGACTCTTCATTATAGATTTAAAGTCTGCAATTTTCTCATTTCCAGTCTTTTAAAATTGGATCATATTCCATGCTCTCAGGGTATTTGGCCAGTAAATACAGACTTTCACATGGGTTTCTGTTTCTTTTTCTGCACATCTGGCTGGTTATGTCTCTAATTAAATTGCATTCCAATTTGTCTTATAATTGTAATAATAATAAAACTTCTGCAAATCTAGTAAAGCTTCCCCAAGGAACTGTTTCTCCTATACCCCAGCCAGAGTACAGTTTATTCTGAACAATCAGTAGTGATTTGGATCTACTATAGTGTAGGCACCAGTGCTACAACTCAGTTTTTCTCTTCAAAGAGGGCAAGAAAAGTGGCAAAATGTTCTAAAGTTGTATTTCTTTCTTTTATTAATTCATTGAGAAAGCACTGAAACATAACTGTGAATTGTATAGATTATATTTATATGGCATAGGATTTTGGGCCATATGGTAGTAGGGTATTGGAGGAGGTATAGTTGATTGTGGTTTTGCTTGTTGTAATAAACATACAATAACTTTTCTATATGAATACTTCACCATTTAATCAGTCTTTATTTGGAATGTATGTATTCCCAACTCATTCTTTTCCCTCTTTTTCTTTTTATCTTAGAAACAATCAATTCTTAAAAATTACGTGATACCCAGCAGAGAGATTCCAAGATTTAGATCTGCAAGCAATCCTAGAAATGATGTTGGTAAAATACTTGATCATGCTGTGGGTAAATACTATCTTTCACTAGAAATAGATATGACTAGGTATCTTCAAAAATAATACTTCGAAAAAGTTACTAAAGTGATTTCTCTGATAGGAAATTGATCAGTAGAATAAATAACTAACCTCTGAAAGGGGAAAACTATCAGTCTTTACACAATAAACATGTGTCTTTATTAGTGTGTTAACTTTATTTTCTTCTTATAAGAAGACACACAGCACATAGTTTCTGCTAAGTAAGCCAGTTAGATTTGCATAATCAGAGAAGGAACATATCCAAATACATACATTAAATTGAATAGCTTTAATGGAAATAGTTTAAGTTTAGAGGCAATATCATACATTGAGATCTATTCATGTGTTTTGCTCATTGTTTGGTTAAACAAGTGTTCTACCGCTCAGCCTCATCCCCATTCAATATTATTTTAAATACTAATATGATGATAATTTCTATTTACTCATATGTTCTAGTCTAGATAAATTTGGGAGACTGATAGGAGGGTATTTTTATGATTAAAGGTTACCACTAAATCTGTGTTGCATTTTCCAGACCTGATCATTTGACCTTGTATAATGTGTCTCAGAGTCTTTGTCATTGATTTTAATTAATAATCAATAATAATAAACTCAAGGTAGCTAAAAATTATGATTATTTAACATAGCTGATATATTCTGTTTTGGAGACTTGATAAGGTAAACCATATATCTTAGAGATAAACAAACCATAGAGGTTCTTTCACCAATTTATGATGTTTTAAAATCAAGAAAACAGAGATGCCATTGAAATAACATCCGCTGAGTTAATTAAGTCAGTATCCCATAGAAGGTAATGTAAAACTCTAAAATTACACTTTAGTAATAGAAATTCATACCAAAGTGAAGCATATATAGTCACCAACATGGGTACCTTGTTATAAGGACTCAGGAAAAAAGATAAATACAAATATGTAAATATATATTTACTGTAAACTTTAAAAAATGTTTGGTATGAAGAATCACTTAGATGTACAAAATAGTATTCATATGACAATACAATATATGATAATGAATGAAACAAAATTAGCATGGGTATTATGAAGAAGAAATAAGGGGTAAGGTTAAGAGGGCCATTTAATAAGACTTGGACTAGAAATAGGCTTTCAAATTTGCTAAGGGTAAGGAGGAGACAGAGGTAAGTGAACAAGGATTGGTAAGGAGTATGAGTAACAAAGGTAAGGAGACGGTACTAAGACTGGCAAGTAATAAAGAATATAAAGAGTTTAATATCCTTATTTCATTTACTATCTTTAAGTAGTTGTACAAAGGAGTTGTCAGTCAACAAAACACTTTATGAATCAAATGAGTATCTCTAGGACCACAAGGAGAAATTGTGTCAGCTAGAAGTTGCTGGAGACATAGATCTACCACATGCGGAACATTTTTTATAGAAAATATGTAAATGCAGAGAGCCAGTTCTAATAAATAAGGTGTTTTACTTCCTGGGAAGTCTGGTGGATATCTCCGAGGGATAAAGGAACAGATAAAGAGAAGGGCCACCAAGAAGCCACCCTGTAGTAACCTTTTTTGACCTATCTCCAACTACTCCTCTAATTGGAATATGAAGTGCACCCCGTAAAACCAACACCATTTAGCAAGAAGAGTATTGAAATTGATTTGAACATAGAGCTGTAGCTCTGGTAAATGTCCCCCTCTCCAGCTAAGCATTCTTTCAAGAACACCTCAGCTAATGACGATCTATCTCTTCAGCTTTGATTTCCCTTCGACCTTGCTCTTATTGAGTTAAAAAACAAGCAACAGCAATAAAAAAAAAATTGTTATGTAACCTGTAAAAAGTTGTTAGGGAGTACAGTGCTGATGGAAAGCATCAAGATGAAAGGCTTTCAAAGACAGGAGTCAAGGTGAGTAGAAAGAAATAGGACAAGAAGGAATGGGGAAATCTGGGAACTTGAGGAGGTTTACAAAGCAAAATGAACATAACCTGAAGGAGGAATTGGTAGGGTTAATGTATTGGCTGATACTGCTAGTAGAACTTTTTAGTGTGCTAAAGTGACCCGCCTCTGTATGAGTTAGCAAAGGACTTCCTCACAGAGGATTCAAATATCTGTGGCTCCAAGTCACTGGGCTGGAGAATTGAGTTGAATATTGCAGAGGAAGAGAGAAGTTTGGAATTATTTTTATTATGTCTGAGGGGTAGTGAAAAGAAAGAGTTGAGCTGAAAAGCATATTTTTTTTTTATTATTGTAGTGGTAGTCTTAGCAAAACTATGTAAAGTTCAGGCAAGAGCAGGAACAAAAGTTGTCTATTGTGATGGTCTAAAAACTGCAGGTTTTGCATCACACAGAGCATCTGGGTATTTCAGAATTATTTTGCATCTTGCATAAAAACAGACTTCACTGATTTTTTCTTTCATATTATCTCATCATTTATCCTCGATTGTGAATTGATGGTAGACCTATGTTTGTTAAATACACGTTTATTTACTCATCAGTGAAAAAATGTCCTAGCACAGTGTCTCATGTTTGTAATATTTACTCATTAGGAGGCTGAGATTGGAAGGATCGTGGTTTGAGAACATCCTGGGCAAAGAATTTTAAGAAACCACTGCTCGACAAATAGCTGTTTAAGTAAGCTTTCACAGACGTGTTATTCTAGCTATGTGAGAGAGACTGAGAACTAGAGCCATGAATTCCAGGTTAGCTTGGGCAGAAAAATTCACAAGATCATCTCTGTGGGAAAAGATGTGTGTGGTAGTGTGTTCCTGCCATCCTAAAGGACAATAAGCAAACACTACCTGAAATACAACTTGTACTAAGAATGACTGGATTTGTGGCTCACTGGTAGAGTACCTGGCAAGCACAAGGCCCTGAGTTCAAAACTCTAGTACTATCAAAAATGAAAATGAATTAATAAAAATATGAACATACATAAGATATGATTTGTTTTAAATTTCTGGAAAAACAACAGCAACCACATATTATTGTCCTAACCCATAGACACTCCTAATGCTATTCAGGAACAATGTTGAGTGCTTTAAAACATTAATAGATATTTGTTAAATTAGGGTTTCAGGTTATGCAAAATTAATTAATCCAGCAACATTAATTTGTTATTTATGGCAATCCCTACATACTATACTAGGTCCTGAGAACTAATGTATGCCTGGATATGCATCATTATGCTGATATCCCTAATTTTCTATAATAAATACATTCCAGAAAATTAATGTAAAAATGGAGTCATATTTAAGTGAACTAACAGAGCTTGATTTCCAGGGGGGACCCTGAGGTAATTCTTTTGTTATGTGGAAATTCTTTTTTCTAATGAAAATCATCATATTCTAATTTATCTTCTCAGTAAACCTTGATTTCTTTATGCAACCATTTCCTAAATAGGAATACTTGCTGTATATTCTTCCTAGTTTGTGGGGTACTAGCATTTCAACTGGCTACAGAGTTTTTTTAACTAATCATTTTCTTTCTCAACATTAGAAAATGTTGAATGGCCAAACACTCATCAAAAATGTCAAAAATGTTTTCATTTTTGAAAATCTACTCTAAATGCTGAAGTGGCTTGATTAGGTTAAAGTGGTTTTTATATCATTTTCTATAACCACTTAACTTAAGGGTAACTTTTAATGACATCGTACGAAGAGCTTATAGAATTTTAAAGCAATCAGTGTTTTTTTCCCAATATAGTCAGAAGAAAATTAAACCAATTTGTGCTACATATAAGGACTTATTCTGTATTCTATATTTATGTTATTAAGTTAAGAATATGCAATATGAATTTTTAGTTTTATGATGTTACCATATATTTGAAAAAATCACTTATATTTTTTCAGGCTTTTTATGCGGATCTATTTTAAGCCTTGTGTAACAACAAATTGGCATGTAATTTTATTCCATCTTTTGAAAATTAAAGCATAAAGTTTCCAAATCTACTAAAGTAAAACTCATTTTGATGTTCATTTTATGTTTGAGGCTCTGTTCCTCTCTCTATTCACAGCATCAATTGGTTCTAGGACCAGAGGTAGGAGAGTAGCCTTACTGTACCTAAAATATATATGTACATGTATATATAGAGAGAGATAGAGAGATATAGATATAGATATGTGCATATAATTGCCATCAAATAGTACAGAAGAGATCCAATTCAATATGTCAGTTTATGAGTACAGTGCATTTTGATCAATGTCATTCTCCCCAATCCTTTTTTTATTGTGAAAATACTGTACAGAGGGGTTACAATTACATGAGCAAGGAAATGAGTAAATTTCTTATCACGCATTGTTACCTCCTCCTTTGTTTCCCCTTACCATCCCTGCCCTCCCATTCCCACACCCCCCCACCAAAGTTGTAAAGTTCATTTTTTGACATAATGTCTTGTACATTGTACATATTATTGTTGCAATGGGTCCACCTGTATCCCTATTTAAACAATTTGTTTTTTCCCTTCCCCTCTCCAAATTAAACCAACATCACATAGAGTAAAAACAGGGGTTATACCTTGGGGGAGGGACATACAAAGCAACAAAGAAATCATCTTATAAATATGTTAGAAACAATAGTAAGAAAGAAAAACCATTTGAGTCCCCAATCTTTTTAATTATTAGATGTTCTTCCATGTTAAGGAGAGATTTAGAGTGGCTACATCCTTATAAATATAATGCATACAATACATCCTATATTATGTATTTCTTCTGAGACAAAGAGTCCTAAATAAATCAGTCTGAGTATCAGAAGAATGACAGGATAATGTCTGAGGGTTCTTGTTTCTCTAGCTCTTCATCAGTGTTTGTATTACAGCTATTCTAGTAGGCACCATGTTATCTTATTGTAATTTTCATTTGCATCATCCTAATGAATAATAATATAGGGATGTTTTCATGTACTTACTGGTCATTCATATATCTTTTTTGGTAGTGTTAATAGAGAGTTTTCTGGATCGCTCATCATTTTACAAAATTAACTATTTTCTAAAAACATAGAACATACCACCTGATCTATGAGTATATCTATCCTTTGGAAAGCGATAAAACTTCAATTTTTATCTACTTGTTGTACTATATTTGAAGAACTGATGGAAGAACTCATGGACTAGACACTAAACTAGTATTTATTAATTTTTCAAATTTTAACATTATATTGTGCCAGTACTGGGCTTGAACTCAGTGTCTGGTCACTCTCCCTGAGCTTCTTTTTGCTTGTTTGGATTTCTTTTATCCATTCCTGGATGCCTGGCCAGCCAACAGATGGCTGATACCCGGACAGGGAAGGTCCTGCCAAGTTTCGTCTCTTATCTTCGTTTTGCTCCATATAGAACCACCAATGCATGGATACCAAGAGTCCCATTTTATCCCTAAATGTGGTTCACAGCAGCCTAGAAGGCACAGTCCTCTGTGTGGCTCTTAAGAGGGCAACAGAGCCACTAAGCAGCCAGCCTCATGTGCAATAACCCTGTCCCATCCACTAGTTTGCATGAAAGGAAACAGTAACATTCAGTCCCCTATCTTTCAAGTGTCTGGTCTGGCTACAGGCAAAGCAGGAGCTTCTCAATAGAAGGAGATGCTGGATTTTCCTCCTGGAGGATTCAGGAGCTTGTTGTGGAAGCGAGGCCAGGGCCCCATGGCTGTCCATGAGCCCCATGGGCTCATGGCTGTCCACTGCAGAAAGGAAGGGGGGAAGGAAGGAAGAAAGGAAAAGAAGAAAGAAGGAAAGAGAAAGGAAGCAAGAGAGAAAGAAAGCAAGAAAGGAAACAAGCAAGAAAGCAAGAAGGACAGAAAAAAGAAAGATGATAGATTCAATGAGGTAATAGACACCATTAAAAATATCATAGTAATTTTATAAAATCTGTAAATTTCAGAATGTGAATGGAATTGATGCTAATTTTAGAGTTTTTCTGACTACTTTGTCAGAAATAAAGCAATATAATAAATAAAGAAAAGATATCATACTTTTCACTCCTCATAATTCTTTCCTCTCATATAACTATTGATGAATTTACCATTTTGCTAATTTTCACCTGCTGAATCAAAGATAGTATTTTCTTAATCTGAAGACAAATTTACATTTTTCTATAGAGAAGTCTGATCTCACAGAAAACCAAGATAGATCTTTCCCTGGAGCACACAGTATAGACAACAACCAAAATATCAGATGTTTGATGAGACAGCACACACTCTAGCCTGACTGGTCAATTCTGTTTAACATTAAATAAAGCTACAGGCTTTGCAGAGAACCATTCTGTGAGCCCACCCTGCATTCAGTGCCATTTCCCACAGTCTGGCAAGTCTTCAGATAACAAGAGCTTTTTGAATAAACTTTGCTTTAAAAATTGCACAGCCCACTTTCAAACACAAATTCACCCCTAAAGCAGTTGTATTCACCTTAACCAGCTCTGAGGCAAACAGTATGATTGAAAGCACATTCATAATTCAATATGGTTAAATGACACAATCCTCAGAGAGAGCACTTCACTGGACAGTGTGGAGTGAGATGATGTTCCTAGTTGATTCCGTTCCTTGCAAGCAAGCTTTGTAATTGGAGAAACTGAGAGTATTGACTTCAGCTATATGCCCTGTTGGTGTCAAAATGAATTCTCATCAGTCTCACTAATGGCCAGAGTGAAGGATGTTTTTGGATCAAAGTAAAAATGACAAATTGCATTTTGTCAGATTTCTGGAAATACTAGTTATAAAAACGGGGGAGGGGGAGAGAGAGAGAGAGAGAGAGAGAGAGAGAGAGAGAGAGAGAGAGAAAGAGAGAGAGAGAGAGAGAGAGAGAGAGAGAGAGAGAGAGAGAGAGAGAGAGAGAGAGAGAGAGAGCAGGTTGAAAGTTGGATGTGTTTGTGCAAGAAAACTTAGCTTTTCTATATGTCACAATGTTCTTTCCTGTATATCAGTGCATTTGTGGTCCCTGCTGTGTGAAGTTGTGGTTATGACATGCATTTTCATAGGAAGAATACTAGGCAAGAAGCGTTCAAGTGAGAAGCATTTTAGTCTTGTGGTTTGAGACAGAGTCTAGGGTGTCAGAGACTCATAACTGTTGCATCCTAGAAAAGTGAACCATGACAACTTACTCAGTAGCGCAAACTGTGATAAATCACTTAATATCTCAGCTTTCTAATCTGTTACATGTTGGTTAAAAATGGTCACTTTCCCATGAGGCTGTTTAAGGATAAAATAAAACACTGTGTGTAATTCATTTACCTTAGTGGAAGGCACATGGTAAGTGCAAGGTACATCTTATCCTGTTTTACCAACCGTAAAGGCCACACCAACCAAAGGCACTAACTTCAAATAGGACTCCCATGAAGGGTCCCACTTACTGTTTCCATTTCCTAATCTCTTCCCTCCATTTCGTTCTGCCTCCTCCTGTGCTGCATATATGAATTTACTTAAGTAAACAATATTCAGCCAACACAAACACAGTGATCTCCTGCTAGGCCCCCAAATGATGATGAATACTCAGGAAGATTTTAGATGCACAGTTTACAGCTCACAGAACCTTGCAACTTTGAATGGAGATAAGCCATATGCATAAGTGATAAATGCCGCATCACAAATCGCTCTTAAGCTTCTGAACTAGTATCCTCGAGGTTCAGGAAAAAGGAGCACAATGGAAAGAAATGGGAAAGAGGAGTTTCTGTCATATTATTTTTTTACTGTTAGTATTGCTGAATTTTAAGGGCATGAACAAGACTTAGCTAAACATTAAGATTATACTATTTGTAAGTGAAGAAGAGAGACCAAGAGCAGGCAAGTTTGTTAGCTCAAGAGAGTGGCAAGCAGGGAAGAAGTTGAAAGGAGAGGTAAGAAAAGCAAGGCTCCGTGTGGCTATGCATGCTCACATGGTATTACAAGGGTGGACCAGCAACTTTGGGGTCAGCAGTTGAAATCTTTGATATCAGTAGCAGCATCCTTTTCCCGATGTCCACAGTAGCAAGATACCAGCATCTGTGAGTGTAATCAATCAGGGGTGGGTGATTTCTGGACATAGAAGCTTTAGTATCCTCACTCACTTTGAATGGACACAAAAGATAATAAAACCACTGTCCATCCCTCACTCAGTCCCATATTTTAATTTGATCTTTAGCTAAAACTGTATGTGTTAGAAAATTGGTGGTGGATATTTCCTTCCAGAAACACTGCTCCTTTCATTGCCTGAGATTCATTGCTTGTGGAATTGGCCCCAGTTTTAAGCAGCAGCTGGGAAACTGTCTCCTTAGCCTTCGGGCCACTATTGACTACAAGTCTTCCAGCACAACCAGATGAATGGAATCGGGTACAACTGTAGTAGGTTGGACTAATTAATCAATTTTATTTTACTTTATATACTTGCAGTTGAGATGGTTACATTTAATATGCAAATTTATGTAAATTAAAATTCAAATACATGCAAACAGAGATGCAAATATGTGTCCCTAGATTTGCTAGGGAAAAAAAAAACCTGGTAGCCCTACTGTAAGTTCCTAAAATTCAATTGGGGGAAGGGAGAGAGAACTTGAACCCCTCCTGCAGCTTGATCTGCTTTTCATTTGTTAATATATGCAAGTTGAAAATGAAAATAAAAACATGTTTTACTTCAGCTGCTCCCTATGTTATGAAATAGAAAGCTGAAAATCTGCAACAATAACAGGAACAAAATCTGTGAGTCTCCTCATTGAGATAAGAATTTCAGTTTTATTTATTCCAAAATCATCTGCCTTTAGGCAATGAGTCTCATAAGTGTAGGTTTCTTACTTTTATTTGATCAGATTGAAGCTATAACTAAACCCAGAGGAAATGCTCTTCGAGTCCTGAAACAGAAGCCCAGCTTTGAGTTGTAAATAAACGATGTGGGAATATACAATAGAAACATAAGAGTAAAGGAACATTAACAATGAAAAAGTATATGTGATTAATTCATGTTAAGCACATTTTATTTAAGACCATTATTTCTAAATTAGCTGAAGTGAAAGGACAAGGACCTATTTTACACACTTCAAAATAGAAACCTTGTAAAGGAAAACACAGGCCAGAAGTTTAATTTAGAATATATTACAATGAAGCAGATAGCATCTGATACTTACAATATTGCTTGTTACAGTTACTTATAAGAGAATCTGAATATTAGAAGAGTAGTAAATGAATGAGCAATAATGATCAGAAAGGGCAGTGGCCCATGTATCCGAAAAGCTAGATTTACTACTGGCTCTGCCCCTTCATGCTATATGACAACTGACTACACAAAAGACATTGGACTCAATTTTCAGATTGGTAAAAATAAGTTGGGGGAAAATAGCTGATATCCCTAAAGACTATGTTGCCTTTTCAACGAAAGCACTAAAGTACTAAATAGATGTTAATTACTTTTACAGAAGCTTATCTGTGGTCATTGCCAAGTTTTCCTTTCTGGGAACTCTTGAAACCCTAAGGACTTGGTTATAGGTTCAATTTGATCAATTAAAGATTAAAAAAAACTACATGAGAAACTTGAGGGCTCAAGACAGATTTTGGAGCAAGCAAAACTTGGGGTTGTTTTGGGAAGGAGACTTACAGTGAAATGGAGTAGTGAAAGAAGACTTTTTAAAATCACTGATCAGTTCTTTTCCTCTGCATAATGAGATTATTTGGTATGTGAATTAAACGGCCCTTTCCAGTTCTCTCAGATTTTGTGATTTTACTGCCTATGGACTCCTATCTCGACACACAGGACTTTGTATTTTGTATATCAGGATGGACTATATTGAATGGCTTTTCAAGTTCTTGACATCTATCTTTTTTTCCAGGTTTGATCAATTCTTGGCACAGTAGCTTTCTTTTAATTACTGGATAAAGTCATTTGTGCTGAAGAATGTCAATGGCTTAGTCTTTTTTTTTATTGGCCTGTACTAAATTCTTCACTGTAAGGCATTTCATCATTGAAGTAATTTGGAAAATAATTTATTTAATGTGAATTTTATGAATGAATATTGTTAGAAAGTTAGTATAAGTAAAACATGGTCACTGAACATAAGCATTTAAAGTCTAGTGGGACAGAAAAAAAAATCCTACCCATGTCCAACACATTTAAAAATTTCCCCATCCCATTGGGTGGAGGTAGAAAACTCTTCGAAACACAGCTTTCTGGAGACTTGTAAGCTAAACTATATTTGCTTTGATAGCCACTCATCTTTCCTAATAGCCAATTGTAAGGATCTGGACCCTGCTTTAAGAAAATTAATCACACAGTGCTGGGTTCAGGAAGAGAGGCAAAGGCATGCATCTGCGCATGTGTGATGTCACTGAGGACTCCTTTGAATGCTATAGGTAAGAAAAACGAAAAGGCTGACAGTGGTTACAGCACAGGTGAGAAGCAGCATCACACACTGGCAGTCTTTGGCAAGTGCTCTCTGTTCTTGCAAACAAAGAAAGAGTTGGAGACAAATATGAGCTCAGGGTTTCCATCCCATATTTACAAGGAGAATAGGTCTATCCGTCAAAAAGAGAAATGTAAGTGGTTTGGGGTGGGAAACTCCTGGAGCAAAAGTTTAACATAGTATAGAATGTGGCTTGCTGTAGATGTGATTTGTTAACAAGTTTTGTAAGAAATACAGTGTAAACAACAAATTAGACCCTAGTAGAGAGGGGAGTGGCCTTCACAACCTAGAGGACTTCTATGAAATGTTAGGTATGGGCTAGTTTGTAGACAGAGGAGTGGGAGAGAACAGGCAGGCTGTTCTTATCTTTGGGGATAAAGTGTAGCTACCCCAGGAAGAGGCAGACACTTGGCAACCTAGAAAAAGATGTGATTTAGTAAACTGCGGTGTTTAGGAAGAGAGAAGAGTGCTGCAAAAGGAATGAATTGAAGGAGAGCAGACAGCATTTTTCTAATATCTAATTATAACTGAGACAACGAGAATGAGATAGTAGATTCTACTACTAGTATTGCATCCTGGATCAAACAAACGTAATGCTATGGGAACTAGGGAGAAATGTGGAAAATTAGCTATGACATTGTAAATGAAAAAAGTAGGTACATTTACTTTTAAAGGTGCAATTGAAAAGGTAGAAGGGAAAACTTGGGAAAATTTTAACAGAAATTGTGTGTGACTAACAGAGCTAGGAGTGATGTCAGCCTCCTCTTTCACGTTTATGTTTTTGATCACATTGCCTTTGTAATTGAATAATGTTGCTGCTAAGTATTGGTACTTTGATTTTTGTTAATGAGAAGAGAATAGAGATCTTAAATGAGGCATTCATTTTGAGGAAAGGCTAAATGAGTTCCTGGCATATCCCTGAGGGAAGAAGGATGTGTAGTGGGTCAAACATAAAATTGTCATTTTATTTTGCTCAGAGATGATTTACTTTCAGCAAAACATCATCTATTATGTTGAATTAATATTAATTTGCATTTTATTTGCTTTATGGTTATTTAAACAATTTGTTTTTATTTAGAATTGAATATGAGCTAAGTGTATGAGATTTCTTTCTGCTTTAATGATTGCAAGGGTCCATGAGATGCATATTTATGTTTTAGCTATTTGTGATATCTATGCATATTTGATAAAATATGTATATATTTTATTACATAAATTATGTTAAATTGAATATAAATTGTATGAATACATTAGTAATAGTTGCATATTATTGCATATAGTTGTTTGTTGTATACTTATTGATAATTCATAGTACATGCAATATAAGATGTCTTTTCCCCTTGAAAAGGAGGAATTTTATTTCTTAGGTTTGACATATGCTGCCATAATTCAGGGCTACTGAGCATTTGAAATGTGGCTGGTTCCGATTGACATATGCTAAAAGTGTAAATATACACTTTTATGAAGACTTTTATTAAGAAAGAAGATATTTTAGTAATAATTTTTATGTTTATTTTACTTTGAAATGATATTACTTTGGATATGCAAGGTTAATTACATATATACTATTAAAATTAATTTTCTGCATTATATATTTTTACTACTTTAAATAGGTTATTCAAGCAAATTGCATGTGTGAAAGTCTGATTTTATTCTCTGGACAATTTTGGTCTGTATCATGAATTGCCCGGCAGATAGACATACTTACAAAAAGTGCTGTGTTGAATACCAAATGCTGTCTCTGTTTATTTTAGACTCAGAGGCCAATGAAGGAAAAGGTCTTAGACTGAGATAAGTATTTGTAAGCACTTTATATTGCAGAAGAATTCTGTTACAAAGCAAAGACTGGCAAATTTGAGTAGTACACTCAGTACCCTTTGACCAGCTAAGGAAACAGCCAGTTGGAAATTTTGTGAATAAAGAAAAAATTCAGGTGTCCACTTGTAGGTTCACCATATATTGCTAACATGAGAGAGGTCATTTTACCCTCCTTACAAAACTCTTTTGGGAATATTCCCCTCAATAACAGATAATTCGCCACTAGCCAATTAAACTTGGTCATTTCTCTAAGGCTAAAGCCAAGTTTCATGTGCTCCAAGATCAAGTCATCTTCCATAAATTTCAAAGCCTCACTTGTCTTCTATATCAGGTGGACTTGTATTTGAATAATGTGTGAGCAAGCTTTGTCATCAATATACCGGTTCAATGGAGAAAAATTTCATAATATGAGATCTGTCCCACAGGAGTCTTTTTTTTCTTTTGCTCATAGTGGCTACAATGAACTAAGTGTTTCCTTGTAATTATAATGTGTTAGGTATATTCAAACACATTCATATACACTTTACAGAAAGTGTATGTGTAAGTATCTGCATTTGTGTATGTAAATATATGTATTTATAAATGCATATTTATGCAATATCAAGTGATAGGCAAAAATGATTATTAAGATAATGTGTTGGAGAAGAATAGCATTTTATACTGCTTTTAATCATTCAGCTTAATTTCCCTATAGTCATCAAAAACTATTCTATTTCCTGTAGTTTATAAAAATGTTTTCTTAAATTCTAATATATGGACTTTCCTTTGATAAAGGGGGGAAGTGTTTACTCTCTGTAGAGATTCCTTAGACTATTTTTTTTTAGTTTACTCCATTGGAAAAAACCAGTTTTGTATTTAGTTCAAACATACTTAATAAGAACAACATGAAAAAAAAGAACAACATGAAACACAATGGAAAGTTTTAAGAAAAGAAGAGAAGACTCACAGCACAATAAAGTCCATTGTGAATTCCCTCAAATATATTTCATTATTTACTTGCTTGATAAATTATATACCATCTCAGAACTTATTTTGAATTAAAATAACTGTTAGTACTTTCTTTAGGAAAACATAATATAATTTGGAAATGTCATTGTATGTCTAAAAACATACATTGTATGTCTAAAACATACCTTATGTTTTAGAAGAAATCTATATGCCATCTGTATTACCCTACTTGGGCAACTATAACACAATACCACAGACTGACTGGTTTAAATAACATAAATTTATTTTCTCACAGTTCTGGAGGGTGGCAATTCTAAAAATCAAAGTACAGGTCTATTTAACTCCAGCTGAAAGCTCTCTTCCAGGCTTGCCGATGATTGTTTTCTTTATGTGTCCTTACATGGAAGTAAATAAGACAATGGCTTCTCATCAAAAGCTTCTCTTTGACAAACACCAACTATGTCAGATTAAGGCACCATCCTTTTGACTTACTTTATCCTTAGCACGTCCTTATAAGACCTATTTTGTTATATGCTCACATTGAGAATTAAAGTTTTGTTTAAGATGTGAGTCTTGGCTATAAGAATATCCAACTCATAACATCCTATCTTGCCCAAACCATACCAACAAAATTTCTAATTATGAGAACTAGGTAGCAGGCAGCCATTTACTACCTCCTTCAAGGCACTTGGGTTGTGATTCTAAGCAACGGAGCCCCTAAAGATAGCTTGAGATAGAAATATGGGTGATCATACCCAGCAGCCACAGGAATGCTGAGCATTCAGTCTTGCTTTGCCACAGACTTCTTTATGACCCTAAGAATCTCCTCATATTCTCTGGGTCTTAATTTCTTCATCTGAAATACAAGGACTCCTATACTTTGGTCATTCCAGTGACATGAGGAAGCAACTATAAGAGGCCCACAGTCCAGTACAGTCTGTGAATAAAGCAAGATACCTTGTTCTAATCTTTAAAAGGGAGGGACCGGTGGAGTGGCTAAGACATAGAGCAGCTACCAGCAAATGTGATGCCCTGAATGCAGTCTCCAATACCACCACAAGAAAAGTTGGATTGGGAGCAGTGTTCACTGTGGATTAACATCAGGTAATATAGACAGTTAATGTGTTGTCGTTGAGATGCATAACTGACTCCTTTCTCACTGTATTCACTATATTATAGATTCAAAAACAAAGACCATGTAACCAAGATTCCATTGAAACACTGTAGTCAAGATATGGAAAAGCCCAGATTCCCTTCAGCGTACTAATGGATCAAGAAAATGTACAAATGAAGTTTACTCACATATTAGGAAGAATGATACTATATCATTTGCAAGGAAATGGATGGATCTAGAAAAAAAAATTTAGTACATCAAGCCCAGAGCAATAAAGGACATAGGTTTTCTCTTGTATGTGGGAGTTGAATCTAAATTATAAATATACTAGTAAGCACATACATGATCATATGAAAGTGTACACAAATATATTAACTGAAGCATTGTATATACAGGGAAGAATTCAAATGAAATGACTCCCCCCAGTGAGCTCACAGTCAAACAAAATGAATGCCTGGGAAGCTGGTGCTTGAAGTGTGAAGAGGGAGGTCAAGGGTTACAGAAGACACAGGAAGAGAGAAAAAGGAGAGAATATAGTCACAAAATGTATCACATATCCTATGAAACTATGAAAATTGTGGGGGCTGGTTGGAAGGGGTGGGGGAGAAGGATGAAAGGTGCGTTATTGATCAAGATGCATTGCACTCACAAATCGGCACATTGAATGATAACCCTTCTTGTACAACTACTTTTTGGGGGTGGGAGTGGTGGGTCTTGAACACTGGGCTTAAGCTCTGTCTCTCAGCTCTTCAGCTCAAGGAGAGCACTCTACCGCTTGAGCCACAGCACCACTTCTGGTTTTCTAGTGGTTTATTGGAGATAAGAGTCTCACAGACTTTTCCTGCCAGGACTGGCTTTGAACCATGATCCTCAGATATCGGCCTCCTGAGTAGCTAGGATTACAGGCGTAAGCCACCTGTGCCTGGCTCTGTACAACCACTTAAAGATAATAAAAGTATAATTCAAAAAAGAAATTAATTTTCCAGAGCAAAATAGATTCTTTCAATGAAATTCATTTGATTAGGATTGGAAGATGGCCATCTTCTTGCTGTTTGGTTTGCTTTTTCTAGTAAACAAGACTGGGAAGCTAAAGTTCATCTGAAAGAGTTACATGAGTGTTAAGTCTTTAACAGCATGGATGTCAAGAGACAGATGCACCAATGATGTTGCGCTGGTTCATTATTCCTGTGTTCAGTCATCTGCTTAATGATTAATGAGAACCAGTTGGACCTACAGTGGCTTTCTTCTTTCTGGCTTCCTGATTTCTTTATCACATTTATGACATAACATTCTTGAGCTCCATGACATTTCTCTTTGTTCTTTCCCTTGCTGAATTATTCATGTTAATAGCAATACTGATTCCTTACCCACAGACACAGGCTGGTCATGGTGAACCTGGGTGTCAACTCCCAGGTCCCATGCTGGGAGTCAACTAAGTTGGTCAACTGAATTTACAGAGAGTTCTACTCAGGGTTGGTTCATTTACACAGGTTATTTCATGAATTCTATAAATTCATGGAGTAGGACATTTTTGTAGGCTCTTATTAATATAGACTAAAATGAAGGAGGAAAGGTCCTATCACTCATGCAGTTACATTTCAGTGAAGAAAACAGAAAATAAAATATATTTATAGAGTAACAGGATAATTTGACAGAGAAATGGCTAAACATAATCAAATAATAGGTATAAGGAGAGGGAATATTGAAATTAGTAGTAATATTTGACAAGAATCATAAAAAGCAAGAGTCAACAAACAAAATTGCCAGCATAAAGATTATTGCTTAAAGAATCAATGGGTGCAGGCATTCCAGATTGTGAGCAGGTTTGATAGACACTGGTAATGTAGAAGATCAAGTGGTACTGGAATTTAGTGAATAAGGAAAGGGAGTTTTTCAAGGTGAAATTGGAGAACTAGGTAAGATCACATGAGACTTCCTCAGGTCATGGCCAAGAGGGGAATTATTAAAGATGGAAAATGTCTCATTTCTGATGAAGAAAAAAACATAATATGACATACATTTTAAGCAACCAGTCTTGCTGCTGGGTGAAATGAATAGTAATTTCAGTACTTCTATTGAGATGCAAGCATGGCTACTGTTGCAGGAATCTAAGCTATCTATAATGATAGTTTTCATCAAACAATGATGAGATGCTGAGGAGAAAAGAATTAAGTAGGGTTTTTAGCTCAAGCATTGCTTAAGCAAATGGCATATTTTCATGGGAGTAAAAAAGATTCACAAGGCAAGAGTTTGGGGACATTAAAGAAAATAACACAAATTTTTTTGGGGGGGTCAGTTGTGGCGCTTGAACTCTGGGCCTGGG
This sequence comes from Dipodomys merriami, assembly GCF_024711535.1. NCBI lineage: Eukaryota > Metazoa > Chordata > Mammalia > Rodentia > Heteromyidae > Dipodomys > Dipodomys merriami. The sequence continues at coordinate 27,159,825 of NW_027203381.1, read as the reverse complement.
CGCTGTCCCTCAGCTCTTCAGCTCAAGGCTAGCACTCTACCACTTGAGCTACAGCGACACTTCAGGTTTTCTGGTGGTTTATTGGAGATAAGAGTTTCATGGACTTTCCTGCTCGAGTTGGCTTTGAACCGTAATCCTCAGATCTCCGCCTCCTGAATACCTAGGATTACAGGAGTGAGCCACCCGCACCCAGTGAAAATAACACAATTTTGAAGGGAGTAAAAAATGAATATAAGAACAGATGGTAAAATGAGCTAATTGTTAATGTAATGACCTCATGCTTACAATTGTTAAAGACATGGGCTTTGGGGTTTATGAGCAGCTGTGGGTTCAATCCTCAAATATTAGTTACATAGTATTATTAGAAATTGATCTCTTCTATTCTTAGGTTTCTCTTCTGAAAACCAAGGCAAGGCTATCTACTAAAATGATGCTTTAAGGATTAGAGGAGAAAATGGACAGAAATCACACATGGAAAATAATCTATCACAAAGAAAACAGCATAACTTCCATTTCTGTTCTCATGATAGATGAAATACTCTGAGCTCCTACTCATATAAAACATCTAAAATTTCTGCGTAATAATGTAAGCATTGATCTCTTAAAATACATTTTAAAATGTATTTCTAAGCTGGAAAAGAATTAAGAGAAGTTCAAAAGCCAAAAATCAAAATGAAAAGTGAACGGCAGTGAGTCAAGGTCACGCACACCGGCTTTTTCTGGCTGTTGGGAACACTGGGCTTCCACACAGATCTTTTGAGCAGAACAGGGATAGGAGATACTACCTCAATTCCATGGTACATAAGTGGTCTAAGGAAAGTCTCCTTAATAAAACCAGCAGCACAAAGTATTACAAATAAATCCAGTTTGCCAATACATACATCAAGGAAACGTCAAATTCATTTTGTTAATGCCACTGTATAGAAGATGGAAAACAAATTGCCCCTCCCCCCCAAATTTGCTTTCTTGTTTTAACCTTGTGTCCCTTGTACCGCTATCCATCATTTAGTGTCTGCATTGCCTTAAGTACTTCAAGTTAGACTCTATGCTATAGTGGTGCCAATGTGATCTTGGTTAACCAGCGAAAGCTTTCCAACTTCAAGGATTTCCACAAGTAAACATTTCCATTCAAAAATCTTATACATGTCTGGGAACTGGTGGTTCATGTCTGTTATCCTTGCTACTCAGGAGGCTGAGATCTGAGTGAGGATCATTGTTTGAAGGCAATCCAGGCAGGCAAGGCCACTGGACTCTTACCTCCAACATATTACTCAGAAAAAGCCTGATGTCTTGAGCAAAAGAAGCTCAGGAACAGCACTCACAAAACAACAACATCAGCAACAAACTATAAATGGTAGTTGTTACTATGACATGATGTGTAGAAATGACCATGGCAGTAGAAAAAAGTTTGGCCAGACTTAGCCACAAATTTTTATTCCAGACGGAGTAGTGATCTGTTGAGTCAGCTGTGTCTTCTGTACCTCAATGGACCATGCTTGAAATTGGACACTTGGGTCCTCCTTCCATTATCTTCAACTGGATTTGCTTCTCCATGAGTTCTGTCTGCCATCACCAAATTAGAGAAGACTGAAATCACTGTCTCCTTGCAGTGGTACAATCTACCGTCCCCTCTCAGCTGGTGTTAGAAAATTTTCTTCAGAATGAATGAATTTGATGCCTGTTTAAATGAAGGGTTTTGCACATGTGTTCTGTAAGAAATGTTAAGAAACATGTGTGTCATGATGGATTGATTGATTGATGATTGTGTTGGGGATTGAACCCAGCACCTAGCATTTGTAATATCCTCTCCCCAAGAAATATTTAATAAATAAATTTCTGAGGTTTTTAGTTGAAAAATTAAATAAACCAACATAAAAGTTAAGCGTCAGCTTTTAACTACTTAGTCACTAAACAAGCTCAAATAACAGCCTACATAGAGGTTTCTATACAGGACTGTTAGTCCCAGAGTTAGAAGAAATACCTTTATTATTTTTTTAACCTCTAAATCATCATAAAACTCAAGTTAATGACTAAAATTTTTTTTCTCCAAGACTCTCCAGAGGACCACGTTTCATACCTTCCCTTGTGGAGAATTTGCTCTTGTTACTCTCTTATTTTGGAAGTAGCAGCTTCTGTTGTCAAAGCTTGAGTTATGATCTGTCTTTTACTGACTCATTTATAGAGGGAAAGCACCTTGGGGCAAAAACTTTGTTGTTATTCAGCAGGGCTCAATCTACACCATTTGTGCTGAGTAGATGAGTAGCATGGCACCTGACAAAGAACAAGAAATAAATAAATAATTATCAGGTCACCTTTGCTAATTAATCTAATTGTTTCCATTAATAATTCATTTTAATTTTGTTTAATTAAAATTACCAAGCGAGCTGAGCTAAAGACACAATGTGATTGGTTTAAAATAAAGAAGCTTTAAACCTCAGATTCCTAAGGTGCTTAGTTAACCTCCTTATAACTAGATTCCCTAAATGTGACTTCTTTTATAGGTTCCTTTGGCAATGTTATTAAGATATGCTTAACTTTATGACCAAATTATAAAAAAAAATCGAGGATTTTTCAAGCTTAGTAGCTCAAAAGTAAAATATTGATTTGACTGGAAGATGAAAAACATACCAATTTACACATTTGAATCTTTATCAATATATTCCTATGTCTCTATTTAATTAAAAAGAGGATCATACCAAAGCCAAATTGGACAAGATGCAAGCCGAGTTTAAATACATATAACCAAATACTACCAGCAGTGCTTCTTTTGTATGAGATGCATTTATCAATCATTTCTTTCTGTTGCACAGATTCACATGTCTTTGGAGTTGTGTAATTTTAAACCCACCTGTATTATTAGTTCTTCCATATCTCTACATAATAGAATCCTTTTGTTTATAAAATGCTATCCTTGATGCTAAAATACAGCTAAACTTCCATTCAACTCTCCTTTTATACATTCCAAAAGATTTTCCTCTTCTTACATCCTGAATTACTTCAAGAATATAATGATATTATATTTCATTTAGTGTATATACATAGGAAAAAATCACACAGAAAATAACAGAAAAAAAGCAAACAGCTGCATTGGCTATTTGTTGTTAATGCTGTTTTTTAATTTAATTTTATTGTCAAGGCGATGTACAGAGGGGTTACAGTTACATACATAAGGTCATGAGTACATTTCTTGTTGAACACTGTTACACCCTCCTTCGTTTTTCTCCCAGGTTTTCTCTTCCACTAACTCCCCACACACGAGTTATAAAGTTCCTTCCTAACATATCATCTTGTGAGTATTGCTGTTGCATTGGTTCACCCTTTGTCCTTTATCTATTTGACTGCTCTGTGCTGCAATTTCTGATCTTTGAAGAATTGTTTTGTGTGTTTTTCCCAGTGAAGCTTTAGTCCAGATATAAAACTTTCCTCATATGAATCTGTACCCCTCCATCAATTTGAGAGTTTCCAATTGTCTTTATTTACTGTCAAGTTGTCTGAAATCATTAAACACTTAGTTGCTTTTTTAGTCAAATATTTATTTACCCTTTTACCAGTCTTTTAGCTCATCACTGTCATAGATAGATAGATAGATAGATAGATAGATAGATAGATAGATAGATAGATAGATAGATAGATAAAATGATGGATGCACATCCTCACATACTTGACAAACACACATTTAAATATAAGCCTCAATTTTCCCTTTCATTTTTAATGTACAGAAATGTAAAGTACTAAAATCTACTAATTACATAATATTGAAATGTTAAAAGTATAGAGATAAAATTCATGTAAGCTTTTGCCATCATGACTAGCTCATTTGTTTCCCTGTCAAGATTAACTCTATTTATGTGTTTAAAACATCGATTTGAATTTTTACAGAAATAAACTCCAAGTGTTTATTAATTAGCACAGTCCTTCAGATGTGTTGGAGAATGAATTGAAGTTGATATCTCCATCTTCATTCTGGGCTATGGGCTGTGCAACGTTTTCTTTTTTCTTTTTTTTTTTAAATAAGTTTTTTTTTATTGTGAAAATACCGTACAGAGGGGTTACAACTACATGAGCAAGGTAATGAGTACATTTCTTATCAAGCATTGTTGCCTCCTCCTTTGCTTTCTTTCTGTTTCTTTTTCAAGAGGAAAAGAAAAAGGGAAAACAAAAGAATAGAAATTGAAAGTAGATGAGGTTTAAAGTCTATTCTAGGCCTAATAATTTTTGACCCACTGTGGAAGTACTTTCTGCTTACCAAGGAATGGGAGACACAATCTTTGTGAGTCTCTGAATGAGTCTGAAAGTGGTCCTGGGAAATAGAGTCAGCATATTGGAAGTACTGCCCAAGGGCAGAATAGGTCTTTTACATCTGAAAAGGTGATTTTGGTCTAAGTGGCTCCTGAAGCCTACGTAGCCACCCATACACTGGGCATTCTGTGTAGTTGGCATCTCACTTTTTTCAGGAGAAAATGATTCCTGAAATGTTCTCTTTATGCTGAAATTCTTTTTTCATAAATTCCTTGACTTTTTTTTCAAAGCTTGCCCTTTAAGGCAAGCAAAAATAAAACAATAGGATCATAACAGCTGTTTGCCAGAGCTGCAAACTTTGGACAGCAAGGCCCTTTTCAAATGCTCTCCAACTCTCCTCTGATTTCCCGGTAGACTTGATCTTAATCACAAGCCTGATTTGGCACAGTGGGTCCTGGGTAAAGAGCAAATCCAATGTAATATATGAAAAGAAGCAACAGCACCCTGTACATCTGAGACCAACTTCTTCATTCCTGGACCTATTTCAACATATTTAATTCTCTGCTTTTAGAATACTGCATTTGATTAATTTCCAATGTTATTGTTGCAACTTACAAAGTATTAGGTACAGAGGTCTTGGGGAGACAAGGAGGGTGAGTGTAGAATCTGCTTTCAAGATTTTTATAGTCTCTTTGGGGTCAATGGCGTTTTTACAATAACTAGACTGCACAGTTCCACCTGCAGTGGTGAATGTATAACTTACAATGGTACTATAGAATAAGAAATATCTTTTCCTGGGGTCTGTTAAGAGTTGGATTCCATTTCCCGAAGGCTGAAGAAAACAGAATCTATTTCATCTCAAAGCTGGCACTGATGTAGATTTGATGAACCAAACATTTCCTGAAAGACATGTAATACCTGGCCTGTTTTCTGAAATAGAACACAACCGTTTATTCAAATAAGTGGTAGAAACTGCAAAGTACAAATTGTAAAGTTCCAAACAATGTAATAACTACTATGACAGACATTTGGGATAAGTGAGAATATTCCAGCATGGAAGATTTAGAGAAGATGCAATGGTAGAGCCAAGAACAAAGAAGAGAGACAAGAAATTGTATCTACTGTATCTACTGTATTTTACCATGTCATATTATGCATTCTTAGGTGTGCGAACTTGGGTGGGCTTTTGTATGCACATGCCCACCCAGGCACAATGTGAGAGTCAACAAAATAGATGTTAGGGTGATCATGTGTATGGTACGAGGTTAAGATTTATCTGTCCAAGGTCAAGAAATATGTTGAGGAAAGGCTTGTTTAGAGCAAGGTGAAATTCCATAGTTTGAATTTGGATATCTTTGTAGGAGGCTTGCACTGAAATTTCTTGCAAGAGTGTAATGTGATAGACTAAGTACCTGTGACAACAGTGAGAAGCAAAGCTGAAGGTAACAGGTCAGACATGTAACAATAATTCAGCAACAGAAGCATAGGGTCTGATTTGGCTGTGGGATGTAGATGAGGTAAGAAGAGAGGTACTTTTGATTGCTTCATAATTGGCTCAAATATCATCTAGGGGATGCTTGACTAGAAATGCAAATACCAAAATATTTTTATTCTCACTATCTGCATCTCTTTGCAAGTTAAGAAATGAAAGATGGCATCAAAAAACAGTTCTTTTGAAAGTGATAAACTGTTCAATTTTTACCAAGATCTTTTCTCTTTTCTTTTCTTTCCTTTTCTTTTCTTTCCTTTTCTTTCCTTTCCTTTTCTTTCCTTCCTTCCTTCCTTCCTTCCTTCCTCCCTTTCTTCTTTCCTTCCTTCATTCTTTCCTCCCTCTCTCTCTCCTTTTCTTTCTTCATTCTTTTCTCTCCCCTCTCTCTTTCTTTTTCTCTTTCTTTCTGGATTTAACATGATGAAAGAGAATTGTAAAAGTTGAATTTATCATGGAGACAAAAGAGCACTAGCTTTAAAAATATATTCATAATTAACAATGAGAGTTAAAATTTTGACCTTCTGGAGACAGAATTTTGGTGAAAAGCTTCTTTTTTATCGTTATAATTAAGTTGATGCAGAGGGGTTACAAATACACAAGCCAGGTAATGAGTACGTTTCTCTCTGAACATCGCCACCTCTTCCCTCATTTCTCCCAGTTTCTCTCTCTCAATGCCACTTCCCCACAAGTTATATAGTTCATTTTCAGCATAGTATCTATTGAGTATCACTGCCTCATTTATTAGCTCTTTGTTCCACCATTTCTGTGCTTCCCCACACCCTCCCCAAGACAGATCAACTTATGTTCAAGACAAAAGGTACCAACATCAAAAAGAATGACACAAGGAAAACAACAACAACAACAACAGTAAAACAACAAGAATCCTTTTGTTTCCATTTCTGGAGTTCATTTGAGAAACATCATTTTATATGTTCATATGACCATAGCTTTTGAGCCTTCGTGATCCTCTTCTAAGAACATCCTCCTTTGGTATCACTATGTGAAGATCTAGAGTCCTCTATAATATATCATGCCCTAGTGATTTTTTTTGTCTTTTACCACCCATTGTTTGTACTTGGAGACTTACAGGCACATTCTAATTATGACCATGCAACTTATGTTTAATATAATCTATAATCTCTCTGTTAATACATGGAGTTATCAACAGCACTTAAAGAATTATTGAAATGAACAGTTTCACTTCTGAGATATCTCTTTTTAAGAGGGTTTTTTGGGGAGGAGCAAGGGGAGTTAATTTTTTGAGCTCTAAGTATATGTTGGATATTAGGCCCTTGTCCGATATATGGCTGGTAAAAATCTTCTCACATTCTGTGGGCTTGCTGTTTAGCTTGTTAGCTATGTCTTTTGCCACACAGAAAATTTTCAGTTTGAAGCAGTATCATTTATCCACGTTTTTACTTTGATTTTTTTATGCATCTGTATCATAGACTGTTTCAACCTGTGCCTAGGAGCCCTACCCCTTCTTGTGATATTTTCATGGTCTCTAGCCTTACATTGAGGTTTTTGATACATTTTAAATTGATTACAGTAGAAGGTGATATATAAAGATCTAGTTTCAGTTTTCTTTATGTAGATAGTCAATTTTGCCAGCACTATTTGTTGAAGAGGTTGTCTTTCTTCCAACCTATGTTTCTGTTCCATTATCAAATATTAGATGAATGTAAGTTTGTTGTTCATTTCTGGGTCTTTAATTCTGTTCCATTGGTCCTTAGGTTTATTCTTGTGCCAGTAGCAAACTGATATTTTTACTATGGCTTTGTAATGAGTTTGAAGTTTGGTATTGATGTTTTTCCAACACTATTCTTCCTGATAAGGATAGTTTTTGCTATTTAGATTCCTAAGGAAATGGAAAGACTTGGAAAAAAACACATACACACAAAAATAAACTATGTTAAGTGAAGCAAGCCAGACCCAGACAAACATGCTTTGCATGGCTTCCTCTTTTGTGGTATTTAGAATGTGCCTATAAATCTACAAGTAAACACATTGGGTGATGAGCAAGGGTTTACAAATGAATTAATTGCATTGTAATAGGCTCTATGAAGAGGAAAAATGGTGTAATTCTTTTAAAAGACAGTCAAATCCTAACAAAATAAGTACCAGGAAATAGGAATTTGCCCCATTAATAAGTGGGTTGAAGCCTTAAAGAAAGACTTCTCTATAGAGGAAATAAGAATGGCCAATAGACACATGAAGACATACTCAACTTCTTTGGACATAAGAGAAATGCAAATCAAAACAACATTGAGATTCCACCTCACCCCAGTTAGATTAACCAATATCATGAAATCAGATGCTGGAGAGGATGTAGTCAAAGGGATTGCTACTACATTGTTGATGGAAGTATAAACTTGTTCGACCACACTGGAAAGCAGTGTGGAAGTTCCTCAAAAGACCACACATAGAGCTCCTCTGTGAACCAGCAATCCCACTTCTAGGCATTTACCCAAATGATCATAAACAAGGCCATACTAAAAGCTACCAGCACTTATTGCAGCATTATTTACCATAGCTAAGATATGAACCAACCCAGATGACCCTCAGTAAGGGAATGGATCTAGAAGCTATATTATATCTATATTGGAATTCTATACTCACATCAAAAAGAATGATACCACCCCATTTGTTAGGAAATGGAGACTGGAAAAAATCATATTAAGTGAAGTAAACCAGACCAAAGAAACATAGATCTGATGGTTTCCCTCATTTGTAATAATTAGTATATGTCTAGGATAGTCCTAGCAGATGAGCAGAAGAGTTCAATAGCTATGTACATATGACCATATAAGAATGCTAATCAAAGTGAAGTCTAAGATATGGACACAAGAGGTTTTTCTTTGTTGTTGTCATTTTTAATGTATTATGTGATTTCTTTTTCTTTTGTGTTTTTTTTCTCTATGGTTTATTCCCTGATGTCACTGTATTTGATTTTGGTGCCCTGAGTATTGTATATACATTTATCTGAATTAGAGAAGGGGTAAGATAATTGGTGATACAAAGGATAAAGGGAAAACCAAAGCAATAGTGATACTCATAAGACAGTATGGTACTTGGTAAGGATAGATTGGTGGGGGAGGGAAAGTTTGATTAAAATGAGGGTGGGGGTTAACAAGTTGCAAAAGAAATGTACTCACTATAATATGTATGTAACTTAAACCTTCTGCACATAACTTTGACAATTTTTTTAAAATATGAAAACAAAAAGAGAATTTAGCCTTGAGATAACTTCTGGAATATTGCAAAAATACAATTACTATTTTCTTTAGTAATTAATCATTAATTGTGTGTGTGTGTGTGTGTGTGTGTATGTGTGTGCGTTTGTGTGTGTGCACATGTGCGTGCACACGCTTGTGTGTGTGTGTGTGTGTGTATGTGTGTGTGTGTATGTGCCAGTAGTGGGGATTGAACTCAGTGCTTTTTGTGTTTGATAAGTTTTCGCTCTCATTTCTGGTATTGATGACCTGAGTCCTTTCCACAGTTTAGCATTCTTCCTGCTTAATTGGAAATATAGGCTTTGAAAATTTATCTGTATAGGTTGGCTTTGAACCATGATCCTGCCCTGCATCTTGTATATACAATTTTCTAATTTGGGGAGGGGAAAGGAAATAACAAAATGTTGAAATGAGGATACAGGCTGACCCATTGTAACAATGAGATGTACTAGACACTATGTAGAAAATGAACTTTACAACTTGCGGGTAAGGGAGGAGTTGAGGAGGTGGGGAAGGAAGGGATGTTTGGGGAAAAAACAAAGAAGGAGGTAACAATGCTTGATAGGAAATGTACTCACTACCTTACTCGTGTAACTGTAAACCCCCGTACAGTATTTTTACAGTTATATATATATATATATATATATATATATATATATATATATAATTAGAAGGGAGAAAAAAATTAAGGAAAGTAAAAATTACTTCCTAGAAGATTGCTCTTCAGTCAAGAGGTAAAACATAAACCAAATTTAACCATAGTACCTGGTAAGCGTGTGTTTATGTCTTTAATTTCATACTAAGTAGAGAAAATTGCTCAGAAGTTCAATTTTCCATAGTAAAAAACAGTAAAATAGTAAACTAACAATTCCTTGAAAACCTTGGTTAGACATACTTGAATAAATGCTATTTCTTATATATAAAAAAAGAAATCCTCCTCCTGAGTTTCTAAAATTATAGGACCACCAGAATCTGACCTTCTCACTTCTTCCTTAAAAGAGAAGCTGTAACAAGGAAATACATAAGGATACTTACTTCAGTGCAACAATATATATTTGGTTGTACTGTTGCTTAAACTTAGGGCCTCATGTTTACTCAGTTTGTTTATTGATCTGGCACTCTACCACTTAAGTCACACCTTCAGTCTTGCTTTATGCTGGTTATGTTGAAGATGGAGTCTCACTGACTTCTGCCTCATCTGGCTTTGAACCACAATCCTATGAATCATCCATTTCTTTGTAAGTAGCACATCTTTTTCCGGAGTGAAATGATAGAAACCACCCATCATATCCTAAGGGGTATCATATGATTAAATAAAATGTTTATGCATTTTCAAATAGTGAACATTTATGTAGTATCTCTATTAATAATATATATCCATCAACTGATGTCTGCATAAATAAAATGTGACATATACATACAATGCCCATAATGCATACTATTTTGTGGCCATAAAAGGAATGAAATACTGATGACTGTCATAACGTGAAGAAACTTAAAAATGTTATGCAAATTTGAAGAAATCCTGACAAAGGCCCCAAATTATATCATTCCTTTTATATTAAATTGCCAAAATAGGCAATTCTATGGAGAGAGAAAGTGGATTAGAGTTTGTCTATGCCATAGAGAGGGAGTATTGAGGTTATGAACTCTTTATTCCATGCAATGACATTTTTGAGGCACTGAAGTTGGAGGAAAATCAATTTATCCATATTTATGAGCTACCTCCTGGATTCCCATCAATGTCATGACTGAATGGTCATCATTTTTTGAGTCTTTTCTATTTTTTGTTGTGCTTTGACAACTTGTGTTTGTCAATTTAAACTCTTTTTTTATATACAGGTAAATATGGGGAAAATTAAAGACAAAGACATTAGTTAATGTTCTCTTAGTCTTCTAAATTGCTACAAAAATAAGAATTAAAAATAGATTTCATCAAATTTAAAGGAACTATCTTCAGAGTCAAAAGAAAACCTACAGAATGGAGAAGATCTTTGCCAATTACTGAGCAGTTAAAGGATTAATATCCGGAATATGTTAATTGCTCAAAAATTAAACACTAAACTAAAACAACTGGAGAAATGTAGAGATTGCAAGAGAAGTACTAATGACTAAAACATGAAGAAACATTCAACATCCTTAGCCAAATGGGAATGCAAATCCAAACATTATTGAGATTCTACTTCATTCCAGTCAGAATGGCAATCAGAAAGAAAACCACAACAAAAAATATATGATGGTAAGGATGTGGGAAAAAGGTGACCAATAAGGTACATTAGTGCAGCTGCTATGAAAATTAAAGTGAGAATTGTTAAAAATCTAACTATAGAAATATCATATAGTTCCACTCTTGTACACTTGGACATGTAAATGAAGGTTGGCATATAGTCAAGACACCTATGCACCAATATTAGTCACAGTTGCCAAAATAAGGAATCAATCTCAGTGGCTCTCCACAAGTGATGAATGGATTTAAAAAATTGTATTCTACATATACACAAGAGTATTATTCAGTAATAAAATAAAGTAGTTCATTTGCACGGCAATGACTGTGACTAGAAATCATAATGATAAGCAAATTAAGCTAGATTGAGAAAGTCAGATTATCTCTTGTTTTATCTCATTTGCAGAATATAGATCTTAAAAATGATGACATAAATATAAAACAAGTTCTGTTTGCTGGAGGCAGTACTAATGGGAGGTACAAAGGCAAAAAGCAAAAGGTGTCACTCTTGGCTCAAAGCATTCTATATGCATATGTAAGTATATACATGTCTAATATACAAATGTATAGAAGTATGAAAATAGAAGCAGGTAGTGGTACTGAAGGGGATTGGAAGCAGGGATGAATTTGATCAGTGAACATTATATGCATATATGGTCACATGACTTATGAAAGTCTTTTGTATAGTAACATCTGCTAAGAAAAATAAACATAAAATTGTTGGGTGAAGATTAGAGTATGGATGATGGTAAAGGGTATGAAATTTCATTATAAAGTAACAGAAATTTTCAAAAATTGGTCACCATAATAGATGCACAACTCTAAATATTTGAGAAGTCATAAAACGGTTCATTTTAATGAAATCATTATATAATATATATCTCACATAAAGGGTTGACAAATTGGTAGCCCTAGTATATTGAGTACTCACTGTGGAAAAAGGAGTGAGAGGTAATACAGGGAGAAGGAAAAAGGACATGGGTTGAAGTCTGGGCTATTATTTTTATGAGTGTAGCTGAAGTATTCAACTACCCCAGATAGTTTGAAGAGAGTAGTAAGCATATTCTTAGTAATGATGTCCCAATAGGAAAACAAAATTGGGGGAACTATGCTTTGTTTCTTATGTTTTATGTCCTGGGCCTACTGAGTTTATTCCTTTTATTTAATTGTTATCATGAGTAGTCACACATGTGATGCAATAAACCTGCTTTTAAAGCACCATGTTCTTTAAAAGTGTGGATGACAAATAGACTCTTATTTGTATCCTTATTTCCTGATACTCTTTTTTTTTTCCAAACCGCAGTATTTTATTTGGCTCCCATGCTACTAATTCCTTCAAAGGACTTGTCGACACTTCAAATTATATCCGTCTCTGCTGCCTCCCCTATATTGCTTAGCCAATGTATACACACTTAGCTCTCTTAATCTCCTTCATAAGTAAATTCCTCAGCCCCTTAATCACCCCCATGTCTCTTCTCTGAATCCTTTCCAATGTGTTGACATCTTTCTGGCACAATGGTACCCATAGCCATATGTCTTTGGCACCCATTCCCCTTGGCCTCCTACCAGAAATGGAACTTGGCCGACGTCAGAACAGAGAGTAAGACATATTTATTTGATTTAGCTTCTGATTATGTTCACTTCTTGAGATGATGGTTGATTACTAGTGATGGGTTGGACAGGCATTGGGATTCAGGGCACATTGTTGCTGGTGGAGGTTTATGTGTGAAGATCAACGGCATGTAACTTGAGTTTCTCCCAGTAGTGGTCTGCCTTTGAAATAGATGAAAGCAGGACCTTTTGGAAATGGTCATAGTTCAGATTAGTATCCCAGTGATTGTTCCTGAGTTTTGAATCCCCATTTAACTTTCAATAATTATGAATTTGGGGTGTGTAGGTGAGCAAATTTTAAGATTTTCTTTGGGAGAAAAAGCCTGCTGCAGTAAAATCATCTGGGGTTAGAGATGAAGACAGAAACTTTACTCATCATTTGTAAGTAATCTCTTCTTTCCATGAGCTGTACATGTTGTAGTAACAATGAATTCCTCCTACTTAACATGTACAGATTCATTCCCCAATACAATTAATACTTGTTTCATTTTCACTTTAGAGAATCTTTTCTACTTTGGAGGCAATGACATAATCTACAAATTTGTAAAGTCAGCCTCAGCTTCTTTTGTACCTAGTAATGTGATTTCTCTAATGATAGATCAAGGGAATATTTCAAATTTCTTCAAAAAAGAAATATGTGTCTTCAAAATGTCTGTAAAAATTAACTAAAATATGTTTAAAACTTAATAAGTATACAATAATACCTATTTGTGCATGAAACATTCATTGAGGGCTACAATATCCCTTTGACTATGTTAAATGATAAACTAGAATACATTCTGACTATGAAATTAAATACATAATCACAGAAAAAATTGTTGAATGGGCATTAGACTTACATGGGTCATTGAAAGGCTAATATAGCTGTTTTTTTCTTATATGCAATAGAAAGCACCTATATAACTCAGAGCATACCACTGATGGTGGCTAGTGGAATATGCATTCATACAAAGGGTTACATGGTACTGAAATCAGTATGGAAAGCAAGTTTTCTTAGTATTATATGGCATAATTATCACCATTGGCAAGCTAAATCCTGTCTCTGAGAGGCAGAGACCAAGACAGCATATTGCATTTGCTCAAGTGGGATATATTAATCTTGCCAGTGTACAAGGCAGATGTTCAGTCTAAGGTTGGGAAAAGTAAGGAAAAAGAACTTCCTTTCAGTGACAAACGTGTGTCAAATCCAGCTGGCAGTGATGGAGTGCAGACAGATGGGCATTCCCATGAGTAGGAGACATGGAAATATTTTTCAGCGGTCATCAGGAAATCTGAAGTCAGAGGCTAAAGCTATAAAGCGAAATAAATGAAGTAGTCAGCTAGGGGGTATAATAAGGATTGTCCCTTTCTCCTTTAAGAAGTGATGATACATCCTCATAAGTCAGCAACACGCCAGCAGCAAACTCTGCTCAGAAAGTAATCTCTTGGGTTGTTTGACTATAATTTCAGGTTTCTAAGCCTTACCAAAGGGGCCTTTACTTAACTTGGAAGTATGTTTTGATTCTTTCCTGTACATCGAAGTTCTGGATTTGGGTCTGCATAAGACGACTTTCTGGGACTCTTCGGCTTAGTATCTTAAGAAGCTCAGTATACTACCTTCTTTTTTGAGAATTTGGTCAATCTGACCCATTGTTCTTTGGGTGTCTCCTTATTTTTCAGTAGTCCAGCCTTTGAAACAAGGCATGTCTTTATAAAAGGCTCAGCATACTCTTGGAGGAGATTACATTGCAAGAAGAATAAAAATGTACAAAATCAGCTAGCTTAGTGTGCAATTTAGTCCCAAGGGAAATTAGTTAATCATACCTTCTTTGGGAGAGTGAGTGAGTGTTTAGTGTTCCTATCATTTCTTCAGTACTTACCCTTCCCTAAATTTTGAGAATATCATATGAGCCATCTTTCCAGATGGTTTTTTGCTCAAGAAGAGCCTCCTTATTCCTCCTATCTCCTACTATCAGATTTCACACATTCCTGAAGAGCCATATCACTTGTAGTCACTACAGCTTGCAGCTTCCTCTGTAAATCCAAAGAGAAAACAAGATAATGTAATATTTAAACATGGGGCTGTATTACTGATTTGAAGAAATTTAAATGCAATGAAATTAGGTTCAAGTTTTACTCTACTACTTGCAATCTGAGATATAACACTTCCTCATTAGTGAAGTGGAAATAATACTACTTATTACAGAATACTCAAATGAGGGTTAAATTAGCTCATCAATGGAAAGCAGCCAACACAGAGCAGGACATTGTGATTGGCCTTTGATACATTATATTTATTGTATTAATTCAAGAAGTGCTTGGACATCCATTACACTGTAAACAAGAAGATAGACAATGGGTCTAAAAATAGAGCATCAGATTTAATTTCACTAAATGATACCTAGTCCTATTCTTTTGCTCATAGGATAATTACCATATTTCAACATTATGTTTCTCCTCAGTAATATTTTTCATGCAATGTCATATTAGGGAAGCAAATATTGTTAGAAGCCCTTGCCCATTGGGAACAACAAATATGTAATCTCTGTTTTCTTTCATTTTACCAAGTCCCTGAATCAATAGTATATACATACAATACATACAATCTAAATATTCAAACATGTTATGAAATATGAGAAACCATGGGACCTATATTTCTTTGGGCCTGGCTTACTTCACTTAATATGATTTTTTCCAAGTCTTTCCATTTCCTAACAAGTTAGGAGGTATCATTGTTTCCGAATGGAGCATAGAATTTCTATCTATCTATCTATCTATCTATCTATCTATCCATCTATCCATCTATCTATCCATCTATCTATCTATCTATCTATCTATCTATCTATCTATCTATCTATCTATCTATCTATCTATCTATCTATCTATCTATCTATCTATCTATCTAGTCTGTCTGTTCTTCTGTCTGTCTGTCTGTCTGTCTGTCTATCTATCTATATCACATTTTCTAGATCCATTCTACTGAGGGACATTTGGGTTGCTTCCATATCTTAGCTATGGAGACACATGCTGCAATAAACATAATTGTGCTGGTAGCTTTAGTATGGCCTTGTTTTTTATTATTTGGGTAAATGCCCAGAAGTGGGATTGCTGGGTGATAAGGGAGCTCTATGTGGAGTCTTTTGAGGAACCTCTGTACTGCTTTCCAGAGTGGCTGAACAAGTTTACACTCCCACCAACAATGGAGTAGCATTCCCTTTTGGCCACAACCCCTCCAGTATCTGTTCTTAGATCTCTTGATTATAGCCATTCTAACTGGTGTGAGGTGGAATCTCAATGTTGTTTTAATGCATTTCTTTTATGACCAGAGAAGTTGGACATTTCTTCCTGTGTCTATTGGCCATTCTTATTTCTTCTTAACAGAAGTCTTTCTTTAAGTCTTTAGCCTACTTATTAATGGGGACTTTGTTTTTGGAGGATTTAATTTTTGAGTTCTAAGTATATTTTAGGGATGAGGCCCTTGCCTGTTGTATGGCTAGTGAAGATATTCTCCATAGGCTTTCTATTGATCTTGCTAACTATGTCCTTTGCCATGCAGAAGCTCTGCAGTTTAATGCAATCCCATTTGTCCAATCTTTCTTTGATTTGTTTTGTTTCTGGGTCTTTATTAAGAAAATTTTTGTCTGTGCCAAGGAGCCCTAGAGTTTCTCCTGTTTCTTTCTGTAATGTGTTTCTGGGTGTCTGCTTTTACTTCAAAGCCTTTGATCCATTTGGAGTTGATTCTGGTGCTCTGAGCAGAATAGCTATGTATATCTGACCATATAAGATGATTCCAAGCAAGATAAACTCTAAGACATGGGCACAAGAGCTTTTCCTTTGTAATTGTTGGTTTTAATGCACTGTTTGATATTTTTGGTTTCTTTTGTATGTTCTTCCCACTATGGTATATCCTCTGTTATCACTGTATTTGATTTTGATATTGTATATGAATAGATCAACGTATAACTATGCATTTATATGCATATGCAATATATATACATTTATTTGAATTAGGGAAGAGAAGGGGAGCAACAGAATGGTGAGACAAAGGACAAGGGGGGAACCAATGCAACAGCTACATTCATGAGACAATATGTTGGAAGTGATCGGTACAACTTGGGGGCTTACAAGGAGGGTAAGTAGGAGAAAAATGAGAGCAGAGGTAACAAGTGTAATAAGAAATGTACTTATCACCTTGCTTATGTAACTGTAACCCCTCTATACACCACCTTGACAATATAAATAAATAAATAAATAAGGAAAAAACATGTTATTAAATCATCATTTCAGCGTTTCCTTGTCTTTCTTCACTTCCATGATAATGCTATAGATCTCATGGAATGATTCCAGCTCAAAAATCTTCTTGTGACCAAAAACATTGCGAGGTAGAACTTACATATGACTAGACCTGCATTTGTCATTCTGCAATTTCACTCTATGCCATACTGAATTACAGGAGTCTCTACAACTTCTAACTTAGCATTAATTCAAGAATATTTCTATCACGTAGATACTCTGGTCTAACTTTCATGCTGTTTTTAAAACCTGCTATCCCAATAAAATTCTCTGCCTGAGGCTTCTTAATTTTGTCTGGGGAATGATGTTCCTGTCCTCACACACAAAAGATAATGCAGATTACCCAAATCTACACCAATGAATTGACTACTTGAATCTATACCAATGATATCACACCAGTGTCCGCCTAGATCTGCCTTCAGTTGGTCCTCTTGGACACGTCTAAGTGACTTATATTTGGTGTTTCAGAGTTAATAAGAGGACTTCATGGGGAACATAAGTGCACATGATAAAGGAAAATTAGGGTCAGGATAATTCTAATAAGTATTAATTATTTTTGTTTTGGCTAAATCTAATAAATAATGATCATTTGTGTTGCTGTCAATCTTTGTGATTTTTTTTTTGTTTTTAACCAAACCATTGTCTGACTTGTGAACAACATAAATTATGAAAAATATTGTTCAAATATTCTATACTACTACTGTACATTACACAGCCCATAATCCTCAGAGAAAATAAATCTAGGCATAGTGGTGTTTTTCCAGGCTTGAGTCATCTGATGGATAAAGCATATTAGAATTCCACTATTCCTTTATCCCTAACACTAACATTTGGCGCCCTGTAAAATTAATTGGAAATGACAAATATCTAAAATCTTATAAATTCTCTGCTTTTGCAGAGTATTTTACCATTTACAAATTACTTCCATTCACAATACTCTCATTGAGCCACACAAAAATTCCTGCGTGGGGGGTTTAATGTCCCCATTTTTCAGAGGAAGACAGTTTCAAATTGGTTTTTGTGATTTATCCAAGATCGCTGAGAAATGGAGCTTTGAATTCATTCCTTGACTCTCATTATTTATCTACTGCTTACAGTAGGTTTCTAACTAGGCAAGATGAAAATACAAATTTTGATTTAAAGTTAAAATCAATTAAAAGAATATTAATTAGTGAGATGAGTTGCTTCATTCCTATGTGCTAATGCCACCATTTGCTGATTATTGTTTGATTTCTTCTTTGTTATTACACACATATAAATTGTTAAATATTGTCTTTAGTCTCTCATATAGGTCCCAAGATTTGTGAATATGAACTCTGTGTGTGTGTATGTGTGTGTGTGTGTGTGTGTGTGTGTGTGTGTTTGATTAATGGTCTTGAATTCAGGGACTGTTCATTTCTCACTCAAGACTGGTACTCAATTACCTGAGCCATAGCTTCATTTCTGTTTGATGATGATTGATTGGAAGTTAAAGACAGACTTTACAGCTCTGGTTGTCTTTGAATTGTCATAATCAAGCCTCAGTTTCCTTAGGAGTTAGGATTACAGGAGGGAGCCACCACGCCTAGCTGGTTATGAGCTTTTAAAATTCCCCTTACCCGACCTTCAATCAAAAGCAATTCTCTCATTTTTTCATTATTTTCCGAGCATCCAAATTTCTCTTTATTTTTCCTAGTTAAAAAATTATAAACCAACTATGCCATTATAGGATACTTGTAATGAAATTAATAATTTAAATTTGTTGGCATCAAATGCTTGTAAGTCCTCAGGGCACCTTAATAGAAATAGAAAGTGATACCAATTCTACATATGCCCCAGTGCTTACCCCAGAGAGGATCTGGGCAATCCTACCAAATGGCTAGAAAATGAATAAATCCAAATTAAAATTTAAAAGAAAATCACATAGGAAAGACATTAGCTTTTCTCTGAAGTGTAATGCATTGCAGAGCTTCAGCTGCAGATGACGGATTCAAGTGAAAGGGGGAAAAAGCATCATCTGTTAAGTCTTTAAACAATCTTCTTTTACAAGATATTAGAAAATTTGGGGGCCTACACATTTACCCCCAAATAAATGAAACTTTGAGAGGTGGGATGAGTCTCTTAAGATGCCACAGCCAATTAGAGAGGGCTTAAATGGCACTTAGGACATTGGATATCAATCCGGGCAATTTCTCATTATTCTGAGTTCCCATGCCACTGTTTTCATTGAACATCATATTAGATAACTAAAAGTAAAAAGATTTCTCAGTTGACAAAAGTAGGAAGAGGACACATAATGTGGATATGTGGACTTTATCAGGACAAGTCAAAGAAGTACAAACTTCATAGATATGTAATAGAATCACAGCAGCACTTCTGGTTTTCTGGTTGTTAATTGGAAATAAGAGTATCACAGACATTCCTGCATGGTCTGGCTTTGAACTGTGTTCCTCAGATTTCAGCCTCCAGAGTAGCTAGGATTACAGGCATGAGCCACTGGTGCCTAGCTTACAATCTTACTCTTGAGTGAAATAAATTTCCTCTTATAAGCTTTATTAATTAATTTATTTTATTGTAAAGGTGATGTACCTAGGATTACAGTTACATAAGCCAGGTTATGAGTATGTGTCTTTTTTAACAGTGTCACCCCCTTCTTCATTTTCTCCCATTTTTCCCCTCCCAACACCTCTTTCCCCCAGGATGAATAATTAATTTCCAAGATAGTATCTAGTGAGAAGCGCTGCTGAATTAGTTTACCCTTTGTTCTACTATTTCTGTGTTTCCCCTTCCCCTCCTCAAATGAGATACACTTACATAAAAGGCAAAGGCTACAGAAATCAAAAACAGCAACAGAAGAGAAAAAAAACACAAAAAATCCCCCAAAAAGGACATATGTATAAAATCATGAAAAATCTACTCAAGCCATCCAACTTTCATGTTGTAATTACACAATAGTTTGAGGCTTTCTAAAACGTGCAAGAGAACTATGTGGCTATTACGCAGTGAATCCCGGTTTTAAGAAAAGTTGAATTATCTTGCTTCATTTAATTCTCTCTTGCTAAATTCATTTGATGCTCAAATACCACTTATCCTACAGGGTGATTAAGAAAGCTTTTTAAGTATTGGTTTAAAGCTTGGAAAATCAATGCTTATCTGGTCACTAACAGGTATACACAGGTTGGTATCTATTATTTTCCATTCTTTCTCTACTTTCTTTACCCAAGAGGAAATGAAGTAAAATCTTACAACACACTAAGTTATCAAGGTCATTAACATTTTAGCTTATAGTAACTCCCCATAAAAAGAATATTATAAGAAAGTTGAGCTGATAACTCTTTTTTGTTTTTATTTTATTTTATTTTATTTTTTTGTCTGTCGTGGGGCTTGAACTCTGGGCTTGGATGCTGTCTCTGAGCTCTTTAGCTCAAGGCACGTAAGCGCTCTACCACTAGAGCCATAGTGCCACTTCTAGTGGGTTTTCTAGTGGTTTATTGGAGATAAGAATCTCATGGACTTTCCTGCCTAGGCTGTCTTTGAACTATGATCCTCAGATCTCAGCCTCCTGAAGTAGCTAGGATTACAGGTGTGAGCCACCGGTGCCCGGCTGATAACTCTTGATAAAGTAGGAAGCGAGGCAGAAAAATTGGGTGGACTCTTGTTGCTGAAGGAATGCAAACTGTGGTACAATATCTGATGAATAAAGTTTCAAGTGAAGCCATTTCAGTGGGCAGAAAGTGGTAAGTTTAGAAAGTCATAGAAGAATGTGTTTTACAATAAGCAGAATGCAAATTTTCTGCATATTTAAAATATTAAACATAAGTTACAACTTTGTATCTTCTTCTCTGACCTATTTTGCTCTTTGTATCTTCACTCAACTAAGATATATTTTAAGTCTCTTTTTTGATTACTTTAAATGGAAATGAATATATTCGGACTATATTCATCTAAATTAGTTTTGTTTTATTTAAATTGCATTGGATTTACTATTTGATTACCTGAATTCTATTAATTACCCTGATGTCAAATACTTAATAATCTTTTCAAGTTTTAACGTTAAAACTTCAACATCTATTATATGATGAGAATATCACTTTTAAAACTTAGGTAGTCAGACATTGTGGCGTGCTGAAGAGGCTGAGGCAGGGAGATGGAATGTTCAAGGAAAGTCTAATTTATTTAGGGAGTTCAAAGTACATTAGGACTTTGTAGTGAAAAAACATAATGGAGGGGGTTTCAGTGTAGTTAAATAAGATGAGATGTTATATATCCTATAGATAAAATAAGTCTCTATAACGGATACCTCTTTCGGACATAGAGAATATTTTCTTTTTTTGTCTCGTTCTTAATATCCAATTATTTTTTTTCATTTTATTTTATTTTTTTTGTAAACATACTGTACAGAGGGGTTACAATTACATGGGCAGGATAATGCGTACATTTCTTATCAAGCATTGCAGCCTCCTCCTTTGTTTACCCTTCACCTCCCTTCCCAGACTCCCCCCTCCCCCCCACCCCCACACCAGATAGAGTATTTTCTATCACCGTAGAAAATTCCCTTCTCAACACAATAGGTGCTGGAGCAGATGTGGACAGAAAGGAATCCTACTGAACTGTTGGTAGGAGTGTAAACTTGTTCAACCACTTTGGAAAGCAGTAAGGAGGTTCCTCAAACGACTCCACATAGAGCTCCCCTATGACCTGGCAATCCCACTCTTGGGCATTTATACAAATGATCACAAACAAGGTCACACTAAAGATAACAGCACAACTAAGTTTATCACAACATTATTTACCATAGCTAAGATATAGAACCAGCCCAGATACCCCAGTAGATAAATGGATCAAGAAAATGTGGTATATATACACAATGGAATTCTATGCCTCCATCAGAAACAATGACATTGTCCCATTTGTTAGGAAATGGAAAGACGTGGAAAAATTATGCTAAGTGAAGTAAGCCAGGCTCAAAGAAACATAGGTCCCATGGTTTCCCTTATTTTCAATAACTAGTATATGTCTGACACAAGCCGAAAAGGTCAGATAAGTTGATGTTAGGCGAAATGAACCCCAAGATAAGGACTCAAGTGGTTTTTCTTTCTTGCTATTGTTTCTAACATATTTATAAGGTGATTTTTTTTGTTGCTTTGTATGTCCCTCCCCCAATGTATAACCCATGTTTTCACAGTGAGATATACAAGACACTATGTTGAAACAGGAGCTTTACAATTTAGGTGGAGGTGGGGGGGAGTGTAGTTGTAGAAGTGGGAGGGAAGGGATGGTAAGGGAAAAACAAAGGAGGAGGCAGCAATTCTTGATAGAAAATGTACTCATTCCCTTGCTCTTGTAACTGTAACCCCTCTGTACAGTATTTTTACAATGAAAAACTAACTTTTTAAAAAAGAAAATTCCCTTGTTCTTCTTGTTCTCTTTCCCAGTTAATGACCTATCTTCAATTCCAGTTTCTATCCCTATCAATTAGCTATGTATAATTAATAATTTTATTTAAAGAAAACATAGAGTAGGTAATTTCCTGTGTGTTTTTTCTTCTTCATGGTTTTGAGAGTCATCTGTGTAAGTGTGATATCAGCAGTTCATCCCATTGAATGAATATATCAGAGTTTATTTAAACACTTCTCTTCATTCATGTATGAGTTGTTTAAGCTTGGTTCTATTATGAATAAAGCTGTCATGAATATTGTGACACATTCTTTGTGTGGACATATATTTTCATTTATCTTTTGTATATATACCTAGCAGTAATACTGATGGGTCATTGAGTAGACATACATTTACCTTTGTGAGAAACTGTCAAACAGTATTGCAAAGTAATTGTGCTGTTTTCACTCCTACCACCAACATATAAGTGTCCTAGTTACTCTGAAACACAAAAAAGATACATTTTTTCATGTTTTAAATTCGGTTTAGAAAAGAAATTTTCTCAGGAGTTTGGGGAAAAAACAAATAGAAATAGAAAATATAATTATAGCCTTTGAGAGATGTAGCATTTTGGTGTGTACATTATTTTTTGTAACTTGAAATTACTGGAGAGTGAAAAACACAGTGTACTGCAATTGGTAAATTATTCTCTATAAAGATAATGCAGGAGTTGTTGAAGATATCTTCATGTGTTTACTGGCTATTCTTATTTCCTCTGGAAAGGAAGGAAGAATTTCTAATTGTTTAGTCCACTTATTAATGGGGCCATTGTTTCTTTGAGGATTTGTTATTGGGGGTTTATTTTTTTGAGTTCTTGATATTTTTTAATATTAGACCCTTATCTATTATACAGAAAGCAGTATAGACTTTCCTCAAGAGACTAAACATAGAGCTCCACTATGATCCAGCAATGCCACTCCTGAGCATTTACCAAATGATCACAAAGCTACACTAAAGCTACCAGCACAGCTATGTTCATTGCAGCATTATTTACCATAGCTAAGACATGGAACCAACCCAGATGCCCCTCAGTAGATGAATGGATCAAGAAAATGTGGTGTGTGTGTGTGTGTGTGTGTGTGTGTGTGTGTGTGTGTGTGTATACATATATACATATATACGTATATATGTGTGTATATGTATATATATATATCATGGAATTCTATACATTCATCAGAAAGGATGACATTGCCCCATTTGTAAGGAAATGAAAGATTTACAAAAAATCATATTAAGTGAAGTATGCCAGACCCAAAGAAACATAGGCTCCATAGTTTCCTTCATTTAATAATTAGTATATGTCTAGGATAGTCCTACCAGAGTATCACAACAGCTCAATAGCTATGGACAAATGATAAACTGATGCTAATTGGAGTAACTCTAAGATATGGAAACAAGAGTTGTTTTGGTTTACTTGTTTTTTAAGATACTCTCTGAAGTTATTTCTTTATTCTTTCAATTTTTTTTTACTCCTTTGGTTTATTCCCTGTTGTCACTGTTTTTGATTTTGATACCCTGTGGGGTGTGTGTGTGTGTGTGTGTGTGTGTGTGTGTGTGTGTGTGTGTGTGTATGTGTGTGTGTGTGTGTGTGTGTGTGTGTGTGTGTGTGTATCTAATTTGGAGAAAGGAAAGGGAATAACAAAATGTTGAGACAAAGGTCTAAGATTGAACTAAAGCAAAAACAATACTCACAAGACATTATGTCGAGGGGGAGGAAAAGTGGGAGGAATTGAGGGAGGGGATAACAATGTTTGACAAGAAATTTACTCATTACCTTATTTAGGTAACTCTAACCACTCTGTATATCACCCTTACAATAAAATAAAATTGAAAAAAAGAAAGATCATGAGGGAAATATTTGTTCTTCTAGTGATCCCAAATTTCCAAAACCATTCTGTATACTGGATTCCTTACTAAAAAGATGATGGAAAGTGCTCATAAATAACACCTGGTATTAGCTCAGTCACACATTTTAAATACATCTCACAGTTATGAACAATTTGGAAGAGGATGAAGAAAAGAAAGATGATAGGGGAAGTGGCGCTGTAGCTCAAGTGGTAGAGCGCTCGTCTTGAGCTGAAGAGCTGAGGGACAGCGCCCAGGCCCAGAGTTCAAGCCCCACGACCGACAAAAAAAAAAAAAAAAAAAAAAGAAAGATGATAGAAACTTGAAGGAAAGATGACTATCAGCTTTCTATGACATACTTGACTGAGTTAGCGATTGAAATCTTCTAACTACTGACATTGTACACTCTGTTTATATAATATATATATATATATAATATATAATGTACTTAGTGTTCTCCCATTCTGTTTGTTATGAAATACCTAAGGTTTTCACATTCTAAAGATTGGCTAGCTTTTATATTCAATATCAGCAGGTATTTAATGACTGTGAGTGTTCCTGGTTTTTGAGTTACCCAGGAATGGCTACTTTTAAGTTTAGATAATTTTGATGATGTGAAACATAATGCTTGGGAAATGCTTTAGTGTTGAAAAGGTCTCATTTTAAGAAACTAGAATTGGCTTCAGTTCTTAAAATATGCCAGCATGTAAATTATGCATTTTTAGAGAGTTTTCTCTATTTTTGTACTATAAAAAGCCAGATTCAAAATAAATGGCACCTTTCTTAGGAATAAAGCCTTATATGAAAACTTTTATTACTGAATATTGACAGGTATGGGTTAAAGTGTTATATCAATTTTTAGTTTCCTCTTGCAATATTAGGCATTGTGTAATCTGTGAAGACAAAAGAAATCACCAAAGGAATTAAAGAAAAATAACAGAGATTTTGTGTCAGCAAATGTACACAGCAGGTAAGTAATCATAAACTATATGGATAAACTAGAAGAAATGAATAAAATAAAAAAAGTAATAGAGCTGATTGTGGTGGTGCATGTCTGTAATCCTAATTTATGAGGAGGCTGAGATAGAAGAATGTGAATTTAGGATGAGAATGAGCTAAAGAGTGAGCTTGGGGCCAGTCCAGTCCCTCCTCCCTCAAAAAAAGAAGTAACTAGAGAGCTAGGGAAACAGATTAAACTGCATAAGTATCTTAACCTATTGACTCATCTACTGAAGTTTAGCCAAAGAGATCAAGAAAAAGATATGGAGAGCAACTAAAATCATCCTGTAGGTAGGACTATCAGTAAGCTGAGGTAAGCAAGAGGTAGGCCATCAAAATAGCCACTTGTACTCTTTGCTTCATCAGCTATGAGAACACACAAAGGTAGGCATCTCCCATCTCCCAGAGTGGTGGTTGTATGAAATGAGAAAATTAAATATACATGGCTGGAAAGGAGAGGAGGGTGCCAGACTGATGGCTGCCACATAGCATTTTATCATAAGCACAGGGGAAGACAGACTAGATAGGCCTTTTGCAGTGACAGAGATAAAGAGGCAAAAGTTTGAAACGCAGAAGTTTAACCGCCAGGCTTATTTATGGCCTTGTACATTCAAAGACACAACAATTTTCAGAAAGCAGCAATATATTTTATGAGTGTCATTTCTGAAGAGTCTGCATCCTATGAAAGCAAAATAAACTGAAGTGAATATTGAGAAGAAATTTAAATGGTAATAGCATGGTGCCAAGTTAATTTCAAGTGTATGTCTCCTCAAAGGATCAGAAAAAAGAATCGAGGTAATGAAAGGAGTTAGCCCATACAAAATATATATTTCCACTGGATCTTTTACACTCTTACACTAAGAAAACCCTTCTGCAAAGCAAAGTATTACTCTTTCAAATTAAGAAATTATTACGACTGATATAGAGAGGCAATGCTGTATTCATTAGAAACATTTTCTAGTCCAGGACATTTTTAGGCGAAGAACAGATAGGGATCAGTGGGAAATATCTCTGGCCTTGCTAATACCCTCCCATGGACTCCAAATATGTTAGATAATGTTCTCCATCAATCCAAAATCTCCATCAAAAAAGAATAGTTAACCTGTATTTATCAGCATAAAAAGCACACAGAAATGCAAAAAGAAGCTTCAAAATTTTGAATGTCTTCTCTGTTGTGGTCTGAAGAGGTAAAATTGAATATTTTAAGTAGAATTTTTAAAATTTTATTTCATCGTAAAGATGCTGCACAGAGAGGTTACAGTTAAATGAGTAAGGTAATGAGTACATTTCTTATTGAGCACTGTTACACCTTCCTTTGTTTTTCTCCCATTATCTCTTCCTTCCTCCACCTCCCTCATTCCTCTCCCCCACCAAAGTTGTAGAGATTAAATTTTTGTAGGTGCCTAGGTTAGGCTGTGTAGAGAGATGGTTACAGACAAAGAAAGAATTACTTGAAGATGAGTGTTATTTTTGATGTCACTGTGTTTGATGCTTAATGGAACTGTTGCTAAGTGACCAGATGTTCTGTCTCAGCCTCCCAACCCAGATTCATAGTCTTTCATTCTGCAGGTTGGCCTACACATTTAGGCTTCTATTCACATAACAGACATGCATGTAGCATTTTGCTTGTTCATTGAAGGAGGACAGTAGAAAATTGGAAAGGGAGGAGTATGATAAGACCGTGTCAGCCTATGCTATGGAGATGGTGACCTTGTGTGGGAAAAATAGTGGCTGAAATGACTTGACAATGTTACATCTTCTCAGCATTGAGATGCACTGTGAGTGTGTGAGGTTAAAAGAAGTATCAACAACAGAGCAAGAGAGGAACATTAAAAGAGCACCAGAGTCTAAAACTTATGACTGATCTTGGAACGTAACATTCCTGGTCAAGGAGAGCTTATTTTGGAACATATGTAAGTTGCTTTGAGTTCCTGAGAAAAGAAGGAAATCAGAGGAAGAGAATCTGTCCATTATTAGCAAACCATTCTAAAAACTGAGCTATAGCTACCTGTATTAATTGTCTATTTTCAGAGTAAATAATTGATCATTATCATACATTTAAAAAAAATTGTAGAGGTTTTTCATTGAAACTGTGGGCAAGCCATTTCAGTTCTGTTGACAACATGTATCTTGTCTCCTATCCAGGCACTTGGAATTTAAAAACATTAAGATCGGCTTCATTTTCACATTCTTCTGGGGTTTATTTTCTCCCAATTTAGTTTATCTGTAAAAGACAAGCTATTTATTGGGACATTTTCTTAGTGATTAGTGCCTTGTGCTGGTCTATATGTTTTCACTGCCTACACTGCCATATGCCATATCCACAAGCATTCACCAATACATATATAAATATGTACATACATACACATATACATGCATATTCAATACATATATACACCAGTACACACATAGATACCCATATAAATGGATATGTATATATGCATTATATATATTTAAGAGTGAGTATATATATATATATATATGTATCAGGTGAGTATATTTGAGTGAATGTTGGTAAATTATATATCCATATAATTTAATATTATATATATATATATATACAATTTAAAATACATCAGTCACAATCTCACATACTGCTGGGCATTTCTCCTTTAGAATTTAAAGCTGCAAAATCACTTCAGTTACCATCAGAGACAATTCCAAAGGAAAGAAGTAATTTGTAAGGCACAGCATCTTTGGCTTTTATATGGGAATGGGGAGCATTACCTTCTATTTAATACCCTACTGTTACCCTAACCCATGACAAAAATCTGTAACTAGCTGGCAATTTTCTCAACCTCAAAACATCAGCTAAATTTCCATAGATCAGATATATGTACAGTATAAGGGATGATTTCACTTGACATAGATGTTTACATTGAACTTACTGAGAGTAATTATTTTCATGGGAGCATTGATAGATCAGCCAATGGCAATTTAATGAGAAGGCTGTGTGTCCTTGTGAGGTGTATTCCCTCTCAACAGCAAAGGTGGGACCAGAGTGCACTGCATCACTCAGTCTTGTCAGGGGAGATGTACTGTCACTGATTAAAGAGCTGCATGTCCTCTTTAGTCACAAAAACATTTCATAGAGTAACCTTGTTTCTGTCTTAATGGATTCAGGCAATGTAATGAGAGCTACCAAAGTGGACACAAAGAAACCCTTTGAGAGACAGAACATGTCACTTCTCACTTACTTGCTAATGGCAGTCCGTCCTGGGCTGAGTGAGTCCTGGGCAGAGCTGAAAGAGTCCTTTCAAATGCACCTGTGATCTTTCCTTCCTTTAAATGAAGCAGAAAGGCATGCCAAAAGGTGTTTTTTCCTTAAGAGAAATACCACATAAAATTTATACGTGCTGTGTGATGATGTAAGATCAGAGAGAAAAAGCATATTTGTCTAAAAGTTCAGTGCATACCCTAACTTTTAAAACTATAGTTCCATCTCCAACTTGTCTAAACCTTTCCCCTTGGGAGTTGATGGGTCCAAAATAAAGTGTTTGCTTATTTTTGTTATTGATTGGGCACGCAATACTCTCGGGATTTGCATGATATCTGTGAGAGACAGAAAGGATGAATAGCTCAAGTGATAGATCCAACTTTTCTTTTACTTTTCCCATTCTCTCTTTATATCTACACATAGATACAGATATCTGGAGATGTAATGTGGTGTTGGTATACGTATGTAAATGTTGGTGACAATTTAATACCTGTCATGGCCAAGCTGTGATGCATGCAGGACAAATAATTGTGCTGTTCAGGGAGAGTCAAGAAAAGGAGGACTGAGTTACTGTGAGTGCAAATTTATTCTATATCTTTTGCCAAATTGAAGAAGCAACTAATTCATAAACTATATGGTAAGCACATTTAACTGTTCTAGGATTTTTCTCATGCTTCATGAAAACAGAGATCATAACTGGGAAACCAACTGTAAAATTAAAAGAACTAGATGTTGCCAATAAAGACCATCATTTCAGGAAAATAAATTTGTTTCTTGGAAGCTGTTCTTGAATGTATGCTTGAGGTGCCCACAAGAAAACTAATTCAACCGAGAAACAAATTGATCTTGCTTCACTGGTTTATATGAACAGAGTAAAATACACACCAACAGGTTATATACTTAATAACTCCTTGTTTCATATAATGAATCAATGGCAAGATCACCTTGAATTATTACATTTTGAAATCATATGTACAAAGTTGCCTAGGACCACAGCCTTTGCACCAAATTATGGGATTCATTAAGAACATCTGCAGAGTGAACAGAATTGGGGAAATTGGTATTTTGTAATCCTTTAGCCATGATATCTGGGATTAATTTTTGTAGATAAGTATTAAGGGAAGGAATTTGATTAAAGTACACTGTATACATGTAAGGAAATGAAATCTTTATGCAATTAATATATGGTAACAATAAAAATATAGTCATATTTTTAGTGTGCAAATGGAATAATAATATACAATTTGATATTGTTGTCAGTGTCTTAAAAATGTGCTATTTTATCATGTGGAGAAATGCCTCCACATGTTGGGTCTCAGAATGTAAAAGGGAAACACCTTTGCAAAAATCAATTACATTAAGTCATGAATTCTTCCCTAAATGACTGTGTGTGTGTGTGTGTGTGTGTGTGTGTGTGTGTGTGTGTGTGTGTGTGTGTGTCTGCTATTCCTGAGCTTCATTTGTTCAAGTCTAGTGCTCTAGTACCACAGCCCCATTTCTGTTTTTTTTGCGGGGGGAGTTTATTGAAGATAAGTCTCACAGACTTTTCTGAGGACAACGTGGGCAAAATGGGAGACTTCATCTCAATCAATAAAGATATGGTGGCACGATAATTGGGATCACATTTATGTAGCCATAGGAAAGTGGACTGTACTCAAGGCAGGCTTTGGCTAAAAGTGGGAGATCCTATCTGAAAAAAAAAAACAATAGAAAATAATTGGGGTCCTAACTCAAGCAGTTACGGTGCTTGCTCAGCAGACAGAAGCCCCTGAGTTCAAATACAGTAGTGGGTACAAAAATGGCCAGACCCAAAGAAACATAGACTTCATGGTTTCCCTTATTTGTAGTAATTAGTATAGGCCTAGGATAGTCCTAGCAGAGAGAATCACATATGACCCTATAAGATAATGCTTATTAAAATGAACTCCAAGATATGGAAACAAGAATTTTTTAATATAATGTGTGAAGTCATTTATTTTTTCTTTCATTTCTTTTTATTTTTTTCCCTTTGTTTTATCCCCTGCTATTGCTGTTTTTGATTTTGTTACCCTGGGTCTTGTATATACATTTATCTGATTTGGGGAAGGTAAGGGGAATAACAATATGGGGAGATAAAGGACAAAGAGTGAACCAATGCAACAGCAATACTCACAAGACACTTTGTTGGAAATGAATTTTGCAAAGGCTGGTGTGGAGTCAGAGGCAGGGAGGGAACATGGGAGAAAATGAGGGAGGAGGTAACAATGTTCGATAAGAAATGTACTCATTACCTTATTT
Source organism: Dipodomys merriami (assembly GCF_024711535.1). Classification (NCBI taxonomy): domain Eukaryota; kingdom Metazoa; phylum Chordata; class Mammalia; order Rodentia; family Heteromyidae; genus Dipodomys; species Dipodomys merriami. The sequence continues at coordinate 27,129,004 of NW_027203381.1, read as the reverse complement.
ATGTAACTGTAACCCCTCCGTACATCACCTTTACAATATAATAAAAGAAAAATTTAAAAACAATCATGGGAGTTAGGGATTTTCAGGTTATATTCTTTCCTCTTCCAGTTTGTAAGAGTAATAATTTACTAAATTTCTGTACACTCAATTTAGCGTCATCATAGAAAGCAATTGATTGTAAATTTCCCTTCCAAAGGGCCCTCTGCAATCTTCAGTACCAGAGGCCCATAGCAAGTCTCTTTGACCATGACACATTGAAATAGGTCTCCCTTACTATATGAGAACAATTTTCCAAATTCCTCGTAAATAGAAAGAGGGGCACAGATAATGTTTTTGGGTTTTAAAGGAAGGAAATATAATGAATAGATCAATAATAAATAGTGAATCTGAAAGGATTGATTAAATAATTGAGAATGACAGTTTATAAGCCTTCTAAAACCATCATTTTAGTTCCAAAAACTGTGACATATTTTATAAAATTAGATTAATAAATGAAAATTATTTGAATATTTTAACATTCTATATAATTAAAGTAAATTAATAGCAACTTAAAATGCATGCCATTCTACTTTTCCTTTAAGATACACACACACACACACACACACACACACCTTTATTTGGGCCATTCTACTTTTCCTTTAAGACACACACAAACACACAAACACACATTTATTTGGATTCATTATAACTCCAAGTGTTTACAAATTTAAATTGGAATCTATGCATTCAGGTTGAGAATATTTCTTCAGTTATAACTACATTTTCTATTTATGTTAAGCAAGTTCCACTAATGATGACTCTATGCCATATTTAAAGAAAGTAGTTTAATAATAAATTTGCTATAAGCATAAAATTATATGATCAGAAGGGATCTTCAAATTTATTTGTCAAACGAATTTTCACCATTTTACTATAAAATGATGAGTATGTCCTTTACCTCCAGAGACCCATTACTTTGAAATAGTTTGCATGTTCCACATGTATTATGAAGAATTATATACCTAACTAAGTTATATTCAAAGGCTGTAACATCATGTACACTTAATATTAATGCATTAAGAAAAATGATAGCATGTGATATTCGGTTATCTGGTGATATCGTATTGCAGTATTAAGCTGTATGAAACACTAAAAGTAATTAATGGGTTTCCAACAACTTTTCTAGTGTCCATATATGAAATGCTTGATCTTGTCCACATTCAATTACAAATTCTAAAAACCAGCATTATAAAACTTAGGAAAACAAATTAAGTGATAGCCTACAAAACTGACTTGTGAGAGGTTTCCCTATTATGGTATTGCGATTACCAAGGATTTGCAGACTCTTTGATTCCTTTAGAGCTATTGAAATCTTCCCTGACACTGTTCCTTCATCTAAGATGAATCACACTGATGACTTAAATTCAAGTTTAATTTTGAGGTATAGCATCAGGATATGAGTGTGGTCAGTCTTCTTTGCAGAGTTAGTGCCTTCATTATTGTTTGCTGTAAGGAGGCTAGTTCTGTAAAAATTAAGTATTAAGCTATGTTCTGGGTTGGGAAATGATTTCAAATAGGTTACCTTTGACTTTGGTTTCTGGTGTCTTTGCTACTAAAAGATTGAACTTACCACACCGTCTAATTAATATTCAGCTCTGACATACAAATTTCAGGAGCCAGAGAGGCCACCAATATGGGGAATTAATAATTGTCCTGAAGTATACATTGATGAATATCTCTAAACTTTTCTAAGTGAACCACGTGTGCATAGGTAACCAATCACTGAGCTTTGATGCCCTGTTACTTTGTCTAGAGCTTATCTATTCAAATAACCTCTAATCAGAGAATATCTATAACTTTTCTGTTTTATTACTATCAATTTGCTCCATAATTTTGCAGGTATTTTAAGTCTTTGCCCAATGCAAGTGATAGTGGTTCTCTTTACTACAAAGAATGTTGAACAAGTAATTTTCTTTCTTTTTGCTGATTGTGTTTCACTTGGATTCCCAATTTTGATACACAATTCAGTAATTTGATTCAGATTAGGATTAGTGTTGAAGTTTTCTTTTACTTAGTAACACTTTATTTAGAGTAAAAAAATTAAAACTAACAAGAGCAGCAGCAACAACCACAACACCACACACACACACACGCACGCACACACACACACACACACACACACACACACACACACACACACACACACACACACACACACAACCAGCAGGAAAGAAAATGGTTTGGTTCAGTTTACCAGTACTACAATCATTCTGTGGCATACAAACACCTCTAAAGGCATGTATTACTCGTAACAAAAAGTAACTTTTCTGAAGAATTGTACTACTTTAAATCACATACATCTAATGCAGAGAATATATGCCAAATGAGATATGATACTCTTTAGGAATATATAAGTATACAGGAAAGATACTATTTTTCCTGGAAGCTTATAATCAAAAAGAAGGAGTGGTAACACAATAGAAAAAAATCTGCAGAATTAGCCAAAGAATCATGATGTGAAGTAGATAACTACTTCAACTGTTAGATGTGAAAACAATGAGTCCTATTGGATAACCTTTTGGATAAGAGCAGGGAGGGCATCTTGAAAAAATTAACATTTTCAGTGGGATGCACTGATAAGTTAGACGTGGAGGCCAAATAACACTTTTCTTCTAATTGCTGTTGATGATTTTCTATTGATGTCAATTATTGACATTTAAAATCTCATTATTCTAAGATCAATATTTTAATTATTTAATTGTAAATTGGTTCCCAGACTTAGGATTGGTTCAACATTTAGAACCTTTTCATGTTTTTCTATGATCCCTTTTGAAGCAGCTCTTGGACCGAGTGGCCTTCTTTGGATGGGAATGGAGTTTCAGTGATGAATATTCCTATTCAAGCTAGATTTTCAAGCATCCACAGGCTCTCCTAAAATGAGATTCATTTAGGCTTTTCTTTCTTTTGCCCCACTGCATCGTCCATCTTTCAAAGTTCCTCAAAACCAAGAACTCATACTTCTGCAATGAATTTGTTAAAGCTGGTCAAAAGAAAAAAGTGAGAAAAAAAACCATCTAGTGAGGAATATAAAACATCCAAACCTGTTTGTTAAAATTTAAGATTTAGAGTATAGTCATATATACATAAGTTTTTAAGACCATGTTTTGATGATAAAGAGGAGGAATTGTCACTCAATTAAAGTAAAAGCACAATCTTGGGGAGCTTGGGTTTCATAGAAGAGACATAAGACTCTATAAACAGCACCATTCCCACTATCATAATGGAAAAGCTGGGCTAAGAGTGAATTATTGTCTTGCAGAAATCATGAGATAAGCTAAGTGCACACAGCTAACAAATATTACAGAGAGCAAATCATCTTCAGAGAACAATAAACCCTGAGTATTTGTTTTCCAGGGTCAGATTCCGCTTGATGACACATATACCTGTAAGTCAGTTTCAATAGAAAATTTTAAATCAGCACTTAGATGTTCAGTGTTGGATATTGTAAGAGTGTGGAACTACTATGGGCAAGAGAAATAGGAGAGGTTCATATACTCCTTCAAAGTTAAAGAACACCTCCAAGGTATCAACATGAATAAATATTCTGAAAGCATCCTCATGATGCTTGGAGTGGAAGAGAAGAGTAAGTATGGCAAGGGTTTGAAGAACATTCATCTTCCCCCTCTCCTTTAAAGAACAAAAACATTCAACTGTAGAGATAATAGCATCAAAACCTATAACAGATGGATGCCAATGTATCTACAAACCAGTTCAGGAAGAGACATGGTGGCTTTCCATGAAGATCCCTGTTCACATGGCCTCTAGCATTTCATAAGTAAAAAATAGCCCCAGACTGCCTAGGGGAGGCTTTTGTATATGTATGTAGCTTGAGATCACTGGTGGAGCCAGATGGGAGTTGCAGGAAATATATGAAAGAAACAAGTAAAATACTAAGTTTGATTTTCCCTAATGTTTCCAGAGGATCCAAACTTTAACCTGTGGGACATATCTGTAGTTTCAGGATATTGGTACAATTCTATAAGAGCAAATTTTTGAATGGATCAATAAAAACCTTCCTGCATCTGTCTCCCCCGTAGTCACTAGGGCAAGGCAGCATCCTAGAAGTAAGCACTATAGTGTTGTTTGGGAGCAATGAAGAAATTACAATATAGTAGAGCTGTGGCCACAGGGGAATTGACAGTACTCTACCTTTGTGCATTTGGGCAGCAGAAATTCTATTCTCTCTATTACACCTGGAAGAGGAACAGAAGTATTGATGAAGGTAATACCCCAAGAGCAGGTTATACTTACCTAATATTAATAATACTTAGTCACAATATATCAGATAACCCATTTATACTTGATCCTATTACCAGGTGAACAAGAATCAACTAAAAGTTCTAGGATGAAAAAATATACACATCTTGGAAAAGTAGAAAAAACTCCCTTTTGGAAACAGTATAAGAAAATGATTACTAATCAGATAGTGAAACAAGGAAGTAACATCTGAGGATTTAAAGGGTCTGGTACACTGTCAAATGAATAGTCATATAAAATAAGTAAATTGTTCAGTGACTTTAATAGACTTGATACATTTGTAGAAATTATCAGACTGCAAATTCAGGTTTAAAAGAAGTAGAAGTTGATACCAGGCACCGTGATCCACTTCTATAATCCTAGCTACTCAAGAGGCTGAGATCTGGAAATCACAGATTAAAGCAAAACTGGGAAGACAACTGTTTATCATTAACCAGCAAGCTGAAAGTGAAGGTGTGGCTTAAGTAGAAGTATGGTAGTGTGAGCAAAAAAAGCTAGGGAGAATTCAAAACCTTGAGTTTAAGCTCCAGTATCAACACACACACACACACACACACACACACACACACACACACACACACACACACACACACAGTTAGAAAATAAAAAAAGCTAGAATCTAATCTAGAAAGTAAAAAAGGAAATCAAAGGACAACCCTGTAAAATCAAAGAACAATATTAGGTATCTGACAAATGTATTATTGGATTTCTAAAGGAGAAAAAAGAGAATCTTTTATAAATATTTCCTACTGTTTGATTTTTTTTAGGATAATAAAACTTGGTGCATTTTAAACCTGTAACTTTATGGTTTGAAAACTTCTTTGTTCATGAATTCAGTAACTTAAAACATAATGTCACAAATCATGGTTTCACAAACTAACTGAGAAAAGTATACCTTGTAAATTCTTTTCACAAAAATTTGTTGAACATTGATGAAAAATATATTTTACAGATATAAAAATTGAATACAATAACATGTTTTAATCAATATATTGATTAATTATTTTCTAACAAAACTCCGACAATCTATTACAAAGGGATTGTCCAATTAATTCTTGAATTTAAGTGTAATTCACAATTCAGTAAAATATTCAGAACAACTGTCGAAAAGATTAATCCTGAAGAGTTTTGACATAGTGCCTTATACCTTACAGAAAAACATTACAAAATGAAATTATTGGCCTCATATCAAATGAAGACATAAAGATGACTGAAATGGGTAAAATATACTTGAAATAAAATTTTGCTATCAAAGCACAATTTATAAAGTTTTGGAAAATTAATTATATACTAGAAAATTTAGATGTAACCTGTATGCAAATATTCTGGATGAGTAAAATCACAAGGTAACACTAAAGAAAACATTATTAAGCCACCTATTAGGTACACTATTCAGGCTAGATATATATCCAAAATATATAAAGAAGCCCCAAATCTCAGAATTAAGGAAACAGCCTTATAAAACGGTAACAATCTTCTGGGTGTTGCTGGCTCACGCCTGTAATCCTATCTACCCAGGAAGCTAAGATGTGAGGATTAGGGTTCAAAACCAGCTCAGGCAGGAAAGTCCATGAGACTTTTATCTCCAATAAACCAATAGAAAACTGGAAGTGGTGCTGTGGCTCAAGTGGTGGAGGGCTAGCCTTTAGCTGAGGGATGGTGCCCAGGTCCAGAGTTCAAGCCCCACGACCTCAAGAAAAAGATTAAAAAGTTAACAATCTGAAAAGAAATTTTATTTCAGTGAAGATCAAAGGGTTTCAAATAAACATGACAAAAATATACAGCATCATTTTTTCTTAGAGAAAAACGAGTTAAAATTACAATGTGTATACACACACACACACACACACACACACACACACACACACACACACACACACACATCAATGAATGGTCTCCATTCACCTGGAGAAGAGAAGAGAATTCCCATTTACTTTAGAAGAAAATTTGGAATTTCCTGGAGTTGGATCTTGATACCCCACTGTATGTGAACTTTAGTGATTCAAAATGGTATCTTACATGTGCCTGTTTTAGCAGATTTATTAAAAAGGTCAAAAATGATGAAATAACCAAGAAATCCATCAAGAACTGAGAGATTATGTTATGTGTGCAAATGGTTATCATATTCAGAAATAAGTAGCTTTGACCCATTAGTTTACACAAAACATGGATGGATCTTCAATAAATGCTGTGGTGTTAAAAAAAAAATCCTACCCTAAATGGTACCTATTGAATGGTTTAGTCTATATGGCCTGTGGATAATACAAAGCTGTAACATCAGAAAATAGGTCAGGATTTGTGAGGAGTTAAGAGAATTGGCATTGATTACCTAGGAAGGGGTGACACAGGTACATTTTACAGTAATACAGCTATCTTTATGTGATTTATATAACTCCCTGTACTTGTCAGAGCACATGAAAATGTATATCGCAAAGAAAGAAACTATCATATGCCAAACTTTACCATAAAAAAAAGCAGTATGTATGAGAGGATATCCCAGATATATGTATCTCATTGTATAACAAATGTGTTACTTATTCTCATTAAAGGTAGAGCAGAATAACAGAGCTGACCTAAATGTCAGGAGAAACTTTATTGTATACTGTAATGGTTAAGCAACAGGAATTATAGTTAAGCAGATTAAACTAGGGTATACTTTGTTTCTTATAGGGTCATAATTAGTAGTTCTTAAACTTTTATGTATTTACCATGGTTGAATAAAGAATAAATAAAGTGTATGTTTTGGAGCCAGGTTTTAAAAAATGTTTTTCTTTAGAAGAACTTACAAATTACAAAAGTACAAGACCAGCAGACGGTGTCCTGTGATTCTAAAGCCTAAATATCAGTACAAACTATATTTTATCTTGAGAAATATGCAGATAAACTGAACAATAAATATACTCTATATGACAACTTTAGAGAAAGGAGATGAAAGTAATTGTACTGTTGACAATGCAATCTCATGGAATACATACAATTGTATCTATATTCATGCTTTATGAGCATTTCTGTAGAAAAATACATTTCAATAAATCTGTGCTTAGTAAGCCTTATAGGAATTCTGATTTTCACCTGTAAAACAATTTCAAAATCTGATTGTCTCTCAGAAAATGGTAGAATGGGAATTTTAAAATAAATACTGTGAATAGAAATGGCATTTTTTAGAATGCATTTGCAATATGAACTTAAAAGTCGAGTAATACAGATGGTTGCTGGGGGCTCACACCTGTAATCTCAGCTACTCAGGCAGCTGAGATCTGAGTATCAAAGTTCAAATCCAGCCCAGGCAGGAAGGTCCCTGTGGGACTCTTAGCTCCAATAAACTACTTAGAAAAGCCAGAAATGGTGCTGTGGCTCCAGTAGTAGAGTGCTTCACTTGAACAAAAGGAGCTCAGAGAAAGTGCCCAGGTCCATATTTCAAGCTCCAGGACCTGCAGAAAAAAATTGTCTAGCCATAATCCATATTTAAGTAAATTTGGGGGGAATTATAGTTTTAGATTTGTAACTGCATACAACAATTTGTTACATATATATGCATATTTTCCATAAGTATGTAAGGTTTGAGATGACATATATAGACATATGAACATTTACACCAATGCATATTATATACATGTTTGTTTTTCACATATAGAAATGTGTTAAAATGAAGAATGTAAATATGTTAAAAGAAATAACAAGGAAGATTTTTGTGTCATTGGGCTACCCTAGTCATTTTGAATGACAATAATATTCTTCTTGGTTTGAGTATTTACCACTATGTAATAGTGACAAAAATTGTGCATAAACACTGATGTAGTTTGGCAATATGTGATGCAGGTTTGTTGGATATTTTTTGTTTACTTGTTTTTGTGTTTTTTTGTTTGTTTTGTCTGAGATCAAGACTCAAACTCACTACCTAATCCTAATGCTCCTTGCCTAACACTGACAACTATGCCATGTTTCCAGCCCCTATGATGCAGTTTTAATATTCTAAAATAATTTCCAAATCTACAAGAGACTCACTTCAACAGAAAACATTGAGAAGCCTGAAATAATAAACTACCAGAAATTTGTGATCAAATTAACATTGTTAGCTAAAACACCAGTAGATAATTAAAATATGAACCAAATTAAGACACAATACCAAAGCAAAACATAGTTCATCATTAAGTATAAATCACAAAATATATTTATATTACTTAAATAAATTTTCCATTGCATTCATAACAGTATTATTATTTGTAGCACCCAATTAGCTTAAGTGTCAACTGACAGGAAAATAATATACAATCAAATTCTGTTTAGCAATCAGAAGAGAGTATATATCATCCATGAAAAAAATACACGTGTTGTGCAAAAGAAGTTAGTACTGAAGAAGTACCTATTGTCTGACTTGTTGTGAATATCAAAAACAGATGTCCTGGTTAGTTTGATGTGTGAAAGTGGAAACTTCTAGGGTGAAGATGGTGTTGTATTTACTGGTGAAGAAGAAAGCTACATGAGTCTGTTCACTTGGTTAAATGTCTTCAAACATTTCACCCATGTACTTTTTTTGGCAGATATACTACATTTCAGTGAAACCAAGTTAAAATAAATAAGCATATATATTCCCTTGCCCCAAAGGTAGTATTGACAACAGCATGAGTAGAGCCCAAAGAAGCCAATTCTAAAGAATAAAGACCTGTGAGAGTTAAAATTTTTTGGTGGGACAAGGAGAAATTGCATGACCTGGTTCACAGTGGGCAGAGTGAAGCACTGAATACTTACTGATAGAAATTCTGTGAGTCTAATTTCAATTTTGTAGTTACATGGGACTTTTTGATGTCAGGTAATTTTCTTGCTCTCTATGCAAAGCTTAAGGTCATGTTGTTCCAAATGCAGATTTCTTGACTTCACCTAAGTTGCACCTTGTGTGGCTAACTTATGAATCTCTGTTTTTTATGTGTTTTATTGTAAAGATACTGTACAGAGGGGCTACAGTTACATGAGTAAGGTAATGAGTACATTCGTATTGAGCACTATTACCCTCTCTTTTGTTTTTCCCCTACCATCCCTTTCCTCCCCACCTCCCCAACTCCTCCCTTGCCCCCCCCAAGTTGTAAATTTTATTTTCAACATAATGTCTTGTATATCTCATTGTTACAATGGTTCAACCTGTAGCCTCATTTCAGCTTTTTGTTATTTCCCTTCTCCTCTCCAAATTTAACAACATTTCCCTAGGCCATTCTGATTCTGGTGTTAGTTAACATCTTGAGGAACAAATATTAATCATCAGGAAAATGGACCAGCTTGTTTAGACTGTTGATCAGCTGAGTATACACCCAATTACATTTGACGAAGGCTAGAGTATCAATCAGTGATGATTAATACCAGTACCTTATGAAAATGAGTGAGGTGGAGGAAAGGCAACAACATACTATATTGTACTTTCAAGCATGTCTAGGACTTAATACATGGTACTATTTGCTTCTTGCTATTAACAATAATAAAGTTCAAAATTGTAAAATTGCTTAGATTGAAATTTCACCTGATGGAAAGATAGAGTGTTTAGATTAGAAACAGTGAGCTCACTTTTGAAAAGGAAAAGAAAAAAATACTGGTAGAAAGCTGTTGTGTTTTCAAAGCCAGATTTTGTTATGAGTTTCATAAATGGAATGGAGGCGAGCTCTTTCAAGTACCCTACTGAAGAACATCACAGTAGAGCCAGGGGTAACAATACACTCAACATTTTAGCACACTGTGTTAGAGCTAGCTCTGAGGCCTGATTATACTTTCGATTACCCCAGGGCTAAGTATTTCTCAAGTACTAAGTATAGGGAGATTTGGCATCTCAAACCTATCTTCTGCAATATCATTTTGCACAAATTCTCTAAAGAGAAAGTGACATTGCCAGGATAATTTTGAAGAACATTTTATTTAGCTACAATTCTGCTGTCATTTTCTATATCTTTGGTATTTCTCTCCCTTTTTGATTAATAGAGACATTCTCATAAATAAAAGATCTTGGTCTCTTGAAACTGTCTGTCTTGCTCTCTTATTTCCCCTGTGAAGTCATAATCCCCCATTTGTGACATCACAGAGTCTTTCCACTGCAATCAACAGTGATGTTTCAAGCTGGGGATTAAATGCTTCAGGAGAGGAAGACTTTACAGGAGCAGAGGGACTCTCAAGGAATAAAGATCCAATTAGCATGTAAATGCCCCTTTTAATTAAATAAAAGAGAAAAGAAAGAAAAGCAAGGAATGAGTAATAAATAGTCTCAGTGATTAGAGTGGATTCTTTGAAATAAAGAATCTGGACTTACTCTTCACTCTCCGTTCTTACTCATATGTACATACTCCCAACACTATTTCCTTTTAGCAAATGCACATTTAAAATTAAGTAAGCAAACTAGGTGGCATGGATCATACCTGTAATACTAGCTAATCAGGAAGTTGAGATCTGGAGTTTGGTGGTTTGATCCTAGTCAAGAAAGCTCTCAAGTCTCTACTTCTTTTATGGTATAAAAATATAAGACTAGTCTACAATCAATGCCCAATGCAGACTTGACCTAAAATCTTGTCTGTTAAACAATATGGAGAAAAATTATCATTGTCTGTTCCTATCTTTATGTACCCTTAACAAATTTTCAGACTTCCCATAACTGATAAACTATGTTGTAATGATGAATTAAATGTCATAACTGCTGTCATACACACAAAAATTATGACATTGCATATTCTACAGGTACTTAGTGGCAACAGAAAAACTCAGTATCTTTCCTCCTTGTCTTGTGTTTATTTTTGTTTTTGTTTTTGAAAATCTAATATAATGTGCTTTCACTCAGCATGATGTGGATGCTGGTCCAATACTGAAAGTATTTTTGGTATTAAGCAAGAGGAGATCTGGCCAAATTGGATCATCTATACAAACTAATCATCTATACAAACTAAAATATTGACTTCAAATTGGATTCCAGAACATTGCAGATGAGAAAACTGCAGTTCAGACAAAAAATTATTTTCTGCTATGTACACGGAAGCAGGGATATGATAAAATTCTGATATCCTGAGTCCTAGTTGATCAAACATTTTTATGCTGCCTCTCAATAGTGGATGACTTTCCCATGACAAGATGTGTAACTGTAGCTGCTAATTCAGTTTCTATTGTGTTGAACATCTCTAGGTGTAAGGAAAGATATTTATGCTACTCATGTCTCTTCATATGAGAAATGAATCCATATCTGTTATCTTTAATTTTTAAAAAATATGCAAAAATATTGATCTGCAATTCTCTCATTAATTGAAAATGTTACAAGAAATATTAACCATAAAGCAAAAAGAATGAAATCCTAATTTCTCTAGAAATATATATTACATTGTATTTTAAATTTGGTTCTAAGAAATTCAGCAATCTGTAAGTTGTTTGAATCAAAGAGCAGGATTCATAATGAATCATTTAGTTAAAATATTGTCCCATAAGAAATATTTCAGGATTTTGTTTGAACCCTTCTAGAAGGCAGTTTTTGTTGTCTCAGAACATTCTGTTAAAGTGCCATAAAATTTAATTTCATATAAGTTCTAATGCATAGGCATAAGTACTATAATGATAACCCCTTTGTTGCTCAAGACACAGTATTAGTTGCTGGGAACACAAAGGTGGACATCAGTGTGAGTCAAGCTCCACTGTAATGTCTGTGTGATTTGTAATACTCATTGGATATGTAGGATCATGACCCATGCCTCAATGTTTAGGAAATGAACTATTCTGCACTATGCAGTTGAGGCACAGATGCTCATATTGGTAGGAGTAGAGGAAGGCTGCAGAGATAAGGCTCTCCTTTTGCTTATGAAGGAAATATAAGGGCTGGAGTATTGGTCCTTGAGGGGAGAGGGAGGAGACTAGATTTATAAAAAGGGAAGATGTTTATGATGTGAAAAATGATGATGATAATAATAATGTGGAACGCACACATGTCCAGTAATTAGGACAGCTGGGTGGCTCATTATGGATATTCTACCAACCAAATGGGTGACCCAGTGACTTTCTGTAGCACAAAACAAATTAAATAAAAGACCTCCAAAATTTGAATTTTAACTAACACTATGACCTTATGTTATAAGGAAATCAAATATTTTAATCTTCACTGTAATTGAGATTCTGGAGAAATGGAATGGCTTCCCAATTATAACATATACATCACAGAAGAACTGGTTCTAGAACCACAATCATCTGACACATAGTTCTGAAGTGCAAAATACAGAAGAGGCAGTTATGGGACATTATTTACCACAGCCTTTGTTTTCTAAAAACAACATGACTAAACATTTAAATACATATAATAAAATTTTATTACTTTTTGACAAACAGTGACTTCTTAGAAAAATCATTTACAATTTTTTAAAGTAATGCTAACACTAGAGCTATTTTTTAGAATGTTTATTTGTTCCTTCCAAGATTTTTGTAAATTAAATTATGTTATATATTTTAGCGATTTTTTTTCTTCGAGACTGGATCTGGGAGCAGCTAGAGCACTGGGATAAACTATGATCTGAGTTTGTTATTATTCATCTTAAATAGTATTCCTTTATCTTACAATTCCTCCTATCCTACATATGAAACAGAAATCATATTCATCAAAGATGATGTGACTTGGTCTGTGCTTGGAAAAAAAAGGAAAGAAAATGAAAGAAAAGGAAGGAAAGTACTGATTCTGCAGTTGTTCACAGTGAGGTTCACCCATCAGAGTTGAAAATAACCTATATTTTATTTCCCTTATTTTTAGAAAACTGGCGTGGACACAGTGGTGGCCTTGTGGCCAGCTGTGCCCTGAAATGCCTGAAGCCATTGCAATCAGTGCTCCACTGTCTAAGGCTCCCAAAATGAAACACTTTGAACACTCATTCAAAGGTGTGAAAGCATGAAATTGGCACAATGGCCAGCCACTGCAGCACTTCCCATTTTTTTGCCTTGCCTTCTGCTTCTCCTGATCGCCCTTTCTGCTCTTTGTCCCTTGATTCTGACAGTTCTTCAAATGTCTACTTAAAGAGCTGTGGCAGCCTTGGAGAGAGAACTGGAATGTGTTCCACAGGAAGTCTGTTTTAAAGGGAAGAAAGCTGAGGAAAACAATTGCATTCAAAAACCCTGGAAAATGGACTTTAGCTAGGCAAAATTATCCTGAGATATCCAGGCAATGAATGCTTGTGAATTCGTGAATGGATAGATTTATTTATTTATTTATTTATTTATTTTGGTATATATTTAAAAAAATCTCTCAGTCTGCAACCAAATCTCACATATTAGAGCCATTCTCATCTCATGCACAATCTTCACGCTTTCGGAGTGAGCCAATTGGAACATTCTGCTTTAGCACTTTGGGCTGATCTTAACTGGACCCTCAATTACACAATAGCGTCTAGCACACATCTTCCCCAGTGGACTTGGTAAATCCACATTTTTTTAACCTCAAGTTTTATGGAATAAAATAAAGATATTGTAAGTTTATAATGTACTCAACAATTATTCTGGGTAAGTGGTCTAAAATGAGCTTATACATTAATGACGCAGCCCAGCTTGTCACAGGAAATTCTATCCTCTTCTTTGATTTTGTCTATATTTTTCAACAATGCCCTATGTGTTCTTTTTAATCAAGTCATTATTCAAGAATGTTTTGAACACGGTATTTTTCTTTATGGCTAGCTTCCACTATCTGTGCTTTTTCATGGTAGTGTACCATAATATATGCTTCTTTCATGAAATTCTTTTTTTATTTGTAATATTATATTCTAACAATATATTTGAAGACACAATGCATTCAGTTTATTAAATACGGTTAGTAGTTACTTAGTAACTATAATAAGTTATTTTTTACATTTTTTGTTATCTTTATGTAATTTTAGAAAGAAGTTGCAATTTAACACAGCAGTTTATAAACCTTGATCCATGTCACCCTTTTCAACATTTTTACCCATAACTCCCCATCCTTTCCCTCCTTCATGCTTTTTAATTTTGGAGGATGTTCTTTTAATTCTTAATATTTTTCATCCCTTCTTTTATTTCTTGTAGTATCCAGAACTGTCTAGCTTTGTTCCTCAGCGATGGATACTCACAGCATGGCAATAGAGGTCAAAAGTAATATTCTTAGCTTTTTAATTTTAAAATGGTTTTGAAAATCTCAGAGGAGAAAATATTTTTTATTGTAAAGATGCTCTACAGGGCATTGCAGTTACATGAGTAAGATAATGAGAGGATATTTCTTGTTGAGCATTATTACCCACCACCCCCACTCTACCATCCGCCCACACCACAAAGTTGTTAAGTTCATTTCCAACATAGTGTTTCGAGCATCATTGTTGCAATGGGTCACCCTGTGTCCTTGTTTCGGCATTTTGTTATTCCCCTTCCCCACCCCAAATTACATAAATGTATATATAAGATACAGGGTACCAAAGTCAATACATTGACAACAGGGGATATAGCATAGGGGGAAGAACATACAAAAGAAACAAATATGTCTGGGACAAGTAGAAAATGGAGGGTGTAGGGGAGAGATGGAAAGGGATGGGAAGGGGAAACAAAGGAGAAGGCAACAATGCTTGGTAAGAAATGCACTTATTATCTTGCTCCGGTAATTGTAACCCCTCTGTATTTTCACAATAAAAGAAAAAGAAAGAAAAGGTCAAAAGCTATATACAAATGACCAGATAAGATGAAGTTAAGTGAAATGAACACCAAGATAGGGACACAAGTGTATTTTTCTTTCTTGCTATTGTTTCTAACGCATTTATAAGGTACCATGTGATTTTTGTTGCTTTGCATGTCCCTCCCCCACAGTATAACCCCCTTTTTCACTGCATTTGATGTTGGTATAATTTCGGGAGGGGAAAGGATAAAATAAAATATTTAAATAGGGGAACAGGTTGACCCATTGCAACAATGAGATGTACAAGACACTATGTTGAAAACAAACTTTACAATTTAGGCGGGGATGGGGGGAGGGGAGGGTGTGGAAAAGTGTAGTTGTGGAGGTGGGAGGGAAGGGATGTTAGGGGAAAATCAAAGGAAGAGGCAACAATGCTTGATAAGAAATGTAGTCATTACCTTGCTCATGTACCTGTAATCCCTCTGTACAGTATTTTCACAATAAAAATATTAAAATATATTAACAACAACAACAACAATGAAAAAAACCTCTTGTATCCATATCTTGGGGCACATTTCACTTAGCATCATCTTATATGGTCATATGTGCATAGCTTTTGAGTTTTTCTGCTCATCTAATAAAATTATCCTAGACTAATACTAGTTATTGCAAATAAGGGAAGCTATGAGATCTATACTTCTTTGGGTCTGGCTTACTTCACTTAATATAATTTTTTCCAAGTATTTACATTTCCTAACATATTGGGGTGGTGTCATTCTTTCTGACAGAGGCATAGAATTTCATGATAGATAGATAGATAGATAGATAGATAGATAGATAGATAGATAGATAGATAGATAGATAGATAGATAGATAGATAGATACACACACACACACACACACACAACATTTTCTTGATCCATTCATCTACTGATGGGCATCTGGGTTGCTTTCTTATCTTAGCAATGGTGAATAATGCTGCAATAAATATGGTTGTGCTGGTAGCTTTAGTATGGCCTTGTTTATGATCAGTTGGGTCAATGCCTAGAAGTAGGTTTGCTGGGTCATAAGGAAGCTCTATGTGTAGTCTTTTCAGGAACCATCATTCTGCTTTCCAGAGTTGTTGAATCTTAAAACTCAATTTATACCATAAGGAGTAGGTAGATGCATAAACAGTATCTTGAAGAAAAAGCTATAATTCTGTTTTGGAATTGATAAAATGATGCATGCTGGGCAAAAATTGAAGAGCACAGAGCAAACAAAAATAAGATGTTGGTGACTGTCTCCAAGGAGAGTCAACATTCTACAGACTAAAAGTTGCAATTATAACACTAAATAATGAACATAAATGCCTATTATTTCTGATGCAAACGGAGGCTTTTATAGCCAGAAGTCATAAACAATCTCTTGTGTTCTCTCCTTTCATAATCTTGCATATCTCCGAAAATGCATACCATAACAGCTTGGATGATAGCTGTTTTTACACTTGTTTCTTGTGACTAAAGTTATTTCCAAGAAAAGGCGATTCTTTCATATTTACACAATTGCTGATAATTGACTATAACAGGCTTTGCTGAATTACAGACAACTGAAATAAAATTATACTTGTATTCAATAGAATGGTCTCTCAATAAGGCTAGATATGAAACTATTCTGTTTTCCTAGATATCAGCTTTTCTGTTTGGGGTACCTGTTTCTGTATAATTATGTCTATGTGTGTGTTTATGTCATGGGTCAAAGAGAGAAATATATTTTTTATTTAATAGTGAATCATTCATGATGCTTTAGTATTTATGAAAATTTGTCTTAAATTAGCTTAAACAACAAGGGGGAAACGAATGCAACAGCAACTTTCACAAGACAATATGTTGGAAATTATCTGTGCAACTTGCAGGGAAGAGTCAGGGGGGAAGTAGGAGAAAAATGAGGGAAGGGTAACAACTTTGACAAGAAATGTACCTATTACCTTACTTATGTAACTGCAACCCCTCTGTACATCCACTTGACAATAAAAGATTTAAAAATAAAAAGAATGTGCTATATCCTAAGTAATAGAAAGTGCTCATATGCATAGTAAGAATTCAATTTGAGTTTGCCTTGTCTTTGCTCAAAATGCTTCATTATTATACATGGTTATCTTCATTTCATGTGTCACATACAGGAAGATAATATCCAGTAGTTGAAGAGTTGTTTTGATTTTCATGTTCTCAAAGAAACTCCCTAGTAGATCCCCCTCTCTTCCTCATTAACCAGACATAATCTATTGGTAAAAATGGTCTAAATTCATTCCTAACAAAATCTTTGGAACAGCTTGCTGAAATTGAAGAAACTTAGCCAACTCATCGGAAAGAGAGAGAAACCCCCACAAAGGAGGATTTTGTTGTTGTTGTTGGTCATGGGGCCTGAACTCAGGACCTGGGCACTGTCCCTCAGCTCTTTAGCTCAAGGCTAGCACTCTACCACTTGAGTCACAGTACACTTCTGACTTTTTCTGCTTATGTGGTGCTGAGGAATTGAACCCAGAGCCTGATGCATGCAAGGCAAGCACTCTACCACTGAGCCACCTTCCCAGCCAAACATAGGAGATTTTTGTCTTTCAGAAAGAAATTGCAAGGATAACAATGCATAAGAAGAAGAAGACAGATAATAATACTAGGAACTGAGAGATGTTGAGTTCTTACTTGATTTAAGGGTCTGTACTGAACAACTAAGTATATTATTCTAGTTAATAAACATGGCAACACAATAACAAAATTATACAAATGAATAAACATGTTCCAAGTTTACACAGATAATAAGGGGAAAGAGTAGGGTAGAGATTTAAAGCAACTGATCTTCTTGGGGAAGATTTTGAAAGCATTTAAGCGGCGAAGTGCAGGAGCTTGGATAAAGATGTGTTTCCTGTGTTCAGTGAACTGATGGGCAGGGCCATCATGGTTACTTTCTTTAACATGTAATAGGCTTATCTATATATAGTACTTGCTGATTATAAAATTTCTTATAATTGGAATATAAAAGCAGCTTTCAACTCTTTCTCTCAGACCTTCCATTAATGATCTGTTTAGGGTCACTCAAAGTCTGGATTTCGTTGTCAATTAAACTGAGTTAGAGGATGCTAGAAACTAACCATAGTGTATGATTCAATCAATCTAAGGCATGAACTTGTGAAATTTAACCATGATTCATTTCTTCCTTAAGACCAATATTATAATGAATGAATAGCAACGCTGTATTGACAGACATGTTTCTTTACCCCCTGCAGGTTCCCAGAGGTAGTTTCCACTGAATTAGCCATCAGTGCAGCTTCAAACCACAGTTCAGATTTTATTTTAACACAGACATACATTGTATGTAGAGGTAACCTTTTCAATGGCCAAATTGGAATGGCTTCAAAAAGCCCTTGGGGGATTTTCAAGTTGTTCTTCCTTGTACTTTCTCTCTATATATCCAACTAAAAGAGTTGACCCCATTCTTCACATGTATCCTTGGCCTTATCCATCTTCACATAATCATCAGTTCAGAGCAAACTTTCTACTTAGCAATTACTTCTGGTTCTAAGTTCTTTAGTAATTCTAGGGTTTATGTAAAGATACAAGGTACATTGGACAACACTGAAATATTCTTGATCAACTGTTTAATATATGGAAAATAGTGCTTACCTGAACTACAAGAGTAGAACCTCTATTTCAATTATCTCCCACCTTTACTCCCTGGAAAGAGCTAGCCTAGAGTAGATGGTATATAAAACTATTTACAAATGTTTGCTAATCTATATTTTACTTCAGTTAACTGCCTCCAAAAAGTTCTGAGACAAAATCAGAATAGTGTGTGTGTGTGTGTTGTGTGAGTGTGTGTGTGTATTACATTCTATACTGTCAGAAAGGAGATAGATGAGAAACATACATTACTAAAATTTATCAGTCATCACTGACAAAGCAAACTATAGTGGACTCTTCACTAATCTGATTTCTTATATTTTTTCTTATTTTATCAATTTTAGCCCACTGACAGACATTGCTTCTATTTAGAATTGTAACAAACAAATATTCTTAAAACACCAACATCCTTGCCAAAATAGGCACTCCATTTCACCTGACTAGAACAGTAGAAAATACGAGAGAAGAATATATCTATCAGCACTTATGAGGTAAAAAAGAAAAGATAGGAAAAAAATCAATACATTCACCTGTTTCCATCTACTTCTGTCTGTGGTTCTGTGGCCTCAAGCAGCTTACTGGAAATTAGATTTTGCCTTAATATGTTAATGTTGAATAAGGGAATTGGGCTCTAAATAATTAAGTTTTGAGAAGTATAAAACTAAAGCAATCTATTAATGAAATATGAACATCCCTTGATTATATTTGTAGAATGAGTTTACCTGTTTTAAATGGTGAATTAAAATTGAAAGGTAAATTGAAATTTAGAAGAAAAAAACAAAAAATCAACACCACTATCTTTCCTTTCCCCTCATTTTTCTGTTGCAAATGTCAGAGCTGTCATTCAGATAAGGGCATATTTTGATTGTAAGGCCAGAAGAGGTATCTCTTAATTAATAGATTGAATTTGACCATCCTTACCTATTCTCAATCCTCCTACACACATCAAAGGCAGACATTCCACAACAGCTAATGTGCACTTCTTTGTTTACAATACTTTTTATAAAGTTACAGACTATTGTTTTATTGTAAAAAGAATTGTAAAATACAGTTGGCCGTCAGTATTATGTGCATATGTTGGTAGCTTTAGGAACACCTACAGATACCAAAATTGTGGATGCTCAAACCTACATATAAAATGGTGCAGCATTTGTGTGTAACCTACTCATGTTCTTTTTTCTACTTTAAATATCCTATATTACTTATAACACCTATTATAAGATAAATTATATATAAATAATTTTTATACTTCATTGCTTACAAAAATAAGAGAAATATATCCATGTGTTCAGTACAGATGCAATGATTTTTGCAACAATTTTATTTGAGCAAGAGGAGGGACCAAGATGGAGATGGGACAGTAGGGAAATGCTACAGTTCTCCCCAACCAAAAAGGGAGTTCGAGTTCCAATGCTTAATCTCCCCAAGAGATCAACAACAACAAAAAGACGAACACCCAGAGAAAAACAGGAGGTGGAAAATAACAAAAAAGAAAGAGAGAAAAAGAAGAATTTCAGAACAGAGCAGCACAAAGACCCCTCCCCCAACCTTTACTGGCCGCCGGAAAGCACGCCAAGCTGTGGCCAGCCGGCCTGGTGGGGGCTGCCTGAGTTCCAGAGACACAGGGGGCTGCCTTCAGATCACCTGTGCAGAAGCCGCCTGAGGTACCAGTCTGCAGACCCGCTGATCGCCACAAACAGAGAAACCTACCAGCCGGGAGTCTACAAAAAGATCTCACTCCACCCCTCACTTTCCATGCAAGCAGAGAGGCTCCATCCCGCCAAAGCCACTCTACCCCACAGCAGGGGAACCCCAGAGCTACACAGGATGCCCACAGAACACCAGAGCAGAAGACCTGCAAGGAACTGGTGCTAATCTGGAGAGTGCAAACAGAGACAAACCCCAGTGCTTAGAACCTGTATGGAGGCCCCGCCACCACCCCTTGGGCAGAGGCCGGAGGCTCATCGGAGGCAGAGACAGAAGACAGAGACCGAGGCAGAGACAGAAGAGAATCACACAGAGCCACCACCCCCAGCACAGCCCGCAACCACCCCAACTGAACTCTGATTGCAACAGCAACCGACGACCTACATCACACAGAAACAACTAGCTCCAGGGTGAGTACTCCACGGGGGACAGTGTAACCTTCAAGGGAGACCAGAGAAGGTGGGAATCCCCAGACCCTGACCCAGATCCCCTACCCCAACACCTGGACCACAGGACCCACTAAAACTGGGAACTGTTCGAGAGCTACACCAGCCCACAGAGCACATTCAGCTGACCAGGCTAGAGCAAAAGCGCCCCTGGAGGGGAGCTTAAATGCCCAAGTCAGGAACAGCACCCCTGGGTCAAGACACTCAACAGTAGAAGAAATCTGAACGGTGTACCCCAGGCTGCATAACCTAGGCGGTATACACAGCAGCACAGGCCCAACCGGCATGCCCCAGGCTGTGGGCTGGGTCCAGGCCTGGGCATCTGGTGCTTGAGCAACCCAACCAACTCCTCCCAACTGAAGTCAGAAGCTGAGCATATGCCTCAGCAGAGGGGAGAAAAACAGGGAACTGCACCCCTGGGAAGCACGCTTGTGACAACAAAAGACCCGGGGGCTCAGGACAAGAGAAGCCCAAAACTCACCAGACCCAATCCATATATTCTAGACTGGGAATTGGACAACACAAGCTGCTAGCACCTGATAGTAGGCAGGAGCTCAGGCTGGTAAGGTGGCTCAGCAGTAGAGTGCTTGTCTTGGGTGCATGAGGCCCTGAATCTGGTTCCTCAGCACCACATAAGCAGAAAGGGCCAGAAGTGGTGCTGTGGCTCAAATGGTAGGGTGACAGCCTTGAGCTGAATTGCTGAGGGACAGCGCTCAAGCCCGAGTTCAAGCCCACAACCGGCCAAAAAAAAAAAAAAAAGAAAATCATCAGGAGCCCATAGCAGACTCCAGCATCTGGGAGAGTGCATCCAGCACATCCAATCTTGCCAAGAGCACCTGTAGGAGCAAACAGGAGCAGTCTAGGCTGCTCAACCCTTCCAAAGGCGGGAACTGCCAGTGATCTACATCAGAGAGCCGAGAATCCTATGTAGGTCAGACCAGCAGCTGGAGGTCAGCCCCCAACAGAACCCAGATCAGGTACAGACTCTCTCTACCAATACAGAATCAGCAACCAAGCAAAGACAGACACACCAAAACAAAATTTTAGATTAGTCTCCAATAATCCCTGAACCCCCATGTGAAAATCACAGAGAAAAATTACAAGGTTGATCAACTCCCAGGATAGCAAGCTATCCCCAATAACCAGCAGCCACCCAGGGGAGAGCTGCAGTGGGAGCAAAGGAAGAATGGAAGACAAAAGCTACATCCAAGGGATGCTGGAGGCAATGACTCAAGAAATAAAGTGAGAAATAGACCAGAAATGGAAAGAACACAGGGGCAAACTATCAAAAGAGATGCAGGATCTCAAACACGAGGTACATGCGAAAATAGAGGCAGTACATACCTCACTAAGAAGTGAGATAAATGCCAAAATAGAGGCAGTACATACCTCATTAAGAGGTGAGATCAGTACTTTGAGAACCAACATCTAATCTATAAAGGAGTCCATTTCCTCCATGCAAACCACAATGGAAGCCACAGTTAACAGAGTGAACAAAATGGAATGTAGAGTGTCAGATACAGAAGACAGAATACACCAACTGGACCAAAAATGACAGATATGGAAAAAGCACTCAAATTATGCCAAAGGGAAATTCAAGAGCAAGCAGATAGTGCCAACAAATTTAACCTTCGTATAATTAGAGTGGATGAAGGTGAGGAATATCAAAGCAAGGGAATGCAACACCTATTCAACAAGATAATCGGTGAAAATTTTCCACATCTCAAAAAAGAACATCTTACCTACATAACAGAAGCATATAGAACACCTAACAAGCAAGATCCCAGGAGAAACTCTTTTAGAGACATTATAGAAAAATGATAGATCTGAATAATAAGGAAACAATCTTGCATGCAGCAAAAATGAAGGAGCTATACTACAATGGGAAAAATATTAGAATCACTGCAGATCTCTCCACACAAACACTGAATGCAAGAAAGGCCTGGGAAAGTACCATACAAGCCCTGAGAGCCAATAAGTGCCAACCCATATTGATATACCCGGCAAAGCTAGCATTCACATTCGATGGAGAGCTGAAAATTTTTAATAGCAAAGAAAAACTAAATGAATGTATAAACATTAAGCCAGCATTACAAAGAATACTAAGAGGGGGAAACACAACTTGAAGAAAGCAACCAGGAACTGGCATCTGCACCCAGACAGGCATTAATCGAAGTCTAACTGAGCAAGCACAGGAGGAAAGGAAAGAAGAAAAACTGAGGAAAACAAGGAATGACAGGGACCACAATGCATCTCTCTATACTATCTCTTAATATTAATGGACTTAATTCGCCAATCAAAAGAAAAAGAACTGCAGACTGGATCAGAAAACATGACCCAGCCATCTGTTGCCTTCAGGAGACCCACCTCTCACCCAAACACACAAACGAACTCAGAGTAAAGGGTTGGAAAAGGATCTACCAATCAAATGCCCCCAGTAAGAACGCAGGTGTAGCTATCCTGATATCTGACAAAATAAACTTTTCATTAAAATCAATACAGAAAGACAAGGATAGACACTACATATTAACACAGGGAACAATCTAAGAGGAGGATATTACCATCATCAACTTATATTCCCCAAATATTGGTGCACCCAGATATGTTAAACAAATACTCACAAACTTACAGAATAAAATAGATACCAATACAATAATACTAGGAGACTTTAGCACACCACTCTCACCAAAGGACAGGTCTACCAACCAGAGGATTGACAAAGAAGCTACCGAATTAAGTGAGGCCATATTTCAAGCGGAATTAACTGACATCTACCGAGTATTTCACTCTAAACCACCACAGTACACATTCTTCTCAGTAGCTCATGGAACTTTCTCCAAAATAGACCATATCAAAGTTCATGCAAGGAACTTAAGCAAATACAAAGGTATCGACATAATCCCCTGTATCCTATCTGACCACAGTGGAATCAAGCTAGTTCTCAATAACAAAGCATACTGAAGAAATTTCTCAAACACATGGAAATTGAACAACACACATCTTAGCAATGCCTGGGTAATGGAAGAGATCAAAGAAGAAATAAAATATTTCCTACAACTCAATGAAAATGAAAACACCTTGTAAAGAAACTTGTGGGACACAGCAAAAGCAGTCCTGAGGGCAAATTTATTGCCCTCAGCGCCCACATCAAGAAAATAGATACATACAAAGCAACAAAGAAATAATCTTATAATTGTGTTAGAAACAAATGCATGAAAGAAAAAAACATTTAAAATACATATCAAGGGTTCATTTTCCTAACCCCTGCTTTCATCGTATTTGATGTCGGTATACTTTGTGGAGGGGAAGGGGAAAAACAAGTCGTTTAAATAAGGATACAGGTGGACCTGTTGCAACAATGAGAAGTACAAGTTGTCATGTCGAAAATCAACTTTACAACTTGGGGGGGGAGGATTGGGTGGGGGGGAAGGAGGACGGGAAGGGATGGAAAGGGTAAACAAAGGAGGAGGCTACAATGCTTGATAAGAAATGTACTCACTATCTTGCCCATGTAATTGTAACCCCTCTGTACAGTATTTTCACAATAAAAAATAGGAAAAAAATAAAATAAATAAAAATATACTAAATGATCAGCCCTTAAAAAAAAGCAAAGAAAATACAGACCAAGTAAATAATCTCATGTTGCAATTAAAACAGCTAGAAAAACATGAAAAAAAAATGGAACCTAAAGTTACTAGATGGAGCCAGATAACCAAATTAAGAGCAGAGACTAATCAATTAGAAAATCAGAAAACCATAGCCAAAATTAACCAAACAAAAAGCTGGTTCTTTGAAAAAATAAACAAAATTGATGGACCGTTGGCAAGATTAATTAAAAAAAGAAGAGAGGAAACCCATATTAATAGGATTAGGGATGCCACGGGAAAAATCACAACAGGTACCCAAGATATCCAAACAATCTTAATGGACTACTTTCAAAAGTTATACTCTTTAAAGGAAGAAAACCTGGCAGAAATGGATACATTTTTAGAGAAATACAAGTTGCCCAAACTGAGCAAAGAAGAAGTAAATCAATTAAATAAGCCAATATTCTACAACGAGATACAGGAAGCTTTCAAAAGTCTTCCAACAAAAAAAGCCCAAGACCAGATGGATTCACAGCAGAATTCTATAAGACCTTTAAAGAAGAACTAATACCCATACTCCTCAAGCTCTTCAGAGAAACAGAGAAGGAGGGAGCTATCCCAAACTCATTCTACAAAGCCAATATCACACTCATCCCCAAACCAGGCAAAGACCAAACCAAAAAAGAGAATTACAGGCCAATTTCCTTGATGAACACAGATGCAAAGATCCTTAACAAGATTCTAGCTAACAGAATCCAGAAACACACACACACAAAATCATACACTCTGACCAGGTAGGCTTCATGCCAGAGATGCAGGGATGGTTTAACATACATAAGTCATTAAATGTAATCCAACACATCAACAGAGCCAAGGTCAAGAATCACATGATTATCGCCACAGATGCAGAAAAGGCCTTTGATAAAATTCAACATTCATTCATGCTAAAAACTCTGGAGAAAATAGGAATAGAAGGAACATTTCTTAAAACAATAAAAGCCATTTATGACAGACTAATAGCTAATATTATACTTAATGGGGAAAAGCTACAACTAATTCTCCTAAAATCAGGAACAAGGCAATGATGCCCACTGTCTCCACTCCTCTTCAATATAGTCCTGGAATCCTTAGCCAGGGCAATAAGGAAAGAAAAAGACATTAAAGGGATCCGCATAGGGAAAGAAGAAGTTAAACTATCCCTTTTTGCAGATGACCTGATGCTATACCTTCACGATCCCAAAAACTCCATCCCCAAACTCTTAGAAATCATAAATCACTTCAGCAAATTAGCAGGATACAAAATAAACCCACAAAAATCAGTTGCCTTCCTGTACACTGACAATGTACAAGAAGAGAAGGAAATAAAGGGAGCAACCCCATTCACAATAACCTCCGAAAAAATAAAATATTTAAGAATTAACCTAACCAAAGATGTAAAAGAACTATTTAATGAGAACTATAAAAAGTTAAAGAAAGAAACTGCAGAAGACACTAGGAAATGGAAAGACCTCCCATGCTCTTGGATAGGCAGACTTAATATAGTGAAAATGGTAATACTGCCAAAATTAATATACAAATTCAATGCAATTCCTATTAAAATCCCAATGACGTACATCACTGAAATACAGAAAACAGTCCAAAAATGTACATGGAACAACAAAAGACCTAGAATAGCCAAAACAATTCTAGGGAATAAAGACAACATGGGAGAGATATCCATGCCAAACTTCAAAATCTACTATGGAGCTATAATAACAAAGACAGCATGGTACTGGCACATAAACAGACCCAAAGACCAATGGAATAGAATAGAAGATCCAGAAATAAATCCACAGGCCTACAGTCAGCTGATATTTGACAAAGGAGCCAAAGACATACAATGGAAGAAACACAGCCTCTTCAACCACTGGTGCTGGGAAAAATGGGCTGCCACATGCAAAAAACTAAAAGTGGACCCCAGCCTATCACCATGCACCAACATCAACTCAAAACGGATTAAAGACCTTAACATCAAACCTGAATCTCTGAAACTACTGCAGGACAGAGTAAGAGAGACACTTGAACTTATAGGCACAGGAAGGAACTTCTTGAACAGAGTCTCAGGGTCTCAACAAATTGGAGAGAGACTCGACAAATGGGACTACCTTAAAATAAAAAGCTTCTGCACAGCTAAAGCTATTGCAACCAAGCTAGAAAGACAACCAATTAATTGGGAAAAATATTTACCAGCAAAATAACAGACAAGGGGTTTATATCCAGTATATACAGGCAACTCAAGAAACTAACCCCTCCCAAACCTAACAAACCAATTACTAAATGGGCAAAGGAAATAAAGAGGGACTTCTCAGATGAAGAAATAAAAATGTCAAAGAAACACATGAGGAAATGTTCACCATCCCTGGTTGTGAAGGAAATGCAAATAAAGACAATCCTGAGATCCCACCTTACCCCAGTCAGAATGTCCCATATCCACAAGTCAGCCAACGACAAATGCTGGAGGGGATGCGGAGAAAGAAGAACACTATTACACTGCTGGTGGGAATGTACACTTGTACAACCACTTTGGAAAGCAATCTGGAGGGTCCTCAGAAAGCTAAATATTGACCTTCCTTATGACCCAGTCATACCACTTCTAGGCATCTACCCTGAACAACAGGAACGAATATACAAGGACACATACACCTCCATGTTTATTGCAGCACTGTTCACAATAGCTAGGATATGGAAACAACCCAGATGCCCAGCACAGATGAATGGATCCAAAAATTGTGGTATCTATACACAATGGAATATTATGTAGCCATTAGAAATGACAAAATAATGGCATCTGCAGAGAAATGGATGGAACTAGAAGATATCATGTTGAGTGAGGTAAGCCAAGAGCAAAGAGAAAAACGGTACATGGTGTCCCTGATAAGTGGATGTTAAATCCAAAATGTTAGGTGATACAACAAAATTACAGCAAAATTAACAGGACTTAAGAAACAAAGAACTTCCACTCATCTGGTCGAACCACTACTAAATAACCCCATGCTGCTAATCTCATGTATGGTGTATATGTGTACACCGTTACATGTTATAGACCATGATATTTGCTCCAGGAAAGTTAGAATGAGTTTGTGACTTTAAATGAGTATCATTATCCCACAATACTGTGATATTTGGGAAATTATGTAATCACTTAATCACAATTAAAAAAAAACACCAGAAAACTAGAAGTGGCGCTATGGCTCAAGTAGTAGAGCATGAGCCTTGAGCTGAATTGCTCAGGGACAGCTCCCAGGCCTAGAGCTCAAGCCCCACGACTTTCAAAAAGAAAAAGAAAAGAAAAGAGAGAGATATTTCATGTGATTGTTTCTAACATATTTATAAGATTATGTCTGTTGCTTTGTATGTCCCTCCCCCATGGTATAACCCCTGCTTTCACTATATATGATGTTGGTATATGTGTAGGGGAAGGGAAAAAAGAAATCGTTAAAACAGGGATACAGGCGGACCCATTGCAACAATGACATGTACAAGTCGTTATGTCAAAAAACGAACTTTACTACTTTCGTGGGGGGCAGGGGGAGGATGCGAAGGGATGGAAAGGGGAAACAAAGGAGGAGGCTACAATGTTTGATAAGAAATGTACTCATTATCTTGCCCATGTAATTGTAACCCCTCTGTACAGTATTTTCACAATAAAAAATAGCAAAAAGAAAAAAGAAAAAAAATTTATTTGAAATTTGCAGGATGTAGGAATGTGGACTCTATGGCTAAAGAGGGCTGATTGAAATTATATATACACATATATAAATGTACACATATATATAAATATACACATACATGTATAGGTATATAAACACATACATATATACATATATACATTGAGTATATACTTATATATGTGTATATATATATATATATATATATATATATATAGTTTGTTTTGCCATCTCATTTGACTTTGATGGATCTATTAGTAAAATTAAGAGTAAATATTTCTTAAGCAAATAGTCTCAGAGTAACTGTTTCCTCCCTTTGCAGCCTCTTTATGGAATTTTCCATGGTTATGTTTCCTCTTGTCCTTAGGGTCAATGAGTTTTATGAGAAATCTTTTTAAGTCCCTACTAAACAGTTTGGCAAAATGGAAATACAAATAAAAACAAATAAATCTTATTATAATAAGATTGTAAGATATTCACTGAATAAATGATCCATCTAAGCATGAAGAATGCAGAGTCAATCAACCTGGGCACTTAGGTCAGGAGTTCCATTCTCAGGTCCAGGACATGAAAGACCAAGTTTTAACTAGGACCTAAGAGGTAATATGAGAGAGGAGAGATTAGATCATTGTTCAGTAATTACTTTTCACTGATTATAATTGTGTCTCAATCCCCATAAATAATGGAGTTCCTAGTTCTTTTCAATCTTACCAATATGTTACAAACAATAGCCAGAAAGAAAAAAAAACATTTGAATCCTTATCTTGGGGTTCATTTCGCTTAACATCAACTTATCTGACCATTTTTGCTTGTTTCAGACATTTACTAGTTATTGCATATAAGGGAAACCATGGGATCTATGTTTCTTTGGACCTGGCTTACTTCACTTAATTTAATTTTTTTCAAGTCTTTCAATTTTCTAACAAATAGGGCAATGTCATTCTTTCTGATGGAGACATTGAATTCCATTTTCTTGATCCATTCATCTACCGAGGGGAATCTGAGTTGGTTCCATATCTTAGCTATGGTAAATAATGCTGCAATAAACATAGTTGTGCTGGTAGCTTTAGTATGGTCTTGTTTGTGATCATTTGGGTAAATGCACTTTTGGGCATTTACTCCATACTGCTTTCAAAGTGGTTGAACAAGTTTACACTCCCACCAACAATGCAATAGGGTTCCCTTCTGTCCACATCCCCTCCAGCATCTGTTGTTATTAGAGTTCTTGATTATAGCCATTCTAACTGGGGTGAGGTGATATCTCAATGTTGTTTTGATTTGCATTTCTTTTATGACTAGGGAGGTTGAGCATTTCATGTATCTATTGACCATCCTTCTTTCCTTTTCAGAGAAGTTTCTCTGTAAGTCTTTAGCCCACTTATTTACCAGGCAGTTGTTTCTTTGAGGATTTGTTGTTGGAGGATTTAGTTTTTTGAGTTCCAAGTATATTTTGGATATGAGACCCTTGTCTGTTGGATGGCTAGTGAAGATCTTCTCCCAATCCCTGGGCTTTCTATTGATCTTGCTAGCTATGTCCTTTGCCATGCAGAAGCTCTGCAATTTCATTGAATCCCATTTGTCCAACCTTTCTTTGATTTCTTGTGTTTCTGGGTCTCTTTTAAGAAAACATCTGCCTGTGCCAAGGTGACCTAGAGTTTCTCCTATTCCTTCCTGTAATGTTGTCAGAGAGTCTGCTTTGACTGCAAAGTCTTTCCATTTGGAGTTGATTCTGTTGCAGGGTGATATATAAGGATTTAGCTTTAGTTTTCTACAAGTGATTAACCAATTTTGCCAGGACCATTTACTGAAGGGGCTGTCTTTCTGGAACCTTATAAACTTGGGTAAAAAGTTACATATATATATATTTATATATATATATACACACACATACATACACATATATATCAGAAGCAATTTGGACTTGAAAAAAAAGAAAAGAGGAAGGGAAGCAACCATTGAAGGAGTCCAAAGACCTACAGGAACAAATATCTATTCTCTACTCTAGGGAAGGCACATCCAGGCTACTTTCCAGGGCAGGTGAATAGACAAGCCATTAAAATCACTGACTAGGAAAGGTGTAAGGAGGAGATGGCAAAATGAAAAACAACCAAATAAATAAAATCTGACCAAATAAAGAGACATAAATATTGCCTGAGTATTTCATATAGTTCACACTATCTATTTTGTTTCCTTGAAGAATTGAATTATGCTTCTTGAAAAATCAGAGCTTTATTGTATTTCCCCATGTCCTTGCCTTAAGAGATGATGGATTGTTAAGTAGCACCTGCCACAGACAAGAAACTTTTGCAGTCTCCATGAATTTTCACTCAGTGAACTGCAATTAAGCCCATATTTTTGCTTACCAATCTATCTCATTAGCGCACATTTGAAAAATAACTAATGATAAACATTTTCCTATTTACATATAGAGGCCTAATAGTTTCTGCTTTTCTGATTCATAGATTACAGATTGCAGTGGAAAGAACATGCTATACCCATGATATACAGAATTAGAAGGCATAACTTTGACTATCATCTCAGTTACTTTTGTTTTTTTGTACTTGAGTTGATCAACTGGACCTCATGTCCATGTTTACAAAATAGGACTAACACTGCTTACCTCATTGTTTTGTGAAATAACATGTAATAAAATAAAATACATAGACTCTCCAACACAATGTTCATATCGACTATTCCTTTACTACAGGTTTCATGCTTTAACACCCTGACAGCTTTTTGCACTGGCTTTGAGCATTCAACATCCATTCACAATCGGTATAAAGTTGTATTGTTTTTCCACTCAGTTAATTTTTGAACCAAAGTATGTCACATAGCTTGTCAATATGAGAAAATAAGGTTGGAGCCAGTTGACCATCATTCTCCTCTTATTCACTTTATCCTAACATTTACACTAAAGAGCTTAATTTTACCAAATCTCCACTGCTAATGTGGATTTCCTGTGCTTAAAACTTTCCATTAGTTCCTAGTTTTCTATAAAATAAAGTTCATAAAGATGTATCACTCCTTCTAGGAAACCCATATCCATATAACCTATTAACATGCTGCTTTGTTTTGCTCTGAATTCATATTTGTACAACCACTATCATCCTATAACATTTTCATGTTTACACTAGTTTTTTAAAATTCATCTGTCACTCATTCATTCATTCACTGTTGGGGTTGACAGATTATATATCTTATTCCTGTGTGTGTGTGTGTGTGTGTGTGTGTGTGTGTGTGTGTGTGTGTGTGTGTGTGTGTGTGTGTGTGTGTGTTGGTGTTGGAGCTTGAACTCAGCCCCCTGTTTTGAGCTTTTCCATTTAAGGCTAGTGTTCTACCATTTGAACTATAGCTCTGCTCCACATTTGGAGATAAGAGACTCATGGATTTTCCTGTCAAGGCTACCTTCAAGCTGCGTCCTGAATAGCTAGGATTACAGGCATGAGTCACTCTCCTATTCATCTTTCTCTTCTGTATGTCTTATATCAAATTAATAAATGCATTCATTAATTCTGTCTTTTTGTTGTTAATATCAGTATCAATGCTGGCTTCATGAAAGACTGAAACTACACAATTTTCTGTGCCCCATTTCAGGTGCTTTTCTAATGCTAAGGTTTTGCTGAAAGAGGAGGTAATTTGGACAGAAATAGATTACTCTCCATCACTTTGACTCATAGTCATGTGTTTTACACGTCTATCTGTTAGATATAATAAGAGACAGATACACGTACACACACATGCACACAGATGATTGAGGCATGTGGAGGAAAGAGTAAAAGATGAATGTCATGATTGCATTTTAACAAAGGTTTCTACAATACCGGCCTTATCATCTGGAAGGTGAAGCCATGCCATTTCCACTAATAAAGGGTTTTACTTTTTAATTTAATATCATCATTACCAGTTCATACTCTTGAAGCCTCTCTTGTTCTCAGGGAAATGAAGGAAACAGGTAACAAATGATCTCATACCCTTGAATGTTGCTGTTAAAATCTTCAACCCTGGAATCAGTGAAATGGTCTGAATATGCAATCTGAAAAGGTCAAATTGGCCAAGAAAATAATTGGACCCAATATCACATGGCAATTAAAGCCACAGAAGGTTCGAACATGCCACCCTGCTGTCTCTCAAATACAGAAGGAAACATGAGCTTCGGAGACCAGGGGAAAACACACTGATTAATTACACGGTGATGTGATACTATTTCTGCCAGGATAGTCCCTCTGAAATGTCAGAAGGATTAGAAGTGGCACATCTTCCTTCTAGACTCTAATCTTAGAGGGCCCTAGGATGAAAACACAGCAATTACGTTCATAGACTGTGTCAATTTTACAATAGAAAAAAGAGTGTTCCCAACAGCAAATAATTATAGCACTGCTTAATGATTGATTTAACATAGAAAACCCATCTAATTTCTTTTGTCATTACAATCTACAGTACTAACAATCTCACAATGCTGCCTTCGTGGATAGACATTACATTAGCATTAAGAATAACGCTAATACAACATGCAGTTTAACTTGTTATATTTTGAGTTGGCAATGCTCCCCCATACAGTTATTAGTGAGGAACACCTTCTGAGTGAGATGGACCAGCTGAGAATTTGCTTTTCAGCATCTGTGCAAATGCAAAAGAGCATTGTAACCCAAAGTAGTCTCCTGCATATTTCATATAGCAGGAAAAAAAGTGTTTTCTGTTTTGCTAGATTATAATTCCAGACGGGGAAAAAAACTTGTAAGCTCTAGCAAATCGATTTGTGATGATTATAAAGGAACCCCTATGTGTATGACATGCAAATGCAAGTCTTGCAAAAGATTACCTATGGAAATCTATCTAGTCTACAACTCAATGAGCAAATTACAGTCTGAAGAAAAACAAAACAAAATTATCAGGAGGGTTCTGTAGCCTTCTGGGACTATGTTAGGCAGTGACAACAAGATCATTCCAGAAGACTCTGAATAAAATTAGGATAATTCAGAAGAAATGTGGAAAGTTACTTTTGTTCACAATGCTTCACAAGACAGTAAATAGGTAATGAAGAAATTTCCATCCTTGGTGCTGCTACATCTTGGGATTACTTTTGGCAACAATTCAATGGCTGAAATATCTGACTTAATGGGTTGAGTTGATCATATATCCACCCCATAAACTACAAATATTAACTGAAGACCAACCTAGGCCAGGGGCTGAGCAAACACAACTGCAGGGGCATCCAGATTCAGTAGATCATGATACACATCATTATGTTGGTTTTGCCAAGAGCCACCTGGGAAATCTAAAGTATGGTGTGCTTAAGTGCTCCTATCAAACACATTAGTGCTTGATTGAATCAGCTACCAGGAAGAATGTGTGTGTGTGTTTGCATATGTGTGTATATGTGTGTGTGTGAGTGTATGTGTGTGTGTATGTATGTGTATATATACATATACATATATATACATTTATATATATATATATAAGGGTATGTCTCAGAATCCACAGATAGCCTACCTATATTACTAAATTCAGTCTCACATAATTATTAGGTGTGTTTCATTACAAAAGTTCACTTACTCTGTCCCTCACTCACTCATGTGCAAAACAGTGATATTATTGGGTTAAACTTTCTTTGTGTTTGTGAGTTAACACATGGGAAGATTTAAAACCAATTACTAATCACATTCTATGTTCATGTGATTCCTAGAACCTTTGGATGGAATACTTGTATAAGTACAGTGTATACTAATGTCTTCATTCTGAATCTCTGAAGTAAAAGTAATCTTTTGATTTTCAATGAAAAAAAATATTGTGTATTTTTTTTTTTTTTTTTTTTTTTTTGTCGGTCATGGGGCTTGAACTCCGGGCCTGGGCGTTGTCTCTCAGCTCTTCAGCTCAAGGCGAGCGCTCTACCACTTGAGCTACAGCGCCACTTCCGGTTTTCTGGTGGTTTATTGGAGATAGGAGTCTCACGGTCTCTCCTGCCCGGGCTGGCTTTGAACCGCGATCCTCAGATCTCAGCCTCCTGAGTAGCTAGGATTACAGGCGTGAGCCACCAGCGCCCGGCAATATTGTGTATTTTTAAGAAGAGATGAATAGATAGATCAAAGTATGTATTGGTTTTTAAATTCATCTTTCTTCGTAGACATACACTTCAGAATTCTATTTGTCCATTTTCATCTTCAGTAACAATTGGTAACTTTCTTCTCTATAGGCTGAGATTCTCTTTGTATGTCAAGGTTTGAGGAATTTTTTTCTTTTCTTTTTTTGCCAGTCCTGCGGCTTGAATTCTGGGCCTAGGCAGTCCCTGAACTTCTTTTTTTTTTTTTTTTTTTTGGTCGGTCGTGGGGCCTGGGCACTGTTCCTCAGCTCTTCAGCTCAAGGCTAGCACTACCACTTTAGCCACAGTGCCACTTCCAGCTTTTTCTGCTTATATGGTGCTGAGGAATCAAACCCAGGGCCTCATGCATGCAAGGCAAGCACTCAACCACTGAGCCACCTTCCCAGCCCCCCTGAACTTCTTTTGATTAAGGCTCTATCACTTGAGCCACAGCGCTACTTCTGGCTTTTTCTGAGTAGTTTATTCCAGATAATTCTCAAGGACTTTCCTGCCTGGATTGTCCTCAAACTGCTTTCCTTAGGTCTTCGCCTTCTGCTTGGCTAGGCGTACAGGTGAGAGCCACCATAGACCAACGGTTTGGTGACTTTTGAATAAAGAATATGAAAAGGAGATCATCAAGACATACCCACTTGCAAAACTCTGATTTTGTTTTTAACTAATTTTTTTGTTGCTGTTATACAATTGGAAACCTGACTGCAGTGAAGTTAATAAAAATAATATATGTTTGCATGCATGACCACATTTTGGTAGTTCTCCATCCTTTGTTTCAAAATGGACTTTATAGCAATTTGTGAAAAATCTGAGGAAATCAGGAAATAAGTCTTTCTCAGACTGTCTACTAAGGTGTTATCTGTGACTGTAGAAGTCCATGGACGATTATTCATCTTCAGATTATATGTTGTTGTCTTACTTTCTCCTTATGTCTGTCTATGTTTTTGTCTTTCTCATTTCTTTTAACCTCTCTGTCTCCTCACTTCTTGTCTATCCCTTATTCTTTCAACTTCTTTAGATATCACATTGTGGTTTTTTGTTTTTTGTTTTATCGGTCATGGGGTTTGAGTTCTGGGCTTAGGTGCTGTCCTGTGCTCTTCAGCTCAAGGCAAGCACTCTTCCGCTTGAGCCACAACACCACGTCCAGTTTTCTAGTGGTTTATTGGAGATAAGAGTCTCATGGCCTTTCCTGCCTGAGCTGGCTTTGAACCGTGATCCTCAGATCTCAGCCTCCTGAGTAGCTAGGATTACAGGCATGAGCCACCTCATTGTTCTTTAATTTTACAGACTACTTTTTCAAGAAAATAGAAATTGTTTCCTAACTTCTGACATGTTATAAAGTTATTCTTACATTTTTGTCAAATGCTAATGGAGAAAAGAAGAAAAGTTTAAAAGTAGGCTATCCTTGATTATATTCCTCATGAGGCTAGGTTGAATGTTATCATTTCAATTCAGATTCTACACAAGAAAAAATATAGTCAGTTTTAAATGCAAACATTGTTTTTATTTCAGAATGCATCATTGTTAAATAAACCTATTTACCTAATTTTGACACTGACACAATCAGTAAAACAATAAAAGAAGCATAAGAAAATTAAAATTCCAACATACAGTGAATTTTACACTTAGTATTGACTCTGCAGTAATTATATCATTTTAAATTATATTATTTGGAAATCAAAATCTCCATTTCCTTGAAGAAAGCTGACAAAATAAGGTCACAATTAACACAAACATTTTCTTCCTGTATTGGCATTTATAATCCAATTTCATATAAATTCATCGATAAATTCCTAACTCAATCTATAGCAATGTATGGACATTGCTATTGTATGAACTATCTCCTCACCATGATCTTTCACTGGGCTATTTACATTGCTTTTGTTTTGGAAAGTGTTTTTCTCAAGTTGAACTAAGATAAAGATTAAGGTTTTTTTTTTCTAGTTGGAAATACTCTTCCTAATTCTTGTGTATATTGTGTTAAACCAAGAAGATGTACAAACTACTAAAGTAGGGTTATGACTGGAGATTTCAGAATGGATAGTGCAATTCTACCTCCTTCTGGGCTAGAATAAGGCTTTTCAGATGGAGCAAGTATGATTATACTTTTCAGAGTATAATCATTTTACAGAAACTCTATGGAAATAAAAACACAAGGTGAAGTTTTCTGATTTTCTTTTTCAAACAGTGATAGGAAAAGTAAAACATGTTCCTGTTGTGGCATAATTTACTATTCATGTAAATTTTATTTTCCAATCTAAGTAGAATCTTAGAGTGAAAGTTAGGCCTTCTGTTTGTCCTCCAATGATAGAAAAATAAAAACGAATCCTTTTTTTCTTTTTACCTCTCTTTCTTCCCTTAATCTAAAGAGGGAAATAATAATGGTACCTATCTTTACAAAGCTTGTTTAGACTACGAGATGAGAAAAAATACTGGAAACTTTTCAGTTAGATAATGGTGCTGCATTATTTATAATGTTATCAATAATCATTGTCATACTATTATCACAATCCACTTCAGGTCACCAAAATAAAAACAAAGAGCAAGAAGTAGAAGTCTAAAAAGAATCTTGTCTAGGTAAGCAATGACTTTCAGTGGAAGATGCATCAAGTCCAAGGAATTCTTGTGCAAATGATGAACATTCACAAACAAACCTCTTTTCCTTCTCAGTGGTGACTTTCTGCACAACACACTGTGATGTTGTCTATAATCCCAGTTATTAAGAAGCTGAAGGCAGTTGAACTATGAATTCATGGCCAGCCAAGGCAAAATAAATAAGGTTCTAGCTCAAAAGCACAATACAAAAACAGGATTTGTGGTATGGGTTCATGATGTGGCTTAGGAATTTTCCATGCCTGCTTAAGCGTGCATAAGACACTGGAATTTATTTCCAATAACACAAAAAACATTTCGGTGAGGTGATTGTTTAACTGTATCTCGATCATTCATTCCTACATATATGTCCTTCTTCTATGATATTGTTCCCCTAGATTGGTCTCCAAAACTCTTTTTTGCCAAGTGATTCCATTTTTTTTTTTTTCTGTCGGACATGGGGCTTGATCTCTGGGTCTGAGTGCTGCCCCTCAGCTCTGCAGCTCAAGGCTAGAGCTCTACCCCTTGAACCACAGCACCACTTCCGGTTTTCTGGTACTTTAATGGAGATAAAAGTCTCATGGCCTTTCCTACCCGGGCTGGCTTTGAATCAAGATCCTCAAATCCCAGCCTCCTGATTAGCTAGGATTACAGGCATGAGCCACTGGCGCCCAGCAATGGTATCAACTTTGTATGATCAGAATAAAGCCCTCTTCTTCCTTGTGGACTGAACCCACACCTACCATGATACTAAGTACAGAACAGAGAGCTTAACTCAATACAGGCTCCTAAGTCAGAAATGACCTGGTCTACATTGTTCCTCAAGTAATGGAATGACAATAGCACTTGTTTATTTAACACTTAAGTATACAAATGGGGCCATTTCATTGTGCTCAAGTTCTTGTTCCCTAATTAAACTGTGAATATTCTGAAATTCACACTGAGGAAAAATTATTGCTTCCACCTTCATAATCATCTCAATAAATAGCTTGGCTTTATCAAATGTCAGTATGAAGTGTCAAAAGAAATTTACATTGAAAAGCTTCCTGAAATGTTCAAAGATGGAATTTCATATATTATTTTACTTTATCCTTTATTTATGAACTTTTTTCAGGTTTGAACTCAGGGCCGAGGCACTGTCCCTGAGCTCTTTTTGCTCAAGGCTAGGGTCCTACCACTTTGAGCCATAGCACCCCCTCTGGATTTTCTGGTAAGTTATTAGAGATGAGTCTCACAGATTTGAACTTTCCTCCCCAGGCTAACTTTGAACTGAGAACTTTTAGCTGGTAAGAGTTAATACTTTCATTGCTTCTAGAAACAGTAATATTTCTGTGTATGTTTGTATGTATGATATAAAGAATTGTCTCAGACACATGATCTATATCTATCTATCTTCTATTTGTTCATGTGACAGTAAATAACTAGGGGATATTTGATTCTTTCCATGTTCAAGTTCATCATTTCATTAGATGTATAAAATGGCCATATGTTTCAAAGCAAGCTGTATTTACAATTAGCAGCAAAGTAAATGTGTAAATTTGGTAAAATCAAAACATTAATTTATTATGTAACTAAATCTTCTGTACATCACCTCAGTAATAAAAATTAAAAAAATAAAAAGTTAATGTATTTATCATATACTACGTGATGTAATTTTTTAAATTTATTTTTTGTTTCTTTTGTATGTTCTTTCCCCATGGTATAACCCCTGTTTTCTCTGTATATGATTCTGGTGCCCTTCATCTTGTAAGAGAAATAAAAAAATGCTGAAATAAGGATACAGGTGGACCCATTGTAACAACAAGATGTACAAGACACTAGTTGAACAACTTTGGGGAAGGGAAGGGGAAGAGTTGGGGAGGTGGAGAAGGAAGGGATGGTAGGGGAAAAACAAAGGAGGAGGTAACAATGCTCTATAGGAAATGTACTCATTATCTTACTCATGTAACTGAAACCCCTCTGTTCAGGATCTTTACAATAAAAAATATATACAAAAAATGTTAAAAAGCAAATGCTAAAGTGATAAATTTAGTTGTAACACGCTTTGACCATATTTTTCAGGCATAGAATTTCTTATTTTGTCAGAATAATCTAGTCATTTATTTCTTTTTCTGTTCACAATTTTATTGTAAAGGTGATATATAGAGGGATTACAGTTACCTAAGTCAGGTATTGAGTACATTTCTTTTTGAACAGTGTCACCTCTTCCTCCCAGTTTT
This sequence comes from Dipodomys merriami, assembly GCF_024711535.1. Taxonomy (NCBI): domain Eukaryota; kingdom Metazoa; phylum Chordata; class Mammalia; order Rodentia; family Heteromyidae; genus Dipodomys; species Dipodomys merriami. Next base: position 27,090,103 of record NW_027203381.1, on the reverse strand, counting down.
TTTTTCCCTCCTGACTCTCCTTTTCCCCAAGTTGTACAGTTCATATTCAACACAGCCTCACTGCTGAATTAGTTTACCCTTTCTCTTCCCATTTCTGTGCGTCCCCTTACCCTCTCCATATCAGATAAACTTATTTACTTTTTTTTTTCAGGCATAGAATTATGACATAGGCAAACTATGTACACAAGTGTATCTCAGCACATTTACTTTTTTCCCCAGGAAGTTTCTAATTCATCTTATTTAGTTCATAGGTCTGCCTATGTTGCACTCAATAGAGCTACTAGATTTTTGCTTATTTTATGCTTCTATGAGAACATGAAGTAACACAATTTCTGGTCTCTCTCTTTTAAATACCTTTCAGTTACTCAAATTGATTGTTTACTTTAGGTGAACTCCAATATCCCATGTAAAACGTTAAAATCCAATGTCTTTTTCTTTCAGTCTGTTTAGGCAGACATTTTAAAGATGAATTATACTTAAACGTTGTTAATATCAATAAAAATGCTAGTGGTAAGAAATATGAAGTAATCAGAAGGAAGGAACAAGAGAGAAACTGTAAAAAGAAAGGAGAAAGGAGGAAAAAAAGTGTTTAGTTAGTGTAAGGTCCACTCCTAGAAGGCAAGCAGACTCCACCCTCCTCTCAGCAAGTCTCCGCCCAGTACCTGGGTTACCTAGGCAACTGGCAAACCTGGAAGAGGTCACATCTGCATCCACTGAGGATTCCATGTGGCCACACCTTTCCCCACCCCTACCTAGATAAGGCCTAGCCCAGGGCCAGAAGCTCTCTTTCCCAGCCTTTCCCAGCTGCGTGGAGTGCTAACATGGCCTGGTGCCAGCCAGAAAGATGAACAAACCTACCCCTTACCTGAATATCATGTGTGTGGTGCTGTTATTACTCGGCCACCTCTTCTTATTTAAAACCTAACAGTTAAACCTAACCTTATTAAATTACAGGAAAAAGAACTTTTTCTCCTAAGTAGCATGGTTTTTCAGAGACGATAAACTGGCATATTTCAGGCTAAGTCCAACCCATAGATAAATAATTGTATGCATCAAAGTATGTTAGTGTGTGTGTGTGTGCGTGTGTGTGTGTGTGTGTGTGTGTGTGTGTGTGTGTGTGTGTGTGTTTAATTAGATTTGTATGAAGTGATGTGATACTTGCTCCTTTCAGTTTGCCACAATCCTCACTATTGCATCTTGTTTTTCCTTTGGAAAACATATATTTTTTTCCATATCCATCTCTATGGGATAAATGCTAATTCTTCACCAATCTGTCCAGGAAAGGATACAAATACTGGAATCTGACTATGGGCCAGTGCAATGGAAATATCAGGAATCTAAAACAGAGGATCCAAGTTCTTGTTCCTATTTGTTACTTACTGAGCCAGTTAGGATTAAACTTCTTGACTTTTATTTTCTCAGGGTACACAGTAAGTACTTGAAAATTAAGATTTGGTTAATATTCCATCTGGCAGAGAGAGGGTTGAAGGCCTGCCTGGGTTATACAGATCTGTTTTCATTCACTGAAACACATGTGTTCCCTAGATTAATCCCGTTATTTTTCTACCTAGAAGACAATGTTTTTGTGTAAGTCAGTAGGAGGAAGAATTCAGAGTTCTCTGAGGTCACTGCTGTGGGCTCATATAAAATGTTTCCATATGTTCCATTTAGTGGTAGGCATGTAATTTGGGATAACTGAGTTTTCCCTCTTTGAATGTAATGTTTTAACCAGTAGATGTAGATTAAATGTACCCATTAATCAAAGTGCAGAGAAGAACCATTCTTCTCTTATTTTAAAATCTCAGTGAGTTTCCAATATAGGAAATGCTGCATTAGAAACACTAGTTAACATGAAACTGCAGCTGAGAAAGGTGTTATGAAACCATTCAGTCTATTCATCTCCACAGCCATCTATTTCAAAAGTGCTTATCTCTGTGGCTATTATTACAATCGCAGAACATGACAGCATACTGCAGATCAGAGATAAAACCCAAGGCTTCTGAGGCAGCTTGAAATAACACAGTTTAGAGTGTTGAGTTCTCTAGCCACCTTCCCATATCCTCTGACAGCCAGGAAACATAGTGAGAAGGGGTGGGGGGCTTGTGGGAGGGAAGTTTGCTTTTGGTTTCTGTTACTATTTCCATATTCTTCAGTGATCCCTTTCTCTACTGGATCCCAGTGATCTAAGATTGTTCCATCTCCTATCAGAATCCACAAGCCTCTGGTTATAAAATCTGTAATGTCTGTATTGTTAAGGATCAGCAGTGTTACTCTAAATAATATAAGCTTTATTCTATATTTGTATCAGATTTTTGTTTGTTTTTCTTCTCTACTGTTTTTCCTCATTTTTCTCTGACCATTTTTCTCCTTTGCCTACTGGTTTCTATTTGGGTTAGGACAAAGGGAAAGACAGAATACCTGTTCCTTCCTTTCAAGTTGGTAGTAGTTTCTGCAAAGACAAGACTGTTCCTCCAAATTCATGTGTTGAAAATCTTCATTGTTATATCAAAAGATAAGGGCTTTCGGGAAGCCACTAACCCATGATGTCTCTGCTCTTCAGCTTCTATGTGAGGACACATTTGGCTCCGGAACTTCCATCTCTTCTGCCTGTGGAGGATACCAAGAAGATGCCATATGAATAGTCAGAACTTCACTGGAAACAAATGTCTGTCCCTTTCCATTGAAGATATGAACTTCTAATGATGTAAAACCTCTCTGAAGAGGAAATAAGAATGGCATTGCCAATAGACACATGAAGAAATGCTCCACCTCTCTAGCCATAAAAGAAATGCCAATCAAAACAACATTGAGATTCCACCTCACCCTAATTAGAATGGCTAGAATCAATAACTCTAATAACAACAGATGCTGTAGGGGATGTGGCCAGAAGGGAACCCTACTGCACTGTTGGTGGGAGAGTAAACTTGTTCAACCACTTTGGAAAGTAGTCTGGAAGTTCCTCAAAAGACTCCACATAGAGTTCCTCTATGACCCTGTAATCCCACTTTTGGACATTTAACCAAATGAACACAAACAAGGACATGCTAAAGCTACCAGCCCAACTATGTTTATTGCAGCATTATTACCATAGCTAAGATATGGAACCAACCCAGATGCCCCTCAGTAGATGAATGGATCAAGAAAATGTGGTATATATACACAATGGAATTCTATGTCTCCATCAGAAAGAATGACATTGCCCCATTTGTTAGGAAATGGAAAGACTTGGAAAAAATTTATATGAAGTGAAGTAAGCCAGGCCCAACTAAACATAGTTCCCATTGTTTCCCTTATTTCCAGTAACTAGTATATGTCTGGGACAAGCAGAAAATTTAAAAGCTACGTGTATATATGACCAGATAAGATGATGTTAAGCAAAATGAACCCCAAGATAGGGACACAAGTGTTTTTTTTTTCTTTCTTGCTATTGTTTCTAACGTATTTATAAGGTACCATGTGGGTTTTTTTTGTTGCTTTCTGTGTTTCTCTCGCACAGTATAATCCCTGTTTTCATCGTATTTGATGTCAGTATAATTTGGAGAGGGGAAGGAAAAAAACCAAATGTTTAAATAGGGATACAAGTTAATCCATTGTAACAATGAGATGTACAAGACACTATGTTGAGAAACAAACTTTACAATTTAGTCAGGGGTCAGGGGAGTGTAGTTGTGGAGGTAGGAGGGAAGGGAACATAGGGGAAAAACAAAGGAGGAAGCAACAATGCTTGATAGGAAATGTACTCATTACCTTGCTCATATAACCCCTCTGTACAATATTTTCACAATAAAAACTTATTTAAAAAAGAACCACCATTGTTTAGAAATTATCCATCTTGTGCTATTTTGTTATAGCTGCACAAATGGACTAAATAGCTGCAATTCTGTTCTGAAGGCTAAAACACCTATTCAGCAATCTTCCCCCTCTGTCTTTCTGTCTGTCTATCTATCTGTCTCTGTCTCTTTCACACACACATACACACAAACACACAAATAAACATACTTGTAACATGCATGCTCCTTCTGTATACTCTCTAGTCTTAAGGGATATTTGTCTTCCCACTGCTATTCAGTGTGTGATATCCAATGCCTCCTTGGCTACTTTTAAGCTCATTTTTATACCTTTGTTTACAGTCTCTTCACTTGACCAACTCCCACTCCCTTTTAGAGGTATAGTATATCCTTTTGGCCAGAATACTATTAAATTTCCTATTTCTGAATTCCTACATTATAATTCACATTTCTGCAACTGAACAGGAAGCAGAGATCTGTTTTCAGGGATCTCTAGAATACTAAAGTTTTGCGGCTTCACTTGATCCAGTGTCATCGCTTGGAGGAGACCTCCCTGCCTTCTCTTATATGCAATCACATTGCACAATAGTTATCATCTCCTCATTCTGCTAGGGTTTCTTTGTGGCACTTACCATCAGTTGCATACAGCTGTTCATTCCTCTAGATTGTATTCTACATGAGAACAAGTCTCATGTTTACATATTCTTCATAAAAGTTCAAGTCCTAGGAGAGTGTGGGGATACAGTAGAGTAGGCACTTAAGATTTTTTGTTGCTGTCTCTCCAAAATACTATTTTGTCCTCTTTATTTTTTAAATTAAAAAAAATAGCTATATTCTTTATTATTATTATCATTTTAAGTACTTGTACAAAGGAGTAGCTGTTTAATAAGGTAGCTTACAAATACAATGTATTGTCCCTTTTAAACTGTCCTTTTAAAAGAGGAATCCAAATAGGCAATTCTAGCCAGGAGAAGTGTAATTCAGCACATCTACCCTCTCTGCTCAGTAGGTCTGTGGCTGTGCTGAGTATAGACCAGAGTTTGAGAATCTTGGCCTACTTGTATATGAATCCTAGCAGCATAGGATCAGACATGGCATTACTCCACAGATTTAGAGGAGATTATTTTCTATTAGTTTACTTGAGATATGAATCTCTTCAAGATAAATGTGAATGTGAGAAAGTGAAAAACAAAGCAAAACACACTTCAAAGACAATTTGGAGAGAAGAGTTGGAAGGAAAGTGTTTCATACAGTATCACTTTCCTCATCTTTTTATATGTCCTTTTCATATCTCTTGGACTGTGTCTCAGCTTGCCAAGGCTCCATATTTTCTTCTGCAGTTGGTTGACTCCTCCTCTACTTGTCGTTCTGGCTCCATCTCAGATCCACCAGCTCATCCTTTCCTCCTGTGCTCATTATGAACCATGTGAGGCCAAGGGTTGGTCTCTCACTTTTCATTTCTTTTGCCTTTTTCTTTTATTTCCTAGGCAGTGAGACAAAGGACAGTAAAGTCTGCAATCTGAGAACAACATCCTCAAGGTAAGGCAATGACACATCTGGATAATAGCCCTGTGAGTGACCAGCTGCAGTGTCTGTGTATTTCTAAGAGTTCCATGTATTTTTTAACCAGCAGGCATCAAGGTCTATAACCACATTATTCTAGGGGCTGTACTCAGCCCTGTGCCAGCCTCACTAAAAAGCTCATAAATAACTTGGATCACAGGAAATTGGAAAATGATGACTACACAAATACAAGGAGAATTTTTATGTTTTCCAAAACTCAAACGGCATTGACAGTTCGTTTCTCCTTGGCCATAAGTCACCATTCCTCAGAGAGCTATTAGAAATTTGTGATGAGGTAAGAGCAGTCATATTTGGGGAAGGGCAAGTCTCATAGTCCTGGCTAAAGTTGTGCAATTTGCTTTAGCGTCTTTTATATTTCATTTTAATGCCTCGCTTATATGCCACTAATATACTCATTTTTATCTCTGGTATTTGTCAAGCAGGCAATAAAGGGAATTTCCTGTATTATACATAAGACTAGGTGGTGTCCTAAGTTAGCACATATGGATTAATGAATTCAAATAGAACTTAGTAAAACAGACACATCTAATTCACATTAAGGAAATAAAATATGTTCCTTGAGGAACTGGAATGTTTTTAACACAAGAGAGAGAATTTGACATTATGATGTCAGGCATCTATTTTCCAATACATGAAACCTGATTGGAAAGGAGTCCCAATGTCTATATAAAAAATAATTAATTGTTACAAAAAATGCAAATCTTGAACAGATAATGATTAAAAAGAGAAATATTTATTTATTCATTTATTTATTTAGTTATTTATTGTCAGTCGTGGGGCTTGAAATTTAGGTCTGGGTACTTTCTCTGAGCTCTTCAGCTCAAGGCGAGCGGTTTACCACTTGAGCCACAGCGCCACTTCCTGTTTTCTGGTGGTTTATTGGAGATAAGACTCTCAAGGCCTTTCCTGCCTGGCTGGCATCAAATCCTGATCCTCAGATCTCAGCCTCCCGAAAAGCTAGGATTACAGGCATGAGCCCCCAGTGCCTGGCTTTAGAGAGAACTATTTTTGTTAAAATGAAAATATTGAATTTGTAGATAGCCTTGGGAAGTATTGCCATTTTCACCATGTTGATCCTTCCAATCCAAGAGCATGGGAGGTTTTGCCACTTTCTAAGTTCTGTTTTGATTTCCTTTTTCAAGTTTTTAAAGTTTTCATCATAGAGGTCCTTCACTTCTTTGATTAAGTTAATTTCTAAGTATTTTATTTTCTGTGGGCCTATTTCGAATGGAATTTCTTTCCTGATTTCAGCCATGCTTTTCTCATTGTTGGCCTACAGAAAAGCCACTGATTTTTTGAGGATGGATTTTATACCCTGCTACTTTGCCAAAGTTATGAATCAGCTTGAGTAATTTGGTAGTGGAGTCCGTGGGATTCTTTAAATACAAGAGAATTAAAGAGAAATTTCTCTGAAGAGGAAAGAAGGATGGCCAACAGACATAAAAGAAATGCAAATCAAAACAACATTGAGATACCACCTCACACCAGTTAGAATGGCTATAATCAAGAACTCTAATACAGATGCTGGATGGGATGTGGACAGAAGGGAAACTTACTGCATTGTTGGTGGGAGTGTAAACTTGTTCAACCACTTTGGAAAGTAGTCTGGAGGTTCCTCAAAAGACTCCACATAGAGCTCCCCTATGACCCAGCAATCCCACTTTTGGGCATTTACCCAAATGATCACAAACAAGACCATACTAAAGCTACCAGCACAACTATGTTTATTGCAGCATTGTTTACCATAGCTAAGATATGGAACCAACCCAGATTCCCCTCAGTAGATGAATATATCAAGAAAATGTGGTATACATACACAATGGCATTCTATGCCTCCATCAGAAAGAATGACATTGCCCCAATTTTTAGGAAATAAAAAGACTTGGAAAAATTATATTAAGTGAAGTAAGCCAGGACCAAAGAAACATAGGTCCCATCCCTTATTTGCAATAACTAGTGTATGTCTGAGACAAGCAGAAACGGACAGATAAGTTGATGTTAGGTGAAATGAACCCCAAGATAAGAATTCAAATGATTTTTCTTTCATGTGATTGTTTCTAACATATTTATAAGATTATTTCTTTGTTACTTTATATGTCCCTCCCCCACAGTATAACCCCTGCTCTCACTGTATTTGATGTCTGTATAATTTGTGGAGGGGAAGGGGAAAAACAAATTATTTAACTAGGGATACAGGTGGACCCATTGCAACAATGAGATATACAAGTCGTTATGTCGAAAAACAGAGTTTACAACTTTGGCGGGGTGGGTGTTGGGAGGGAGGGAAGATGGGAAGGGATGGGATGGGGAAACAAAGGAGGAGGCAACAATGCTTGATAAGAAATGTACTCATTATCTTGCCCATGAAATTGTAACCCTTCTGTATGGTATTTTCATAATAAAAAAAGAAAAAAAGAAAAGAAAATGAAAACATTATGAGACACATAATTTTTAGTATCTGGACTAGACCAGATTTTCTTCTCATATTATCCTACATGTAAACTCTGTCCTACAAAATACTTTGTCAATGGATAGCAATAACAGCACATCTTACTACCTGGGTATACATATCTTGATATTAACATGACAGAAACTTTTAGAATAGAGACATCTATTTATTATTTTATTTCCATATTATAGGAATTCCATCTTTATAACTGTCATCTGCACTTTTTCTTAACTTTTATTTTCTTTTGCAGCCATAGTATTTTGTAATGCAAAAATAATTAAAATTCCATACAACAATATGCTGTTTTCTTCATATTTAGGGGCCTTCTTTACATATCAAAAGTAGATTTTATCCATCTGGAGAATTATTTTATAATGCTTTCTCTGTATTAAATTTTTAATTATTTCAATTTTTAAATATTTCTGTGAGGCTTCTATTTTCTAATGTGTATTTTGCCTTCTTTTGGTAGCCTTTGCTCAGAGAAATAACTACTAAGACCAAATAAATTAATAAAAATACTGAATTTAGAAATGTAGGCATTATAGATGCTAACAAAAATATATGGACTGAAGCTAGAACATAGATTCTAAAAGCTGTGATTGCTTTTAAGATATTTAGTGCAAAGACTGTGAGCTTCCTTTGTCAAAAACTTTGTTAAAAACATTGTTAGGAAAACAATCTATATTTCTTTATTTTAAAAGGAAATCATAGAGGCTTAACTTTAGTCAAAATTATTTTTTTTGAAATTTTAAAACAAAATGTGCTCAGTGGTGTATGACTAAGTCTAAGTGATATTTGTAGGATTAAAAATATTCATTAATAATGGGAAAAGGACTTTCTTGCATAAGAATGAATTAGTGCCCCTTCCTGAGTTATGGAGTCTGCCTGCCGTAACATGCCTCAGTGCATTTGATTTGTTTATAGTTTGATGCTGCTCAAAGCTGGGACAAGGCTATTCCTTTCAAGTCTCATATTCCCAAATCACATTGAAAAGTAGAAACTTTCTTTAGTTTTAGTTTAAAGATAGGATTAAAAATTAAATAACCACAGACACTGAATCTACCAGTAGGCTTAAAGCAGGGACAGATGGGTTGCAGTCTTATTACAACAAGAAATCCTGAATCTCCAACCCCATGGGCTTTCTATGGTGTTTGAAATTCCACCACTAACATTGGATGCATTTGAGTGGAAGAACTGAAATTCTTTTCAGTTCCCCTGGGAGGTGTTACATATTAAGCCACAATCATTTAATAAAAATAATGATGGTTTCTCACATTTATGGAGGGCTTAAGATGTACAAGAAACTCTTCTAAGCTAATGCTATCTTCTTTAATCCTTACAATAACCCAATGAGGTAGGTATTACTATCTTTCTATTTCACAGATAAGAGGGCAGGGATTTTTTTCTTTGCAGTTAAGTAACTGTCCAGTATTGTAGCTGATCTGTGATGGAGCAAGGACTATGTCCTCACATTCTACTCATTTGAATATCTACATTGATATAACCAATAGTCATAACTTGAAAAATGTAGTGGACACTTTTATTCTGGTTGATTTTTTTGCCCACTAACAAGGGACAGTTGTAGAAAAAGATCAGGAGAAAAAAAAATGTGACATGTTGCCTGTCTGAAAGTCACTACAAATGGGCCTGAAGAAAACCAATTGTTTTTCAGTCTTCACACTCTTATCACAGGTTTACTAGGCCCACTAGATTTTCCAGAAGGTTCAGTTCATTTACATCAGTGTTCTCCACACATTATTTACAAACTTTTAATTACTCAGAATTCTCTCTTTAGCTCTTTGCAAAATGGAAACTAAGTTTCTCCTAATTGAGAGCCCATACATTTACTCCTTCTGTTTTCTCTTTGTTAATTGACTCATGAAAACAGCCAACAGTCTATCTTATCTGGAGGGTATTTTAGGGTTAATGAGAAGGTAACTCATAGCCTAGTCTAAAAGTTATTATTTCTTATTTACCAAAATATAAGTAGTATCAGTAGTATCAAGGTCTTCACTGAAGCTGAAATACATCAAGTGGATGTAGCTAACTTTCTTCCAGAATTTGTAGGATAAAAATAATGGGGAAAAATAAGGACTGACATTTTCCTATCCTTGCTTCTGTGTCCCTCTTATTTGTCTACTTCATGGTCATAGGTGCCATAGAGTTTATCTATTGGACTGTGGTATTTGAGGAACACAGGCCATAGAGAGTCTATAGTGCTGAGGCTGGCATCTCAACTCTACTTTGCTAGACCTGTACTGGTATGCAATACCTACAGATCTATTTTTCCTTGGTCCTTGCTGGTGAAAGAGAAGAAGTGGGTGTGAGAGCAAGTGAGAGAGGGAGAAAAAAGAGACAGAGAATTATATCAAAGAAACTTTGTGATTTTTATATCAACCTCTGGGAAAACTATTCAAACTAATACAAAATACAAATGTGATTCAGCCTGAGTTGTAAAAGCAAGTCTCTGAGATCATCTGCTGTTGTTTAGTAGGGTACATAGAAGTAGTGCTTTCTTGTTTCATTTTAAAAAATCACATATCAAGTAATTTTGGAGAATAAATAATGTCTTTATGCTGAAATGTGGTATCTGATTCTGAAACACAACTCCACCTACCAGGCATTTAAGAAGGTATATATTAGTCTGTTGTATTCTTTTGGTTACAGAGAAACAGAAATTGAAATGCCTTGTTAAAATATCTCAGAAGTTCAGCTCCCTCCAAACAACAATTTGACAGGTTAAGGTTAAATGAATCGGCAATGTATAGATTATATCCCTTTAACGAAGATGTGAGTTTACAGAAGTTCACTAGGCAAAGATGTTTTGAGGCATCCCTGAGGCCTGGGCACTGAAAGATCAATCAGGATGTTTAGAAGCAAAAACCTATCTGAATGTCTGCAACAACCATGCAAAGCATTTCCTTTGCTTAGAAGGTCTGAGATGAGAAGACTGGAATCTGTTTATTTTATTCTGCTATTTGTCATATTTATTCAATGACCCAAATCCTCCATTTCATGCATTTTAATCTCAGAACAAAGACTCTTAACTATAAGAGAATGACTTCTGATTTTTCCATAGTTTTCAATTGAAGCTGTAACAGATCCTGATTCAAAGTCTCTAACCAGGTACTGTGAGAAATCACTCCACTCTGATGTGGGTGGACAATTGAGGAAAGGCCAAGCACTGAAAAATGAAAGATGTGATAAAAAGTAAACAGTTAAAAGGAACACTCTATGCATTCAAAAAGTACTCACTGAAATTCAATAATCAAACTTACAGGAAAAAAAAGGATAACCAAAAGGCTTATCCTTTGTGTTCTAAGAGTTAGTTTACAGCTCTACATATAACTGTTCCCATAGAACAATACAGTAAACAGAAAAGCCAGAATTCAAGAAAAAAAATGTATGGTGGGCAGTACAGTCAAGTACTGATGTTCATTTTAAGGATATAGAAGTTGCTCCTTCTAAAACAAAGGAAGATTTTTATTATTTTCATGTGAGTGACTTTAATAAGACATCAGAAAATGCATTAGATAAACAAAGAAATACAAAAAAATAGAAGAGCAACAAATTTTTTAAAGGGATATATAAAGTTAAAAATAATTGTAAGATCACAGGACTTGAGAATGGAAACTTAGCACCAGATCATAGCATGAGAAAGGTAATAGAGCAAATGATATTCTGACTTGATTTCTTACCCAAAACATGATGGGTATTGCTACCCATCTTGTAGCTCTTGTTACCAGAGCTCCTGACCATAAGTTCTAACTCTAAACTCTGAGTCTGAATGCTTGCCTCCATTGAAAGAAAATGAACATATTGTTGTATCAATCTGGAAAACATTTAATTTACAATTTTGTCCAGATCTGGAAAGGAGAAAGAAAAGGAGGGGGGAGAGACAGAGACATAGAAACAGAGAGACAGAGAGGAGAGACAGAGACAGAGAGACAAAGAGACAGAGACAGAGAGACAGAGAGAGAGTTAAAACATTCAGCTCTTGCTCCAAATTAGTCTCATTTCTACATTCCTAGCGCTAGGAACCAGTGTTCTTATAGTGAACTATTTACCATCCTAGGATGCTATTTCCTGTAAGGAGGCTAACTTTTGGGGCTATTATTCTGCCATGCTCATCCACCATCAGTGTTTACTCCATGGTCATCAATAAGATAGGATTTGGAGCTGGGAATCTGCCTCAAGACTTTGTCTAAAGAGACTGTCTAAATAGATGCTTGATATCAACTTCTTTACTCCAAATTTCCAAAACTCTTGTTAGTTATTTATCTCATGTGTTGAGTGTGTTTCTACTAAGGATGTCATCTGTTGATCCCTCTTACTCTTTTTTCCTACTATTCATAGTGCCTCAGTGGTGGGTTTAAACCCCTAAGGATTTGGGTTCCACCTATAGAGCACCCCACTGGCCCCTTGTCTCTCAGCTCAACTCTTTGTGAGCTCAGGATATCGTTCCAAAAGAAATTATGGATTCAGAAAGTTGACTGTGATTCCCCTTGAGCCATGTCCGTGGTTCTAAAACATGGTTTTGGTTACAAGCACAGAGGTTTGCTTTGTTTTTGTTTTTGTTGTTTTATTGTTCCTGTTGTTATTTGGTTTGTGTGTGTTTAAAAACATAATTTAATTTCATTGCAATGGAATCTCTAAGATGTAGTTTGGAATTTCCCAAGATGTTTGTGAGTAGAACAAAACTGTCAAAATAATAACCTCCTTTGGTAGCTCTATTCAGCTAGTTTGGCCATTTTAAAGTTTTGTTTGTTTATTTTTTATTTGGTCATCTCTGTTTTTCTTTTATGCATATTTAAAATTGTTATTATAAAGTTGATGGATAGAGGTGCTACAGTTACATAAGTCAGATAAAGAGTACATTTCTTTTGAACAACATCAGGTCACATATTGTCAGAGAGGTCAATGTGGTGACTTGGATAGACCTTCCAAGTTGGAGGCTAATTTGTAGGCCTTTTCATGGAAGCTGCTGTCTGAGGCTCTGAAGTACAAGTATTGAAGATACCTGTTTCTGCCAACAGTAGAATTGGTGAATCTCAGTAGTGGGCAGAAAGGAAGGCTCTGTTATTCAAAAAGATCCAGGAATCAGTTCACATTCTCTTGAGCACAGCCTAGAAGTAACAAGGAGTCTTGTTACCGTTTTTCTTTTCTGACTGCAAGGCCTCTGAGTAGACTCTTCAATGAACACCAGGCTCCAGCCTCATTACATTTTGGTGGGTGGGAGAAGATGCATGTGCTTCAAGTTCAATTGTCTTTCAGTGTTAAGAAAAACAGATTCCAGATAGGAAGTCAATTTGGAGTGAATGTTGAATGTTGACTAGTTCAGAATTCAGAGCCTCTGCTAAAGTAGTGCAAGTTATCCCATGGGCTATATTGAGAGGAAATGTGGCTCTAGGCTTATGCAACGCCACACAGTGTTTAATACCAGTAAAGGTCTCAGGATTGTTAGGTCTAGCAAGTATTCAAATTTCTTAGTATCGTTGATGGACCAGGGCTCTGATGGACTCATATCTGCTTGTTGGGCCATTTCCGGTTCTCTAGATACCCTAGTTGTTGTAAGGTCTATACAACTCAACTACTTAGGCCCCCTCGGGGCATCTGTGTTGTTATGAATTCTACTCAGCCCCACAGGCTGCATTAGGGCCCAACAAGCGAATAATAAAGTAACTAGAGAGGAAAGGCTCCATTGGGTGTTTCTGAATGTGATACAAACTCCTAAACTCTATCACCTCTGAGATATAGGGGGTTCCCACTAATCTTTAATTGGGTTGAGAGTTCAAAATCCCTTATATAATTTCCTATTTACAAACATTTTTACAAATCTCAGAGATAATAGAAATGTATGTTAAATTTTTAGTTGATTTGCAACGTTTCTGTTTTTACTTGTATTATTATAAACTTGATGTATTTATTTGTAAAGGCATTGCTCAAACAGAAATTGTTCCTGCAGAGACACATTCCATAATACTGGGCTTCTGAAGCAAGATGAATAGAGGTATAAGTGACTAGAATCATACATAAGAATTTTTCAGACTTTGTTTTCTGCCCTAATTCTGTCATTTCTCCTTGCTTATGGTATAAAATATATTTGTGATACATTGAGAAGGTCAGATCTTCAGGACAGGTTGTCAGCTAAGTGTAAGGAAAAGAAGAGAGACAAACACAATGATGGTATTTGGGTGCTTTCTTGGAGAACTGTATGGGAAATAGTAACTCTCACTGAAATATAGAACATACAGGAAAAAGCCAGACTCAGGGCATGTGCACTCAGTTGGACATAGTCCATCTGAAAAGAAAACTAGGTATATCTGACTGCTGAGAACTCTTTATACTTTCTCTTTTCTGAACTGATACATTTAGCAGAGACTAATCTCATTCAGTTAGTAACCACTGAAATTTCCATTTCTTGATTCAGAAAATGCATATTGAGTGGCACTCTTACTTGCAACTATTATACAGCTCCATGATATACTGACACTCCAGTGTAATGATCATTTGGAAGTCCATTTCTAGGCATTGGTGACTTTGTAGATGATATAGGGTTAAAACAGATGAAGAGTTCAAGGCCTAGGACAGAACTTTGTGTCACTCCAAGGGAGACCTATTTTTAGGCTAGTGATAGATAAGCTGTTTTTTTTTTAATCCTGCATGTGATTAAATAGCTAGCTGTAAGCCAGCTCACATTTGTACAAAAATAATCTAATAAATATAAATGCTGTGTCTGAGTCTACCTCTTAGACTCATCTATCTAGTATCTGTGTTAATTACTACACTGATGAACAGTTTTTACAACTGGAAGTAACATCTCATAGCAAAGGCAATAAGTAGGTATAGTCAGGTCTCTCACTAGAGCTAGTATGATAAGCGTATTTGTGTTGGTGAATTTTTCATCATTGTGACAAAACACCTGAACTAATCAACTTAAAGTGGCAGAGTTCTTTTTAATTTCAGAGTCTGCACTCTGTAATCAGTTGGCTCCATTGTTATGGGTCTAAGGCAAAGCTGAAAAGCTTTTGTGGAAGGACATGACCAAATGGAAAGGTGAAGAAAAAAACTGTTTGCCTCTGAACAACATGTAAGAAAGAATAAACTTGTATAAGCCAGCTTTGTCCTTCTACTTTTGTTCTATCCATCTCATGAGCCTATTGGATGAAAACTTCCACTTTCAAAGAAATCTTACCAGTCCCTCCATTGCTATATTACATGCTTAACTAACACAAAAATTCACTTTTGAAATCAAGATTAACCATTAGAGAAATGATCTCTTGCTGATGCACTAATAATAGTAAGAACAAGGAATTCCATATAGTTTCTTTCTGAAAACCAAACTTACTTCATGGAGAAAGTGAGTTAACTGACAATGAACAAAGGTGGATATACAGAGTCCAACAGAATGTCATTGGAAAGTGAAACTTTTAACTTCAACTGATCTGGGAAGAATCAGTTGACTGGGACTGGACTTTGGTGAGAAGGAACATGACAGATGGAGGGCCATTTTACCTGCCATGTGCATTGTTACAAGCATGAGCCTAGCAATATATACATATATATGTATATATATATATATATATATTCATTCTTTCTGATAGAAGCATGGAATTCATTATATATGATATCACACACACACACACACACACACACACACACATACTATATATACTGATGGGAATCTGGGTTAGAATTACACCGCCCCATTTGTTAGGAAATGGAAAGACTTGTGAAAAAATCATACTAAGTGAAGTAAGTCAGACCCAAAGAAATATAGGTCCCATAGTTTCCCTTATTTGCAATAATTAGTATATGTCTAGGATAATCTTATCAGATGAGCAGAAAAGCTCAAATACTATGTACATATGACCATATAAGATGATGCTAAGTGAAATGAACCCCAAGATATAGACACCAAAGGTTTTTCTTTGTTGCTAATGTTTTTAATGTACTATGCGATTTTTTTCTTTGTTTCATTAATATGGTCTGCCTCCTATGGTATATCCCTGTTGTCTTCACTGTATTTGACTTTGTTACCTTGCATCTTGTATATACATTTATCTAATTTGGGGAGGGGAAGGGGAATAACAAAATGCTGAAAAAAGGACACAGGATGACTTATTGCAACAATGATGCTCACAAGACACTATGTTGGAAATGAAACTTACAACTTTGGTGGAGGGGGGGGGAATTGGGGGAGGTAGGGGAAGGAAGAGAGAAAACAAAGGAGGGAGTAACAATACCCAGCAAGAAATGTACTAATTACCTTACTGATGTAATTGTAACCTCTCTGTACAGCATATTTACAAGAAAATTAAATAAAAAATATATTGTAAGAATTTCTCTGAGAGGCTAGCGGTTAAGAGAACATTCTGCCAAAGGTAGCACTGTCTTTTTTTAAACGAGAGGAATCTCAAGTTAATGTTTCCTCAAGAGATCAACAGAGGCTATATGCTGATGTTTGGGAGAAGTGACAGATAAAACAAACTGTTCTCTTCTAAACTCATTGACTATTTAAATTCCATTTCTTTTCTTTCTGTCCCTGTGCTCTTCAGCTCAAGGCAAGTGCTCTACCGCTTGAGCCACAGTACCACTTCTGGTTTTCTAGTGGTTTATTGGAGATAAGACTTTCCTTCCCAGGCTGGCTTTGAACCATGATCCTCAGATCTCAGTCTCCTGAGTAGCTAGGATTACAGGCATGAGCCACTGGTGCCCAGCTTTCCATTACATTTCTAAGTCATTTCCACACATACAAATTCTTCTGGTATGATTCCAGAAATACAGCTTCAAAAAAGAACAAGACTAACTGGGTACTAGTAGCTCACCCACCCTGATAATCATAGCTGCTTAGTAGGCTGAGATCTGGAAGATCATAGTTTGGAGCCAAGAAGGACAGAATAGTTAGCTCTACCATGGCTGTAATGGTAGAACTCCAGTGGTGAACAATCAAGAGATGCTGAGTTCCAGCCCTGGTACCATATGGAAATAAAAATAACAAACAAACAAACAAATGATAAGACTGCAAACAAGAGCACTACATTTCTACTCTTACCTCTTCTTTAACTGGATCTGAATATTTTGCTAAACTTCTTTGAACTCTAGCTTATTACTTTTTCAATACATAAACTAGGTCTCATCAAGCTTATACAAAGTATAAAAGGATCATTTGATTAGCAGAGCCAGACAAAGCTGACAAAATTTTGCATCATAATTCTTATCTACGTAGTATTCCACAATTCAATTCCTAATAAATGTATCATCTATTTTCAAGCTGATAAGCATTGAATGCTACTATTTTCCCAACAATTATTCTGCAAGTCAGATTCTGCATTTCAATGAAGTATGTAAACAATCTGATTAAATCATCCTCATCTTGTTGCCAACTTTCTGCACAAGGCCATTCATGAAGTAGACAATCAAAGGATGAATATTCTTCATGGTGTCTTGAACTGAGAGAAGTCCCTAGATTAAGGAAAATATTCTAAAGCACCATTCTATTTTTGTGGAAAAAGGAAGTTGTGTGTGTAAGTATGTATGTATGTATGTATGTGTGCATGCATGCATGTATGTGAGGTGTGTGGTGAAGTGATCATCATTCAATATGCAATAAGATCCTTGGTTTTTGGCTTATCTTCTACTATAAAAATATTATTACTATCTTATATTGTTGAGAATTCTTGGTCAAAGTTAAGATAGGAAAGCAAATCAACAAAGACAGCCACAGAACTGTTGACACTAATGAAAATATGACTAAAATCTCTATGGCATTAATGAAGTCTCATATTTGCCCCAATATGTAAAATGAATAGGTCAACCAAAACATAACTTTCAAATTAACTCTAAAAATGAGTAATTAACATTTCTCTCTTCAGAAGTTATCATTTCAGGCCATGATGTTCTTCCCAAAAGGGTAGCCATATAGGCTACTGCATATACAAAATGAACATTAGGTTCTGAGAATGTTGGAAAGAAGATTGTAATCTGTTTCATTCATAAATGATATCACTTACATGTTGAAAGTTTATCTTGTATGTACTTGATTAACATATATATCAGCATAATTTTAATGGACTTTATTCGTAAATGGTTGAAGCTAGGAATTTAAAATTTCTTAATATTTTACATTAAATTGTTCATTTAAAACATCTTAAATAGGACCTTTAAAGCATCAATAGTGCAAATGTCCATACTAAGTAAGGCTTTTTGCAGATAAGATACAAAATTCAGGATGCGATTCCCAAGTTGTAAGAACATTGAGGTGGTGCTGAAGATCATGAGTAATTGTGGTTTAGTAATAAACAAAATCTACTCAAAACCTTCAAAACTGTCATTTCAAAACATCCATCTTATTGTGGGAGTGACATGAAGAAGACATTGTCATATATTGGTTGAAATTTTAAATTTCATTAAGAATATTTCTGCCTTAGAAGATTGAACTTTATTTTAATAATAAAAATGCTGAAATTATTTTTCAGATATATTTTAAAGAAGATGTACAGAGGGGTTACAATGACTAGTTCTTCTTGGACAATATCACCTTTTCCTTCACCTTTCCCCAATTTCTCCAACCTGTACCTGCCCACTAGATGAATAGCTCATTTTGTACACAATATATATTAGATACCAATTTTTCACCCTTTTACATGTATGCATGTTTTGATCTCACAAAAATACAATACCAATAACAACAAAAACCCAAACAACTTGCAATAAAAATAACAACAACAACAACAATAAAACCATAAAAATGTTTCCATTTCAGGGAACTCATTTTGATAAATAGTATGTCAGATGTTCAGAGGAGATATGCCTTTTGGCTCCTCCCCTAAGACTTTCTTCCTTTAGTTCGGTAGTTTGTATGTAAATGTATAAGTCCCTGTATAAGTTATCATGTCCAGTTGGATTTTAGATCTAGCTTTAACATATGAGAGAAAATATGGACTATTTGTCTCTCTTAGCTCGGCTTACCTCACTTAACATACTTGGTTCTAGGTCCCTCTCCCTTTATTTCCCCCCAAATGATATAATGTTATTCTACCTAATGGATGAGTAAAATAGCACTATGTATATATACTACTTTTTAAAATTTTGTTTCATTCATCTATTGGCATCTGGACCATTTCCATAATTTGGCTTTTGTGAATAGTGCAGCAATGAACATGAATGTTCAAATGTCTTTATTGTCTCCTGACTGATCTGGGCAGATGCCCAAGAGTAGTATGGCTGGATCATAGGGAAGTTCTATGGTTAGTGTTTTTTTGTTATTTTTTTCTCTGCCTCCAGAATGGTTGTACTATTTACACTCACACCAAAAGTGCAATAGAGTTCTTTTTTCCACATCCCAACCAGCATTATTTATTGTTTAAATTCTCAACATTGGTGAATCTAACTGGAGTGAAATGGAATCTCAAAATTGTTTTGATTTATGACCTGGTATGTTGAGCATTTCTTCATGTGTTTGTCATTTTTACTTCTCTTGCTGAGAAGTCTCTTTTTAGGTTCTTTGCCCAATTTTTATTAGTTTATCAGTGTTTGGGGAGGTTAATTTCTTTAACTCCTTGTATATTTTGCATATTAGTCCTTTGCTATTATTACTGGTAAAGCAAAATTATATTTACATCCTTTTTAATTTTCTAAACTTTAAATCCTTGTACTTTAATATGTTGATTTACATGTCCAGTGCATCTGGATTAGAATCACCTTTTCCATTATTCTCCCTCATCCCATTTGCCCCTTTCCTCAGAAATATTTCGTTTCCCACTTCCTTCATCACATTAGTACATTGTGTATTCTGACTATATTTGTTTTCTGCTTCATTTTTCATTTATCTACCACACCGCCTCCCCCCACCTTATAAAATAGTACTGGCAAGATGAACAGCTATTTTAATTGCATTCTTCTCCAGTGAGATCTATGATTTAAAAAGTATAATTTTTAAAAGCAAAAGCTCTAGCATTTTTATTGGTCTGACTAGTGAAAAATGATGTTTTTGCTTTTTGCAGTAATATCTCGGGCAGAGCAATAATGATCAGCCCCTGATGACTATAACAATGGCTCCAGGCCATCACTGGGGAATGACGAAAACCTCATTTTTATAACTGTGTTTAAGCACAATATAGGAACTCTGGTTTGTTTGTTGGCTTTTCATAAAAATAACTCCAGCAAGTCTAATGAAAAATTGAGGGAAATTCATCAAATGCGTATTTCTGACTGAAGGCCAGGATCTTCTGTCTCCTGCTTTCAGTGCAACTGAATAGGTGAACTCCCCTGTCTTTTAACTCAACGAATGCTCTTGGAGCAATTCTCTGCTCTCTGAACAAGACACAAAAATTATCACTAGGGATAGGCATTGGACTCTAAAGTTTAGTAACAATACTTTCTTTCTTAAACAACTTTAGAGAATTTAACAAACATATCTAATTCTACCATTTTAATTTATATAGGAAAAAAACACACAGAGACTCAAAGTATAAAAAAGACTTGCTGAGGATCACAGAAGCAGATTTGGGAAATCACTAGAAGCCATTAGGTTATGTGCCAAATCCCAATCTAATTCTTCTCAGTTACAATATATTGGTTTATTTTAGACAACGAGGACTAGATTTCTTTCTTTTTTCAATTTCTTCCTTTTCTGATGCATATCACTTACTTTTATTTTTTCCCCAAAGAAATGCCTCTTTGTAGTGAAGGCAACAGTCACATTTGGAGGATTGCTCTAAACAGAATAAACCCAAGAAGAGAGCAGCCCTGGGCCTTTTCCATAGATCACAGCTTATGGCAGCTCCCCCAGAGAACACAGAAGCGCTTGGACTGGTTTTAAGTTTAAGTGCATGTCACCATGATGTACGGTGTCTTTGGTGTCCGTATATCATGGACGGGAAGGGGTGTCGCCCATGGATGGAGAGCATCCATTCTCTTCTCCTGACACTGTGCCTTTCCTCCAAACAAGACATATCTGTGTGATTACCATCTTATCCAGACTGGCTTGCTTCCTCTGGAGCTCATCTGCAGTGAGGGACAGAGACAGTCAGCATTTTGGGGAGATACTATCTCTTTCTTATGTACATGTTTTGGGAAATCATGAAAGAGTTAGAGAACTGAAAATATACAAGGTTCTCCTATATGTATTGTTTTCTGCTTCTTGTTAACATTTCCAAAGAGCTAATTCCTATTAATTGGGAAACAAAACAATTAAGAATAAGTTTCCAAAGGCATACTTTCTTGGTTCAAAAGCCTGATCATCAATCAATCATTTCTGGGACACATGACCCAGGCAAATAACTTCACAGTATTTTTTTTTTTTTTGGTCCACTCTTAGGGCCTGAACTCTGGGCCTGGGCGCTGTCCCTCAGCTCTTCAGCTCAAGGCTAGTGCTCTACCACTTGAGCCACAGCACCACTTCTGGCTTTTTTTCTTTTTGCTTATGTGGTGCTGGGGAATCGAACCCAGGGCCTCAGGCATGCAAGGCAGGCATGCAAGGTAAGCACTCTACCACTGAGCCACCTTCCCAGCCCACTTCACAGTATATTTTTAATTGTAAAGATGCTGTACAGAGGGGTGGCAGTTACATGAGTAAGGCAATGAGTACATTACTCATCAATTATTGTTACCCCTTCCCTTCCTTGTTGCTGTTATCCCACTATCTCTTCCCTCCCCTATCTCCCACACTCCTCTCCCCCATCCCTCTGACACCCAAAGTTGTAAAGTTGGTTTCCAATATACTGTCCTGTGGCTATCCTTGTTGCAATGGGTCATCTTGTGTCCTTGTTTCAGCATTTTGTTATTCCCGTTCCCCATTCCAGATTAGACATATGTATATGCAAGATGTAGGATACCAAAATCAAATACAGTGACAACAGGGGATATGCCATAGGGGAAAGAGCATTCAAAGGAAATAGCAACAATAAGAACAACAGATAAAATCGTATGGTACATTTAAAACAATAACAATAAAGACAAACCTCTTGTGTCCATATCTTGGGGTCCATTTCACTCAGCGCCATCTTATATGGTCATATGTACATAGCTTTTGAGCTTTTCAGCTTGTTTCCTTAATACTAAGATGGAAATTTTTTAAAAACATTCCTCATTCCATGGACTTAGTGTAAAGAATAAATAAGCACAAACAGAATGGAGCTTGAAACTGGCATTGTCTTTAGGACATAGACATTGCCATTATCATCTTTCCTTGCTTATATTTTTGCCTGAGATATCCTTCAAAAAATCATAAAGTTACAGAATTGCTCATTTGATATCAAAGAACTATGAACTGTCTCAGCTCTCACTGGAGAAGAGGTTGAAATTCATAAACAGACAATTTACAATTGTATTCTTGCCTTGAAATTGGATGGTCTAATGAGCTTGAGGACTTCCTATTCCTTTTGCGCAGTGATAGATCTATTTCTTTTTTTTAAAGAATATTTATTATTATTTCAAAGGTGATACTCAGAAGCATTATAGTTATGTAAATCAGGTAAAGAGTACATTTCTATTTGGACAATGTCACTCTTTCCCTTATTCATTCCTAGTTTTCCCTCCTGTCCTCACCCATAAGTTGTATAGTTCTTTTTCAGCATAGTGAATATCATCGCTGCATTTGTTAACCCTTTGTCCCACCATTTCTTTGTCCCCCAATTACCCTCCCAAAGACATATAAATGAACAAACAATACAAAAAGAAATGAAAATAAAAACATCCACAAAGAGCACAAATACCCTTTTATTCCTATTACCTGGAATTCATTCTGATACATATCATTTTGTATGGCACATAGTTATTATTCCTATGTGATCTTGTCCTAATAATATTCTCCTTTGGTTTCACTCTGTGTGAATATGTAGATACCTGTATAATTTATTGTGTCCCAGTGTTTTCTTTTGTTTTTTTTTTTAATTTTTTTTATTGTGGAAATACCTGTTACAATTACATGAACAAGGTAATAAGTACATTTCTTGTCAAGCATTGTTGCCTCCTGCTTTGTTTTTCCCCTACCAGTTCTTCCTCCCACCTCCTCAACTACACTACTACCTCCTCCCGGCCACCCACCTAAATTGTAAAGTTTGTTTTTCACCAT
The DNA here is from genome assembly GCF_024711535.1 of Dipodomys merriami. Classification (NCBI taxonomy): domain Eukaryota; kingdom Metazoa; phylum Chordata; class Mammalia; order Rodentia; family Heteromyidae; genus Dipodomys; species Dipodomys merriami. The sequence continues at coordinate 27,067,206 of NW_027203381.1, read as the reverse complement.
AGTATCTTGTACATCTCATTGTTGCAATGGGTCAACCTGTATCCATATTTAAACTTTTGTTTTTTCCCTTTCCCTCCACAAATTATACAAACCATCCAACATGTTTACTTGTAGATTTACAAACCCATTCTAATTACCAAAAGCAAAGTAAAGACACATAGGTTGCATAGATCTACTCCTTGATGGTCAAAGATAAGCAAAAAGACAAGGGAAATCTGTCTGAGACAGAAGTTTCTAATGGTGTCTTGACTGTGAATGTAACTTAAATGTGTGTGTGTATGTGTGTGTGTGTGTGTGTGTGTGTGTGTGTGTGTGTGTGTGTGTGTGTGTGTGTGTGTGTGTGTGTATTGTGTGTATGTGTACTGGTCCTGGATCTTCTATTCATGGCCTGATTATTGTCCCTAAGCTTTTTTGTTCAAGGCTAAGTGCTCTACCATTTAAGCCACAGCTCTACTTCTAGTTTTTTTTTGTTTTGTTTCATTTTTTTCTTTTTTTGCAATTAATTACAGAAAAGAGTCTCATGGATTTACTTGCCTGGCTGGCTTTGAACCAGTATCCTTAGATCTCAGCTTCCACAGTAGCTAGGATTACAAAAATTAACCACTGTTGCTCAGCTCCATCAAACTTTTACTATGCTCATCTTATATACAGATAAATCTAAATACACATAATAATAATAATAATATAATAATAATAATAATATAGTATTGTGGACTTTGGTTTTACTGTGATAGAATACAGTCAGAAGGTTTTTTAAAAAGAGGTAGGTAGTTATGGTGGCAGGACATCTCTTTAAAGTTCTGTAAGAATATTTGCAAGAATACTCTAAAAGTGGACCTTAATTATTCTGCTAAACTCTAGAGTCTCTCTAAAATGGGAAAAGACCTCTCTCTAGTTTTAGACAACTTTAAAAATGACTGATCACCTTGTCTTAGACCTCAGCCATAGGATAGATGAGATGTTTCTTTGTTAACAAGTCTTTGCTAGTCACCTTATAGGTGATACTTGTATGATTTGGAATGAAGCAGCAGTGCTTCTCATGTGGGTTGGTCCTATCTGCCTAGAATGACTGCAAATCCTGTAGTTGGTAAGCAACTATCTCCCAATTTTCTGTTTAAGAAGTGACTAGTAAATGCCAAGCATATAATAGAAAATTCCTCAGTGAAAGGTGACTAGAGTGGACATCGAAATCACAAATTCTAAAAAAAAAAATTAGACGGGTCTAACATATTTTTTAATCCAATGAATATAGTCTAATTTAGACAGCACAATTTATACAATCTAATTGTCCTCATTATCATAATAACCAACTCAACAGACTATGTCCCTGCCATGTGGAAATGATGTTTTGTGATCTAATCTGATGTCACCTTCCCTTGTGATTGTTACTTTGCTTCCTGGTGACTTTATCCACCTGCAAACAATTTGAATGACAAATAGCACATAAACTTAAGTTACCACATATAGTAAAACACCAACTGTTTCCCTCAGGATGGACTCCAGGGAGTGAACCAACAATTACTGATGCCATAAAGTCACCCAAACAATCAGCTGCTTTGTTTTTTCATGAGGTAAAATGGCTCCTCTCAATATGCTGATACTGAAAAGAGCACAGACATTTGTTTTCTAAGTGATGTTTGACTGTGAGTATTCAATAATTAGAAATATTTAATTCACGAAAACATCAGCAAGTTAAAATTAGTTTTTTACTTAAATCTTGTCATTTGCCAGAAAGGAAATGATATGTTAGACATGTTGCACTCTTTCTCAGTATGATAGCAAGTAAAGTGGCTTAAAATTGGATTCATTTATAAAACTGGACACTATTAATATTGTTCCCTGCATGATGGTAATTCATTTTACTCTGCTTTGTTTCAGAAGCAGTAGGGGCTCCATTCCTTACATTGTTTTCAGTTCTAATTAAGTATTCATTATAGAATACATATTTTTTCATTTAAGACTGGGTATCAAATATGTATGTGCCATACAACACTTGTTTACTATTAGGCCCGTGTAGTGAGGTATGCGACAACTAGTAGTTATGTGTTTTCAGTGTGTAAAATTAAAATTTGGAAGGAAGGAAGCTGGAGAAAAACCTGTCTCCCTGAGGGTACTTATTTCACTGGCATGGCAACATATACATTGGAAATCTAACTAAATGTGACTACATTGGTTCTCCCATTGAGAGTGAAAAGATGCTCAGTGGATTAAATGTAAAATGTACATGACAAAGGCAGAAGCTTACACACGTTTCTGTTGAACCATGAACCTGTAAGTCTTCGCTATTGTCAGTTGAAAGAGACAAAGAACAAAGAGTGGTTTAATTGATTAAAATTTAACCATAAACAACTATAGTTAGAACCTCAGAAGAGCTCTATTAAATTATGTCTGTTTATTTTAAGAAAAGTATTCTAGCATGCATCAGGTTTGTAACTTTACTAATGGGATATTTGAAACTTTCTAAGAAATGAATTATGTACAGAACAGTACACATTTTACATCTATATTATTATTTTCCTCTTGAAATTTCAAAGGGCACTATACAATATGAATTTGTTTAATTCAAAATCACATTCTGACCAATACTAGTGAACAATTGCCATTTTAAAAATTAGGCTTAAAAGGAAAAATAACATAAAACAATTATATCAGTAAGCAAATCATCAAATTTGGATCACTTAAAACTTCTATGATTTTTATAATGTTTTGGAACTAAATAGTCCACAGGGTAACCATGCTGAAAGTTTGATTCCCTAAAACTTCATAATCAATCTTCAGATATTTTTAGTGTCAATTTCCTATAAAAATTTTGTATCTGTGAATGACAAACAGAAGGGGAAGAAGGCCAAAAAGTAAAAATTTGTAGTTGTAACTTGTTTACCATTTTATTAAGAAACAAATTATAATATAAGCTAATTAAACACAAATAGAAGAAAGCTACATGTGATAATCCCAACAAAGGTCTAAGAAAGACAGACAGACAGAGATATAAGAAAGACATAGAGAGAGAGAGAGAGACAGTGACAGAGAGACAGTGTGAGACTGGGAGATAGAGACAGAGAGAGTTATGGAGATAGATAGATAGATAGATAAGATAGATAGATAGATAGATAGATAGATAGATAGATAGATAGATAGATAGATAGATAGATAGATAGATAGATAGAGATATAGTCAGTTGGGGCTTGAACTCTGGGTCTGGGAGCTTTTCTGCTCAAGGCTAGAGCCCTACCACTTGAGCCACAGTGTCACTTCTGGTACATTATAAATACATTAGGAAATTGGAAATGAGTCTCATGAACTTTCTTGCCTGGGCTAGCTTTGAACTGCGATCCTCAGATCTCAGCCTCCAGAGTAAGTAGGATTACAGGCTTGAGCTACAGGCACCTGGCTAGAGAGAAAGGAATTTTAAGTATCACAACAGAACTAAGGGGGAACTCTTTATGTACCTTAACGGAATATCTGAAATAAAATTAAATTAATTTAAGTAGGTAGAGGAAAGGTAAGAAAAATATCCCACTAGAGAGCTACTGTTGGAGTACAAATCCAGTTGACTTGTCCCTTAAGGAGAGGAATGGAAGCATAAGAAGACTGATTGGCTAGGTTGAAGAAAGTCAGAATGAAATGTCAATGATTCAATAGTGTCTATTTTAAGTAATTAAAAGAAACTTGGAATTTCATAACCAAAATTTAAATGTTATATTAAAAATATATAGCCTCCTGCTAATATAATGCATTCTAAAAGAAGGAGACTGTAGGAAAGGGACATTGTGGCTGCAGCATGTGGATTATGATAATACTAAAAGAAGAAAATATGTCATGTGACACAGAGGAAACAGCCTATCTTGGAGATCTATCAATTTATTGAATGGGCTTGGAGAGAGAAAGTGTATAATTGGTTAATGTATCAAAATTCTTAACTGGTACTCTAAAGAAAAAAGCAAAGTTATTTATTTACTTTTTAAAATAACTATTAACTTATTTACACAATCCTCCCATTAAAATGTCATGGCACCAAGTTATATGGTGCCATATATAAACATCGCCCATCAGAGCTCCAAATACTGTTATTATTTAACTACTCTTCATTCCTTGGAAAAATCACTTCTGATACATACACATTTTTACAGGACAAGAGTTTTGTTTACCCACTGTGCCATATTTTAAGGATGTCTACATCCAAAAAATGATTAAAACATTGGAACTATTTGGGGGGAGAATTCCATGAACCAATCTTTCCAACAGAGACACTTTCTGAGCCTGAAATAGTCTATTGTAGTTCTGCTTCAGTTTAGGACTTCTACCAATCTTTTCTTTTTTAAAAAATACATTTTTAATTGTAAAAATACTGTACAGAGGGGTTACAGTTACATGAGCAAAGTAACGAGTACATTTCCTATCAAACATTGTTTCCTCCTCCTTTGTTTTTCTCCTACCCTCCCTTCCCTCCCACCTCCACGACTACACTCCTCCCTTTACCCCCTCCCGCCTTCCCTTCCCCCCCTCCACTCGCCCAATTTGTAAAGTTTATTTTTCAACATAGTGTCTTGTACATCTCAATGTTACAATGGGTCAATCTGTATCGGTATTTAAGCATTTTATTTTTTTCCTTCCCATCCCCAAGCAGGGCACCAACATTAAATACAGTGAAAACAGGGGTTAATAGGTCAAAAGCTATGTACATATCACCAGATAAGATGATGTTAAGTGAAATGAACCCCAAGATAGGGACACAAGTGTTTTTTTTCTTGCTTGCTATTGTTCCTAATGTATTTATAATGTACCATGTGAGGTTTTTTATTTCTTTGTATGTTCCTCCTCCACTCTTTTCTTCTCATCAGAATTCAGGACTCCATGTTCACAAAAATCTGGAATCTCTTCTAGTGGGCCTTTTAATTATTTTTTTCTTGCCAGTTTTAAGGTTTCATATTAGTCTTAGCTTTAAAAGAATTTGCAATTTCAAATATAATGCAGGTGACATGTGTCATTATAGGGATAACTGCATTTTGGACTTCACATATGATATCTTGTAATTCAGAAAACCTTCTCTTCTTTTGCTCATATAAACATCCTTCCTATTTAATTCACAGGACACTCCCCAATACTACTGAGTAAGTCCCTCTGGCACCAACGACTATCATGCCCCATTTTTCACCTTTGGAGGTCTTTACAACCCATCAGCTAAATTCCCTCTCTAGGGCCTTTGTGAAGATGGTGACTTTACAAATTCCTCCTTTGACAAATTCCTCCCTAAGGAGGCATTATGGATTTTGATGGGGAAAAAGGCATCTTGCCAAGATTATAGCCCACTCAGAATGTGGAGTCTTGGAGTCTGAAAACTGAGCAGTGTCTTTTAAGGCTAGAGATTTACTTAAGATTCAACAGCAAATTGTTAGGTAATGTTTACAGGAGGGATGCACAATTAATAAATGCAAAAATATGTGTTTCACTTGTATTTCCAAAGTGAATCAGATGTTTGTCAAAGCAAGAAACTTTGCTTTGATTATAAGCTACAGATAATGAAAATGTGTTTATGTTTCACAAATACATTTGATTGTAGTGGATTGTACTTCCCATCAGGGAAACAGGTTCAGCAAATATTTTCACATGCTAACTCCTCAAATTGGGCAGAAGATTTTAGTTGACTAGGAACAATAAGCTTTGAGAATAGAGGTTTGAACAGACACTAGTAATAGATTTTATAATTATTCTACTCCAGAATTTATAAGGACCAGCATTTGATCGCTGTGCATAGCATCTTCTTTTTAATGAAAATAAATCTCAAATATATCTCTTCTTTTTCTTGACCCTTTTAACCAAACATTGGCAGTTGCTTTTTCAGCCTATTGTGCTGGACACAAGATGCTCAAATTAAAATATTTGTGACCAAAAATATAACTGTAAATAAGAAGAACAAAAAGTGGAATAAGGAAAAAGCTTAGAAATAAAGGAATGCTAAAGTTCAATGCTGCATTCTAGCTAGTAGTACAAAAACACGGCATCTAAAGACTTATTATTCAACCTTTTGGAGTATATCTTCCTACAGTGATGAAAAAATTGATGAGAGAACTAGAGATATATTTGACCTCTGATCAGGTGTGTGCAATTAATTTTTAGGGGTTAGATTCTAGAATTAGTACAAATATCCTGCTTTTGAAAAACAAGGAGACTCTTGTGTCAGTGTCTGCCTGACAAATGGCTTCTTTAAGCAAAAGCTGTAGTGCAAACATTAGGATTAGGGGTCATGATTTCAATGTGGCAAGCTGATATTGCATATTCTTTACATATGAACACTATGATTGAATCAAAGGAAGCAGAAATATTTCTATTGTGCATTTCAAATTGCTCAATGCTTCCATAAGACAACCCTACAAATGATTTCTTCTATAGGAAAGTATAATCAAGTGAAGAAACTTTCTGCTTGTAAAATCTTAACCAAAAATGAGTTGAGAGGTTGATGAACGGTAGCAAACAAGAAGGTCAGCATGCCTAGAGATTAACCCTAAAGAGGGTTTCTGTTCTGCAGCTGTCTCCTGCTTGGTTTTTTTTTTTTCTTATTGGTCCTGGTAAGCAGTAGTCCAGCCAATTTCATCTCTGCCTATGACATTTGAACTCACCTTTGCAGTTTGATCTGGGAGACTTGTCTGTGACTTTGATTTAAGCATTCTGAAAAAGAAAAAAACTATCTCTATGGAAAACACAGGAGAAACAAGTGTTCGTTCAATTATTTCTCAATAATGGTATTTTGTCAGGGCCTTGAAATAATACCTCATAACACACACACACACACACACACACACACACACACACACACACACACATACCTCATTTCCCTTTTGATTGATTCAATAACTATAAGTGAATGATGTCTATTATGTACTGAATCAAAAAGTACCACTCTCTTTTGACACTGTGGCTTATAAGGTCTTTAGACCTATCTGGTCTTGCTAGTATTATGCATACATTCACATAAAGCACAGTCTGAAAGGGTAAATGATTTTAGTTTCTTCATTTGTACTTCCACCCCAAAGATATTTTTTTTATTACGTTTTAATTTGTCTTTAGTAGATACAATTCAACAAATCAGTTTATACGTACTACCCATCTTGCTTAACATCACCACTTTCAACGTTCTTCCAATATTACTCTTTTCCTCAGTTGTCTTAATTTCATATAATAATGAGATGAATATTATGCCTGTTTTTTCTCCTTTCTGTCTAAATTTCTTTGTCTTTAGTTGTTTCCTTTTTTAATAGTGACTGTTTCTTCATTTCTACACTATTATTTTGACTTTTTCAAGATTCTGACTGAACACAGTTGAATACAATCAAGTCTTAGCTGAGGTTCCCAAGATTAGTTTAAGTCCCTTTCCAGATTCTCTAAGAATCTTTGTGTCTTTAGAATAGAGGACATGGTTTATTGTACTTATCTACTGAAAATTTATTGCTCAAGTTAGTTATGCTGGAACCCAAGTTGACTCTAAGGAAAGTGACAATGTTATCATCCAAAGGACTGCTGAGAACCCTCAGGCAGAAGCTTCTCTATAAATTGTTCTTGGTAAATAATTCCATATTGATCAGGACAGGTTTTTTACATTATTTCTCAAAAAATATAAGATAAGAAAAGAAAGTAACAGAAGGATTGAGAAAAGAAGAAGGAAGACATGTAATTGAGTAGGATCTGAACAAATCTGTGGCTTCATTTGCTGGGCACATTTAAAAATTTTTATTTTATGTGGTGACTATTTCCATCCCCTAGCAAGCTGTAACTATTATTTCTTTGGTATGCCAGTTCAGACTATGTTGCTATCATGAAGGCTCCTTCTTCATTCTGCTTCCAGACACCCTTCCCCGTAATATTCCGTCATCATTGCCAGAGTCCATCTGCTGTATTCTTACTCAGACTTTATTCTGGAGCAATGGCTCCATTTATTTTAAATAATGAATGTGACTTTCTGTCCTTTATAACCTACTAGCTCTATACACTAAAATGCAATGTCTCCTGTGGCCAGAATGCAGACTACTGAGTTAAGGGTAAATCCTGCTATGACGTCTTGTAGAGGAGCAAAACATCTTGTTCTGTTTACAGCAATGAGCTGAAAACTCAGCAGCACCGTATCTTTTCCTTGGAAACAAATAAAAAATTGCATTTCCCAGTACATCTGTGCTTACATTAGCACCTTGTGATGAGTTCTAGGCAATAGCAGAAGCAATGCACTTTATTTCCAGTCCTGGCCATAAAATATTCTATGGGATGTGGCCACATTCATTGTTTTCTCATCTTAGCTTCAGTGCTATTGAAATCGTGAGATTGTGAGATGTTAGGTACACATCCTGGTTCCCCCAGTTAATACCCGGAGGGGAAAAAATAACACCTTCAAGAGCCTCTGCACCACATCTACCTGTGAAGGAAATGAGATATCACCGTTTCTTTTCCATTGTTCGCTTTAAAATCTATCCCAGATGCATGCATACAGATACTGAACTATATGGGGGAGAATTGGAAAATATTTCTCAACCTGAGATGTGTCTCCAGACAAATAAGTAGATGTCTATGTATGTGTGTGGTTGCGCTCCATTGACTACTTTATTCTCTTCCCACAGACTCAGAAGCTTCACGTTCTATGGATGTTGGTGGGTTCAGACTTTTTTAGCTTAACATATTTTCAGAAAATATCCTGAAACTTACTCAAAGCAGCACCACATTTCTTCAGGCTTCAATATTCTGAAGTTCTTTCAACCTAAGAACAAAACTCAAGGCATGGACAGACTGACTTTAAGTTCATACAAACCATCTCTTTGTTGCCTTTGCCCCCTTTAAGAAAATTCCAGATGAAAGCATAAATCTGCCACATGAACTGATTTGCTGCACAGCAAGATAATTCTTTTAAGTAGTTTCTATTATAGGAAAATTAATTTCAAGGCACTTCATACAGTTCTAGTAAAATCCTTCCGCACCACGGGGGTCCATGAGCAACATTAACTGTGCAGCATTTGCTGGGTACGCCTCGTTATGATTTGCTGCAGTGAGTGATGTTTTTTTCAAAAAAATATTTTTAAGATGAGCTTTTTGAAAATTCATTCTTTTCCCTTCATTCATGCATGAACATTTAAAGAAAAGTGGAATTTGAGATATTTTTATAAAGAATATTTTGTCTATTTTGTATAAGGGATCATACATCATTTCTTCTGATGAAACTTGATAGTTTAAGGGTATGAGTGTGCGGGTTGCATGCATATGGATGTATGCATGTATGCGCCTATGTGCATGTGTTTGTGTGTTTATACATGAATATGTGTAGGTGTTTTGTAGCCTAGCTTTGATTCATTTAGGGCCTCTACTAAAAACAAGTACAAAAGCTAGCTGCCAATATTTTTGAGAGACTGACAATGCAATAGACATAATTATTCCACTCTCACTTAGCAGGCTAATTAATTTTTCTTAGAGATGTGGACCACATAAATTTTCTATACACATATTTTTCTTGGTCTGCTCTCTGGATAGACCAAGATATAAATGCTGCAGTCTTTATTTGTGTTCTCATTTCTGCCTTCCATATTCTTCTCAGAATATTCCTTCTTACTAAATCCCTATTCCTGACTTTTCTAGCACACAAAGTATATATCCACATTTCAAGGGTTAATCCATATTCTGTAGTTTATGCTTCTCTCCAGATTAACTTATTATATCCAGTAGCATAAGCTAGGACAGAGATCTTGATATTTATCTTATTTTTCTTCCCTATCATAGCTTTTACAAGGTTGAGGTCATAATGACTTTTTTTCAGTATCTGGTTGTGCTCATTTGTGTAGGATTTTTAGAACTGTACCATAGCTCATAAATGCTGGATCCATAAAACATTAAAAAAAACAAAAACTTAGTCATGCATAAAGTTCAGCGTAAGAGGTAACTCTAAAGGGTATGTATGAACAAAGATAAATTTTGACTTTGTACATAAATTACCTTAGAAGGTTGTGCAGTTCTATTCTACAAATTCATACACCAGAGTAAATAATGAAATTAGACTTTATACAATCTATGGCATTAGACGATTAGTAACAATCTTCTGTTTTGATTTTCCAGATTTGGTTTGTCCTCTTAAGAACTGGTAAGATGTTGCTCCTGCAAATTTCCTTAACATCAAATCAAACCTTCAGATGGGTTGTATTGATTTTACATTTTTTTTGAAAACATTCTAATATGTATTGGACTTTTTAATGTAAGATTTACAAACTATTTCCACAATATTTTTCATTTGACTTGGTTTGTTGAAAGCAGGAAAATGATTATTTTTCCTCTTGTGTTTTATCACATACTAGCCAATGACAGACCAAAGTAAAAAAGCATTGTTATTAATGGAAGTTTTCCTAATGTTTCAAAATGTCCCATTTCCCATTCCATCTGGATCCTAGACTGTATGAGTAAGTTTTCATCAATTGCCTCCTTCCATTGTTAAAATTTTTGCATCTAATTCTGATTTTTCTCATTGCTAGCCTCTTCCCCCAGTTGTCTACTAACATAGAAAATATCCACGGTTCTTTTGAGAGATAATGAATTATTTTTCCATTTGAAAGATACTGCCATTAACCCCAGAGGTGCCTTTTAAACTGAGAACACTTTCAAATTACACTTGGTTCTAGAAGTTCATGATAACTCTTACAAGTTACCACTTATGTTAGAATTAGTTAGATTGGTGTACTGACTAGTAGTTTCATTTTATGATAGAGTCTCAAATACCACACATCAATATAAGTGGAGACATTTATAAAACAGATGTACGTCAACAGGAGAACCAGTAATTCTATGGAGATTAAATTTATTTTTTATGGAAGATTAATAAAATGACTGCATGTGGTGTTTCCTCAAGGTTTTGGGTCTATATTGGCTCATTCAAAGAACACCATTCTTCAATACCAGACGGATATGTGTTACTTACGAGACTTGTTAATTCACTCAGATATGTGTGACTTACAAGACTTGGTAATTCATTCAGCAGAACTTCTTCTTCTTCAGCAGAACTTCTCCTCCTCCTCCTCCTCTCCCTCCCCCTCCTCCTCCCCCTCCCCCTCCCCGTCCCCTTCTCTCTCCTCCTCCTCCTTTTTTGTCTTCTTGTCAGTCCCAGGGCTTGAACTCTGGGTCTGGGCGCTGTCCCTCAACTCTTCAGCTCAAGGCACTTGAGCCACAGCTCCACTTCCTCAACTGAAAATTCTTTCAATTATATCTGAAGTCCCAGGTATCTGAGGTCTCATGGAAAGGCACTTCATGTGACCCAAAGGGACATGAGTACTAATCTATTAAACTTTAATGATATATTATCTCCATACCATTGATACACTTTAGAATATTGGTACACAAGGAATATCTCCTCCTGTTTGTGGAATAGATTTCTGATTGTGTTTTTCAGTTGGTTCTACCATCTGCAAATGTATATCTTCCAGCCGATGTTGCTTTCTAGAATGAATAGAAACCAATATTCTTTGAAGATCTTTAAGTAACAGGTCTTGCTTATAAGCTCCTTCCTCTTTCTTCTACCTATCCATCCAAACAAGTACAAACAAACTAAGGCCTTAAAATATGTGAAAAGATGAAGGGGGGGTATAAAGTCATAAATTCAAATAATATCAGACAAAATTAAGAAAATTGAGGGAAGGGGTAGAGTTGGGCAGAATGGGGGAGAATAATGAAAGAAGTGACATTGTTCATGATACACTGTATTCATCAACTGCTTTGCTGAATGGTAGCTCATTTGTACAACTACTTAAAGATAATTAAAAATATATGTTTTAGAAAAGATTTTCTTAAATACATAGCAATGAGACTTCTCAAATATGCAATCTATTTCAGAAATGAAACACTGGAAATAATTAAAATCCTCTTTAAATTTTAGTTGATGCTCATAGAAATTTTCCTGTGCATTTCTTTCTTCTGAGCTACAGATAAAAATTTTCTTGTAAACAAAAAGAATTGCAATTCATTATCTTTATCTCATAATTTTATATGGTATGATTATTTCATTTTGTTTTTCTTTCATTTTAAAGTGATTTAAACTATGACAAAAGGTAGATTTTTTTTATCATCTATGGTTCATTTCCAAATCATGCATATTTCTAAGTAAGAAATCATGATTAAATCAATTCTAGTGAACTGGATGTCAGAACATAATGAATCTAATGTGAAAGCTTATAAATCATGTATGGATAGGAGCAAGGAACCACTCTTAGTCTCAGCCTCAAATTCCATAATTGTACAAACAAGGGCTTGGGATCTTAAAATTATCTGCTTTTACTAGATCATATTGTCAGCCCAACCTAGTTCCACACAATGACACAATGGAGAATGGTCATTGAAATGACTGAATTAATGGTAATTGATTTTTAAGATTTCAGTCGCTACTTTTTAGTTGTTCTTTCTCAGACATGTGCCTCTTCCTGTATCTGGAATAGAGCAATCTAACATGAACTTCTAGGTTTAGGAAAGTATGATTCTCTGTAATTCTCACATGGATGTTAATTTTAGGTGACAAGTTCCTTCTTTATTCTTTTAGTTTTGGACTTTATTTTATTTTTATGCTTTTTCTTTTGTTATTATCTTTAAGTTATTTATACAAAGGAGTTGCCATTTAACAAAGCAATTAATGAATACAATGTATTTTGTACAATGTCATCCCTTTCAACCTTCTCATTCATTCTTCCCTAATCACCCCCTTCTCCATTCTTCTTAATTTTGTAAGCTATACATTGGATATACATTGGATTCTTGACTGCTTTTGCCCTCTCTTCTTCTCTTCATTTTTCTACCATTTTCCTCTACTTCTTGCTAGGATATGCACCTTTTTTTTATTAACCTTTAAATGCTACAAGAAATAAGGTAAATTAATTTATTGATTTTATATCATGACAATTAACTTATAAATAGAAAATATTTAATTGGCTCATGGTTTTAGAGTTGAACAGGTAACTTCATTACTTTGGTGAAGGTATTGGATGATCATGAGAGGAACCACATGGCAGATCCAATCAAACACAGGATGAGCTAGGAAATCTCTTTTGAAAGCATGTCCCTAGTGAAAGAACCTCCCCCATACATCCACTACTATCAAAACAACACAGCTTCTCTCAAGAACACACCTTGAGGACCATATCTTTAACACTTGGATCTTTGAGGTATGCTGTATATATTCAAACTATAGTAATAATCTTAGTAGTCATTCTGGATATATGAGAGCGAATAGAGATGTGTAGGTGATGGTGTGTTTCAATGGTTTGGTGTGGGTCCTTTATTTGGGACCCATGCAAAGACTCTTTATGCTATGTGCATACAAAGGCTGCCTCTGATGTGGATGCAGATGCAGTAACAATCCTGTAGTGAAACTAAAATAATGCTTCCAAAATTCTTTGTTTCTGGTTATGTGTATCAAAACAACAGAGACTGCAACTAAAAATGTTAACCTTTATGTAATATAGACATTTTTCTCCTTCTTTCTCATTTCCCATGATGCTGCTGATATTAGATGACTGTCATCCCAGTTCATATTAGATGTGGGATTCAGGGAGAGCTTAGGAGGCACAGGGCTAGCATTTCACATTCTCTGTAAAGTGGGGGTGGCCCTGAGAAATACTGTAAGAGAGGCAAAGTTTCTCTATTTATTTCAGTCTTGATTTCTCATGTTTTCTTTTTTTTTTTTTTTTTTTTGCATTTTCAACTATTTCACACTCTCACTCACAATCATGTTGCTCCTAGTTACTCAAGATGCTCTTCTTTGACAAAGTTAGCATTTTGAGCAGAATCTCTGTCTCTGTCCTTCTCTGACACACGCACACACACACACACACACACACACACACACACACACACACACACCTCCTTGCATACCTTCTTTATAACTCTGCAGTTCTCCAGTATAAAGGATGTATTTACTTTTATGACTCATTCCAACTACAATAGCAGCAGCTAAGTAGATTCTTTGATAAAATCTCTGTCACATTTCCTCTTTTCTTTCTTCAGACTTTCTTCAACCTTTCTTTCCTCCATTTTTAAGAAATTTGTTTCCTGTGTATTAACCATCTACTTTCAAAAAAGGTACCATATTTTTCGACATAACGTCTTGTACATCTTATTGTAATGGGCCCACCTGTAACCCTATTTAAATAGTTTGTTTTTTCCCTTCCCCTCCACAAATTATATCAACATCAAATATGTAAGTGTAATCTTTCTGTATGGCATTTTCACAATAATAAAAAAGGTACCATATGGCTCTGGTCACTATGGAAGGAAAAAGATAACACTGAATTCACCCCTTAGCAAGTGTAAGTCCAAGGAAGAGTTAGACAGGGAACTTGATATCAGACTCAATGGTCATTCCATGCCATTAAAACTACATGTGAAGCTAGAGGATAATTTCTTTGGAAAGCTTCTGAAATAGCAGAATTTTTGCCAGGTAAACAAGTTGAGAAATTGATTCCCAAAAGAGGATATCTCATGTGCAAAAGTTGAGAAGTCAAAGGGAAGATTCCTTACTGTGAGAGAAGAGGAAATTTGGAAAGACTGGAACAAAGAATTGCACATGTAACACAGGAAATATGATGGGAGACGTCTACAACAGGGCAAATATTTATACTCCACATGTACTTTTTTATGGATTATCACAAAGGAACAGGTAAATCATTGCTGTTAGAAGAACATTCAAGTCAGAGTCTTTATTGCCTTTCCTCCACCACACACCACTGGCTGTTCAGAATGTTCAAAGGAAATGTCAGTTGTGATAGCCAACAGCTCTTAGTTTGTTTTGAGATGTATTGTTAGTATTGTTTGAGATGTATTTTATTTCAATTTAATATGAACTGAATCTATAATGACAATATATGTAGAATCATTTTAGTTTTAGGAAGTATAGAATCTTAATGTGTGCATGTATATGTGTGTGTTCTTATTTTGTATGCATGCATGAACATTACATTCTTACCAAAGCTTTTACAAATCTTTATTTATATATATTTCAGGAAATAATGCAATGAATCTTGAAATACTGAGAACCAAGTTGTTTAACCTAACACTATCAGTATTGATGAAAGATTTTTTTTGAAACCAGACTTTCTTAAAGAGGTCAGTTTGGAGAACAAAAATCTAGATGAGAAAAGAGATTTTGATTCTCCACCCATTCACATAATACCTCATCAGGACCTCAAACCAGGGATTCAGCAGCATTATTGATCCAATTAGACAACATAAACACAGTGAAGAGATACTGTTGGTTGCATGCCCATGCTTGGCTCTCCAGAGTGGCTAAAGCATTGAGAAACTGAAGCAGCATTCCTGGGCAGAATGGTTATAATAATTTGCCTTTACAGAAACCATTCAAGTGTTTTGTTTTCTACAAGAATTTTATTTCCTTTAGTAAAAAAATCCTGTTAAGGTTGAGTATGCACAAGTAATACAAATACACATATTTAAAATACTGAAATTCCATTTCACACATCTTACCAAAATGCTTGAACAAGTTAAGAGATTATGCTATAATGTGAATGTGGTCAGGGGTACAAGAATTGGGTTCATGGAATAGTTCTGTTATGGAAAAAAATTCAACTTTCTTTGACCTCAATAACAAAACTGAAGCAATGAGCAGAAACCCCACCAAATTGCCTTTTTCTTTAGTAACAGCTAGAATAGAGTCATCAGCTGATTAAACATTCTCTTTGTAAGAGCATAGCACTGAAGCATCAGACATTTCCAAATAATATTTAGCAGTGGGAGCATTTCATCAAGAGAAATGTAAATTGAATGCAAGATAAGATAGAGTCCTATTAGTTCTCTTTGAGAATGGGAAGATGAACTAGGAATCTCTATAGGTCACCGATCTATCTAACTTCAAGTAACTAAGGAAATGTCTCATGGAAATCTTTAAGACACCACTGATGTTTTTGTGAACAGAACTGTTTTATAGACCATTGGCCATTCTGGGTTTTGTTTGTTTTATTTTATTTTATTTTATTTTATTTGTGAACATACTGTACAGAGGAGTTACAATTACATGGGCAGGATAATGCATACATTTCTTACCAAGCATTGCAGCCTCCTCCTTTGTTTACCCTTCACATCCCTTCCCAGCCTCCCCCCTCCCCCCCACCCAATCCTATTCCTTCCCTCCCCCCACACCGACTTTGTAAAGCTCGTTTTGGACATGACAACTTGTACTTCTCATTGTTGCAACAGGTCCACCTGTATCCTTAAACAACTGTTTTTTCCCCATCTCCTCCACAAGTTATACTGACATCAAATATAGTGAAAGCAGGGGTTATACTGTGGGGGAGGGACATACAAAGCAACAAAGAGATACATTCTGGTTTTTGTATGCTTTTAATTATAGACAAATCTTCCATTTATTTAGCAAAAATTGATTCAATCTCTCATTATTCTCTTTTTTAATTTAAATTGTATTGTAAAGGTGATGTACAGAGGAATTACAGCTACCTATGTTAAGTAGTGAGTACTTATTTTTGAACACTATCACCTTGTCCCTCACTGTCTCTTAGATTTTCCTTTCTGACCCCTCTCTCCCACAAGTTGTATAGTTCATTTTTCAATGTAGTGTTTGTGGAGCATCACTGCTGCATTTGTTTGCCCTTTGTTTCACAATTTCTTTAATCACTCATCCCCTTTCCCCAAACAGATAAACTTACATATAAGAAAAAATGTACAAAGATTTTTTAAAAAGTGAAAAAAGTGAAGCTAAAAGCAAAATGACAAAAAAACCCTCTTGTTCCCATGTCTTGGAATTTAAAAGTGAATACTGGTAGTCCATTCCTTCAGCTTTTCTCCATCACCTGGACACAGAAAAGCATTCTTCATTTATTTGAAATAGCCAAAAGAGATGGAGTAAAACGCCTCTGGTGAGTGAAAGATGAGAGGCTCATTACCCAGATCTTAACCCAGTGAAATACAAACAAGTATTGAGTTTCCCAACCACCATATTCTGAATCCAACAATACACTGTGCATAAAGAAGAGAAAACATTTCCCCTCAGTCACTCTCTATCCAACTATAGGCTGGCTTATTAGCATGTCTATCAGAGGTGATTTAGTATTCTGTCTTCTGCCAAATAATGTGAGTCATAAAGATCAGATTTCACTTTGTACCTAAATAAAAGCCTGGTGTATCAGCAGCTACATTAATGGGAAAAGTTCTTAGTATGCAAGCTTCTCAATTAATAGAATGTGAACACAGGTGCAGTTTACCTTCCAGTTTGAGGAGATGACACTTGGATACAGGCAAAGTATCAACCTAGAATCTTCGCTCCTTTCTCTAATTCAAGTTCTTCATGGAAGAGTCCTCACTAAAGGCATATTAAAGTTAAGGATGGAAGGGTGAAAATGGGTAGAATGATTGAAGAGATGATCATGATGCATTGTACACATAACTTGACATTTAGCATTGGAAACTCTTTGTATAGCTATGTAATAAAAAATAAGGTTCAATGAAGGTAAACAAATGCAGCATGATACTCACTAGGACAGAACATTGAAAATGAACTATACAATTTGTGATTGGAAATGGTAACACAAAAACTGGGAGAGAATCAAGGAAGGAGTGACATTGTCCAAAAAGAAACACACTCTTTATCTGACTTATGTATAAACCCTTTATAAATAACCTTTATTATTGTTATTATTATTAATAATAATAATTCAAGATGAAACAAACAAACCTTGTTTTATAATGTGGAAGAAAACTTTAGAATGCTCATTTCATTGAATGACCACCTTATCTTTAGAGATTAAAAAGTATGATACCAAGTTCAGCACTGTTTACTCATGCTTGTAATTCCAGCTACTCAAGAAACAAAGATGTGAGGATCTCAGTTCAAATCTAGCACTGGCGTGAGACTCTTACCTACAATAAACCACCAAAAGGACAGAAGTGGAACTGTGGCTCAAATGATAGAGTTGCTAGCCTTGAGCAAAGAATCTCAGGGAAAGTAAACCACTGAGTACAAGCTCAGGACCTCTCCCTCCCCTGCAAAAGCATGGTGCTACATGTTTCTATGTCAAAAGGAATATGCATGAATTCCGTAAAGATGAATATTGATCACATTTCTTTGTGTATATGAACTATGCTTCTCATGTTGCAGTGGTAAGATAAAATTTTCAATAGTGTTGGTGCTAGTAATAATGGGACAGAAGTTAGTGTGCTGATATTAGTGCTGCAAGAACTAACAGCATGGTACTTAGTGTTAGATCAGAGGTCTGTAACATGGTCAGTCAAGTCTGAAAAGAAATGCAAACCAGATTTTAGAGGAAGACTGATAAAGCCTTAGGACAACTTACTTCAGTTCTTGGAAATAGAAAAAAAGTCTATAAGCTAGATAAATATCAATCATAATAAGATGCTTCTTACAGATATTTTTTACTCTAAATGTGAAACACTTCTTATGTGTAAATCTTCATGAAAATGACAGTAGGAAAAGATTGTTAACCACAAACTTCTTAGTCAACAATGAGCAAATTTCCTTAGAATTACACTGTTGTTATTAATGACAACGATTTTCATTAACTACACTGTCTCTGACTGTAATTATTTGCTGATATGGTATTGCTTACTCACTACTTCTCCCCAATTAGTTGACCTATTGTTTCCTGTATTTTTTGTTGCTGCTTCAATACTCTAGATAAATAGCTTGCTTGTGGATAAAAATGATTTTCAGCAGTTCTGATAGATATTTTTCTTTCTCTTATAAATTGCTCAATAAAATTCAGAAACATAAAAAGGGCACCAGAGGTGATTAAGTGTAATATTTTCTCAAGCTGTATTTGACTGCCCAGTGGTTCATATCAAGATTAAAGTGCTTGTGCTAGTTTAATAAACAGGAATCTTGATCGTTTTCTGTTTCTAAATCTGGGCAAGTGCATACTCAGTGACTCAGAATGTCAAAAAATTGTAGCTATCTTTGAGAAGAGAGTTAAATACCTTTACTCCCCCTAGAAGATTATCATCCAATGATTCAAAAATGGGGAATGTATGTTTACAAAATACTCTTCTGTAGTTTATATATGTAAGCTCATAGAGACAATGGGTATATAAAATATGCTGAAATAATATGCCTTAAAATGTTTATGTTCAGTCAATCACACTATGAGCGTTTTATTAATGAGACCTTACTGACAGTCCTCCTGTTTCCTCCATCCATTGCCAGTTACTGGAAACCATTTAAAATATATACCAGAGAAGGAAATATGGTCAAAATATTACACATATACGTGTGTGTATAAAATGAAGTAATAAATTTTGTTGAAATTTATATGGGGGAGAGAAGAATATTAGGGAGATTGATAGAGGGATGATACATTGGATGAGAGGAAGACTGGTCAAGGTACATTGTATTGTCAGCATATATGGACTATGTATCAGTCAAAATGAAAACCTTCAGATAACCAATTGAAACTAAAAATGTAAAAAATATACAAGAAAACTTTCCAAGAAGAACCAATTGCTACAATTCTGATGCAGAATATCTCTCAAAGGGCCCTTTTTCCTTCCATCCATCCAGCCAGCCAGCCAGCCATCCAACCATCCATCTGCCCGTCTGTCCACCCATTTGTCTTTCCTACTGTTTGTTTGTCTGTCTTTGCCTCATGCCTACTTTTTTTCTAATTAAGTTTTTTATTGTCAAAATACTGTACAGAGGGGTTGCAATTGCATGAGCAAGGTAATGAGTACATTTCTTATCCAGCATTGTTGCCTCTTCCTTTGATTTTCCCCTAATATCCCTTCCCTCCCACCTCCTCAGCTACACCCCCCATTCCCCACTCCCCCACTCCCCACCTAAACAATAAAGTTCGTTTTTCAACATAGCGTCTTGTACATCTAATTGCTGCAATGGGTCCACCTGTATCCCTATTTAAACAATTTGTTTTTTCCCTTCCCCTCTCCAAATCATACCAACATCAAATACAGTGAAAAACGGGGGTTATACCATGGGGGAGGGACATACAAAGCAACAACAAAAAATCACATGGTGCCTTATAAATACATTAGGAAGAATAGCAAGGAAGAAAATAAACATTTGTGTCTCTGTTTTGGTGTTCATTTTACTTAACATCATCTTATCTGACCTTTTCTGCTTTGACCCTGCCTCTGCCCCCCCTTCAGTTTGAGATATGACTACTAACTTTAACATGTTTTTGCACTTGTATGTGCCACTCTCTTCCTTCACTGGAGGCTAACCTAATGGGGTTTCATGATTGTGGATTCTGAACTTTCAAATATATGAACTAAACAAATTATTTCACTTTATAATGTAGAATGTCTCAGGTAGTATGTTGTAGCAATGCAAAGCTAACTATACAACAGTATATGGAAGAATGTCAAGAAACAATATGAAATTTTACAGATGAGAACTAGATGGTGTTGCAATCTTTAAATTGCTAAGTTGACTTGCAATGGCATGTGGAAAAAATACAGCAAGTATCCATGGAAGAGATGTTCCATATAAAAGAGTGAAATTCATTTATACAAAGGAGAGAGAAAAGGTATCTCAACTTGGCTGGAAGCAAAATGGAGTGAATCTCTACTACTTCCTTCCAAGTAATGGCACTGGCATAGTTAAATTCCATCTTTATTACTTTCTATTTGTTCTTACTTTAGGTTTTCATTGTGCTGTATGAGTGAACAAGTGTCTATGTGCTGAGTTCATTCTATGTAATAATAAAAGAATCCTGATTCATAGTGGGAATTATAAAAATATAATTGATTTTTGGCCTCAGAAATCTCAATTAATGGATACCACTTACAACTGCCTGGCAGTTTGAGATGTACCTATGGGCAAAAATGGAGCCCCAACCCCAACCCAATCCTAATGCCATCCCTCAATCTCCAGGTGAAATCCTTTCCCTTTGATTCATACGCCCAATTGTACTATTTGCTCAAAAATTAATGCTTCTTTCTTTTTTAGTTCTGCACTAAAATGAAAGGAGAACATTAAAAGTCAAAAGGTGAGGGATAATTCAGGATATCACTGAAATACTGAGTCAAAAATAATGAGAACAGAGAGATTAAAAACGAACTGATGATAGGTATCATAGGTGTAGTGTGCAACTGAGTCTTCCTGACTGTTGTCCAGGTTTCAGCTACAGTTAGAGTAGAAATGAAACTCATGGGCTGGGAAGATGGCTCAGTGGTAGAGCGCTTGCCTTGCATGCATGAGGCCCTGGGTTCGATTCCTCAGCACCACATAAGCAAAAAGAAAAAAGCCGGAAATGTGGCTGTGGCTCAAGTGGTAGAGCGCTAGCCTTGAGCTGAAGAGCTGAGGGGCAGCGCCCAGGCCCAGAGTTCAGGCCCCACAACCGGACCCCCCCGCCAAAAAAAAAAGAAAGAAAGAAATGAAACTCATACGTGAAAAAATGTGGCACCTGGCTTTGTGACTGACAGATGATAATGTATACAAAGTCTCACGTATTGCTACTGCCTTTTTCATGTTTCTGTAGTGTTATGTTCTCAAGAAAATACTATTAAATATTTACTATGCACCAGAAAATGTGCTACATGTATTTGGAATATAATAATAAACCTGATAGAAGCACCGTAGTAAGGAGGATGAAGTGAACCACATTGTTGCAGGTTTATGAATGTCAGAGGTCAAGGACACATCAAACAATTGACAAGGAGACTTATTTGCTTATGGTTTTCAGGGTTAATGACAACATCGTTCATAATAATGTCAAGGAGATCAGATGAGCAGTATTTCACAGAAAAGTGAGCAAGCAAACAGGAGAAAATATTGTGATACACTCAAACCTGCTAAATCAAGTAGAAGATGACATCATTGCAAGAAAACAAGTTGTTTTCAAAGCATTTCAGATGATAGACTTTTATTGAAAAGATAATTATTTGATGAATTCTAGCGAGTAAAAGTGATAATAGCAAAGCCAACAGTGTTTCAGGCTGAGGATGTTAAAATATAGAAGGAACAACTCAACCACATTTGCCATGCTTATTGGTTGTATTAGAGGCATTAGCATCTTGAAAACATAATAGATTTACTTACATGTCTATCTTTCAATCTATTCACCTATTGAGTTACTATCGTGTCTTTTAAAAAGTAATTTAGGTCTTAAAATGTTAATAATTCTTTAATGATAAGACTTAATCTCAGGTTACTTCTGCTTCTGCACAGACGAATTGGAAAAGAATTGATCTGACGAAATGTATAAAACCACCCCCAAAGCAAACAAAATGATGGACAAGATTGTTGTAAGAATTATTTTCAAGTCACTGGAGTCAAGAAAGAAAAATGATTCTTGAGTGATTGGAAACAAAGAAACTGAACTCTGTACTTGTCAAGTTTGTTGCTTTGAGAGAGAATTTTCAGGGTATAAAAGGAAATAGAGAAGAGCCTTAGAAAAATCCCAGACATATGTCGATAAAGCCAAGAATTTTAGGAGATGAAGAGAGCTAGAGTTGTTGCGAAATATTGCTGAAATGGACACACTATGCAGAGAGAAGCTTGAGAGATAGGAAGTAATCATACTTAAGTACTCAGTAGAGTTCACCCTTTAGTGAAAGCAGTCAGGAAACTTCCCCAGACAAGGAACATAATTATCTAAAAAAGTAAAAATCTGACACACAAGACTTGTGTAAGATTGTCTGCTTTAACTCAGCAATGGGACACTCAATCTTCATAGGACAATGGGAAAATACTCAGAAAGTTCATGCCTCAGTAGAAGAAATTCTATCCATAGAAATACTAGAACAAGCTCACCTACCAAATCAAAGAAATGTGACTTCAAAAGATTAAGCTGTTCTCTGTCCTTGTGAATCCTCTCTTGTCTTTCTCTCTTTCTCTCTCTTTTTCTTTCCCTCTCTCTCTCCATATACCTCCATCTTCTGGGACCCAGCAGTTTGTTCTCCCCCCAATAAACTCTTTTCTGCCTGAACCATGAGGTGCTCTCCACAATCTCAAGCAAAGTTCCAACATCCCAGAACAATGCTGAAGTGAATTTATAGAAATACAGAGGTCTCCAACACCTAATAAGGTTAAAATTCACCATATCTGGTAGCCCATCAAGAACATCAATGCTTTTGTACAAACCACAAAAATACTACTCATGATGAGGTAAGCAATAAGTGAATTCAAAACTCAAGCAGATGCAGATGAGGAGGTTATGAGTTATCTTCAGAACAGACATAAACATATGTAAATACATATAGAATCATAGGCATATATAAGCAATCCAGTTGAATAAAGTATTGTGTATTCATGAGTGACATTCCAGGTTATAAACACATTGGACAATTAAAAGATAGTCTATCAAAATGAATTTTGGGAAAGAAAACATGTCTGTCTTAACTGTGGAGGGAATGAAGGCTAATGGGAGGAAGAAATTAGTGGATGGAAAGAGTAAAGGGGAAATGCAGCCATAACACTCAATGTGCTTATGTGAAAACTGAGCTAGGAGACTTGAGGAGACAAGAAAGGGAGAGCTAGGTTATTGTGGGGATGTTGGAAGAGGTGTCTAATTAAGATGCATGCTACAGAAAAATTAACAGCTTTGTACAAATATTTAATATATAATTATAATCACATTAAAAACCCAAAACTGAAGATACTACAAAGATATCCTAAGTTGAACTTTGAGACACCAAACTATCAATATCTTAGTTGAAAATTTGTTGGCTGCATCATAAGGCATATTGTACAAAATAGAGAAAATAATTATTAAAGACATGGGCCACGGGCCGGTGGCTGGTGGCTCATACCTGTAATCCTATCTACTCAGTTGAGATTTGAGGATCAAGGTTCAAAGCCAGCGCAGGCAGGAAAGTCTGTGAGACTCTTATTTCCAATTAACCACCAGAAAACCAGAAATAGCGCTGTGACTCAAGAGCACTCACCTTGAGCTAAAGAGCTCATGGGGACAATGCTTAGGCCCAGTGTTCAAGGCCACAACCAGGGGGAATAAAAGTACCAAATAAATTATAGAAGATGCTTTTTTAATTAGCAGAGGCAATTACATATATATTTGGCATCTGCAAAGTAGAAATAGGAAAGACTACATATCTTATGATTATTATAGAAAAAAAATCCTGGTCTGATAAAAATTGTAAGCCCTGATAAAAATGATAGTATTGGGTGCTGCTACTCAGAAGGCTGAGAGCTGAGGTTTGCAGTTCAATGCCAACCTTGACTAGAAGTTCTGTGGAATTCTTATTTCTGATTAACTACCAAAAATCTATATATGAAACTGTGTCTCAAGTAGTAGAGCACTAGCCTTGAGCAAAAAAAGCTCAGGGATAGCACCCAGGTCCCTGAGTTCAAGCTATAGGACTGGAAATCTAAAATAAACACAAAAACAAAAATGTGTACCTGTATATATATACATATATACATATATATATATATATATATATGTCATTTATGCAGTTCCATAAAAACATCAGAAGCTACTAAGAAAAAATTTAAAATAAAATAATTTATTAGGGAAATAACAGACTGAAAATAATTCCATCATTGTATTTGTGATCATTTAAAATATCAACTAACCTTAGCCATTTGGAAGCATGGATTGTTAAATTCATTTAAAATGGAAAAATGAAAAGAAAGAAAACTATATTTTAATGGCAAAAAAAGTGAAGAGATAATTCACCGAAATAGTAATGACAAATGAGCTCAGGATGAGATACATGACATAAATTAGAGAAATGAAGAATGATACCATAATGAAATATCACAATATGCCTTAGAATTATTACAACTAAAAATATTTGCCATACTTAGTTTTGACAAAGACTTGATGGTAGTAAATCATTCAAACACTAATGGTAAAGTATTAAAGTGATATATATCTAGATATATATAACTATATATCTATATCTATCTATATATAACTATATATCTAGATCTAGATATATAGATATATAACCTTTTCAGAAAATATTTTGGAAGCTTCCTAGCAGATTAAACATATGCCCATTTTACAATCCATTTCTTTTTTTGTTGCTGTTGTTGTTGTTGTTGTTGTTGTTCGTGGGGCTTGAACTCTGGGTTTGGGTGCTATCCTTAAGCTCTTCAGGTCAAGGCAAGCGCTCTACTGCTTGAGCCACAGAACCACTGCCAGTTTTCAAGTGGTTTATTGGGAGGGAGGGTGGGAGAAAGGGAGGGGAGATGGGAAGGGATGGGAAGGGGAAACAAAGGAGGAGGCAACAATGCTAGATAAGAAATGCATTCATTATCTTGCCCATGTAATTATAACCCCTCTGTACAGTGTTTTCACAAATTAAAAAAAAAAAGTTTCCTGGACTTTCCTGCCCGGGCTGGCTTTGAACTGAGATTCTCAAATCTCAGCCGTAGCTAGGATTACAGGCATCAGCTACCAGCGTCCAGTTTACAATCCATTTCTTACACTCCGAGATACTTATTTCAAAGACTCTGTATTTCTTTGCAATTATCTATAAGCAAATGTCCATAATATTTTTATTTGTAACAAGTAGAAACAACCCAAATGTTCTTCAATGAGAAATTAGACAAAAATATCAAAAGTTCATAGATGATTACTCAGTAATGAGAAGAACTGAACTAATAATGATCAAAACAATAATTATGAAGAATCTCAGTGATTATGTTAATGAAATAAGTCAAATGAAAGAACAGTACATGCTGTATAATTATATTCATATAAAATTATTCAACATGTATAAGAACCTATAGTGAGAGAGAAGAGATTCCTGGTTACACATACTCATGTACACTTCAAATATGTATTTTATTTTATAGCAATTAAAATCCAAGAAGTTTTAACTTTGCCTGGTTCTAAGTTATGCAAAAGTTATTTCTTATGCATGGATTCACCTAATATTTTCCATGAATCTACTCTAAAATACTTATTCTACAGGGGGCCAAAATAATGCTATGGTCCAAAAAATGTGGCTCACAAGTAATATAAAGAGAAAGTAAGTATATTCTCACTTTCTGTGTGTCCTAAGTTTCCAACCTGCCTAAGGACTCAAGAATGTACAGTCAGAGAGATATATGCAGTGAGTTGCTAACATTGGGAGAATCTCCACATCATTTTCTTGTACATATTGGGGAAACTGGTTGAACTATTCAAAGCAAAGCCTCTGTAGTATATGCTGTCTTCTCATGACTTATCTTATTCCCAGTAATCATCTTCAGATGTGTGTGTAAAATTAAGCAGATTGAGTAGAGATAGCACTTGCTTTGACTTTCTTCTTCTGACTTTCTCAGGACTTTTAATGTTGGACACTTACCACTGCTTCCAATTTGACAATTAATTAACCACTTCCCCTGCCATGTCTCACATTGCCACTTTTATGGTTATATAACTCCTTTTGTTCATTCTATTTCAGAGTGCCATACATCATCAACTAAGTTTAATATTCCTTGAGGGCAGAGACAGTGGATATGCTGATCTGCCTTCTTGTAAAATGTTTCAACAAACCTCATTGCAAGTTTCAGTTTTAATATATGAATAGGTAAGTTTTGTTGATGTGGATACTTATTTTTTATTTTTCAGCATCTGTGTATTTTTATGAAACTTGCTACATGGTCTTATGTTTCTGTTGCCTTATTCTGTCTACATGAATTTTCTCTTAACACTTTTATCACACTTCAAAAATTAATATTTTCAATTGTAGATTCAACTCTTTATGACACTCCCGCCAAAAATATACATTTAAGGAAACTCACAGAAACAAAACAGATAAAAAATAATTTATTCAAATAAAGCTAAACTTCTGACTTCTAGAAAAAAATTTGAAACATAATATATTGTTCACTTCATCTAACTGTTTCAAGTATAATAGAAATAAATATTCTATAAGTTAGTGTGAAACGAGAGAAACAAAGTTGTTGTGTATCTGGTTTTGGTCCTTGTCAGGGCCCATCTGTGTTACAGAGAAAATATTAGAGATTTGGTCACGTATAAACAATAGAAATTTGCTTCTTACAGCCTGAATGCAACTCAATGCACCAGACGATTTGGTGTTTGGTGAGGACTACTCTCTATCTCAAAGATGGCATCATTTGATGGATTCTTACATTGCTGAAGAAGCAAACAGATCTCTTAGAATTCTTTGTATATGAACATTAATCCCACATATAAAGTCCCCAAACTCACAGTTTAATTATTTCCTGAAAGCCTAACCTTTCAACCTTATCACATTTGAAGTCAGTTTTTGCCTAGTAATTTAGGAAAGACATACCCAGACCATAGCAATTTGCATAGTAAATAACTTTTGGTTTTGTTTGTAGTTTGGGATTTGGGAACTTAATATCAAAGTATTTACTGGGAAATATAGTTGGTAGGATAAACAATAACACAAGTCAGAAACTGATTCACTACTCAAAGTGATAAGCTATAGGTTGGAGTCAAGAGAGACAAGTAAAACTTGTTTCTCTCAGAATTAAATTCTGGGACAAGAGAGAGAAGAATCCATTTTTTAAATCATTTTCTATTTCTTTTTTTAACCCTTGCATATTTAGTAAGTGCTTTTTTGCTCAAGTCTCTTAGCTTAAACCTTTAGAGAAATCTCAGTGAAGGAAACACCATAGATTTATCATTTATGAATTATTCAACATTATCATTATTAGCTCTCATAATTCCAGCCATGCTGTTCATGTGCCTCTGTCTTTTTGCTTAAGTAATATAAAACTCAGCTGACAAAACATTAGCATGCATGCCATGGGGAATTGTTAGGGCCTGGTTTGGCTGATTATAGCTGCTTTCTACTTGTAACTCCAGTAGTTTTGTGTACATCAAACTTTGTAATTTTCAAATGTAGAGTTTCCAAAAACTGAGGTGTACCAAACCAATAGCTTAAAGACAATAAATGTTTTCCCTCGAGGAATTTGATGTCAGAGTAGGGACAGTTGCACAAGTTACAGCAAAACCTATAGTTCATCTATAGCCTATTTATGCCCAGTAGGAATAGTGCCCAGTTGTGGATGTGCACTAGTGTAAAAAACCATCCTTTTAAATTGTTATCGTAAAGGTGATATACAGAGAGGTTATAGTTATACAACTCAGGTAATTGGTTCTTTTTTAACAGGGTCACCCTTACCCTAGCCTTCTCTCTATTTTTCCCTTAGTCAGCCCCCAACAAGTTGTATAAGTTCATTTTCAACATTGTGTCTAGTAAACAATGGAAAAGATAAAGAAAATAAGAACAGTAACAAAGAAAAATAACTTCTTGTTTTCATTTCTTGGAAGTCATTTCGATCCATATCATTTTATATGATCATATACACATAGCTATGGAGCCTTGGCGATCATCCCCTGAGGTATGTCCCTTTGTTCTCCCCGTGGGAATGTCTAGAGGCCTGTATAATTGATCATCTCCAAGAGTATTTTTGTCCAGTGTGTTTACTTGTAGGCATGTTCTTGTTATCATAATTAAGGGAAACCATGAAAGCTACTTTTCTTATTTTTTATGGCCTGGCAAACAGCCAGAATTTGTCTTTTGGTGATATAGAGAATGTCACTACTATGTGTAGACTCATTCACAGAATTCAGGCCCACGATTATGTAAATGATCAGATAAGGTATTCCATTTCAACTTCAAGCCCTCATTTTATGTCTCGTCATCAGATTATTCTATCCAAGTCAACTGGAATACTGATGGACTAGTGGTACAGTCTCACTGCATGGATTTGAAACCTAGGGTTCCAGAAGAGCTGCCCTGGCAGTAGATCTTATACTGGCTCTTCACTGTTCTGTTGGCATGACTCTAGAAATCTCTCTGAGATTCTGATGGATTTTGGAAACTGATCAGTAATTCTACAGGGAGAAGCATATTTTCTTATCATACTCTGAGATTAACCTATGGTTCTTTCCTTCTCTATATACCAAATCTATATATGTCCACTCTCTAGACATGACGTAGAGTTAATCACATGCAAAGTCCTATTAATCATGGAGAACATTCCATAAATCTTTTATTTTAGAAGACAGGGAAAGAAGATAGTCCTTCTTAATCTATGACTGTTTTACCCATTTAAGTAAACAAGATCAACTTAATAGAGTATCATGGAACATTTTTTAACATATGAGAGAACAGTGACCCAGAAAACTTGACTGTTTGATTCATTAGTGCATCCAGGCATTAACTGATCCAACAAATATTCATTGGTTTCTTACTCTGTGTCTGGCAATGTATATGTACCTGAATTGCACAAATTGAGGGGTTGACTATGTCTGCCTTAAGAATTTTGCAATGCTTTGGAAAGCCAGTTACAACAATGTGCTTTGAATTAAATTATGTTATTCACTTTCCTACATTAGTTAACAGGTAGCAAAGAAAGATATTTACTAGAAAAGTCCAAAGTTTAAAGTTATTGTAGAATTAAACATCTTCCTTGAAGATGTTTATAAATATTCTTAATACTTAAATAAAAAGAGGCACATTAGAGAACAGAAGTTGAGTTGTCCCAGGTCCCATCACATCAGAGTGGTGCTGAGATTCCAATGCAGGATGGTCTGTTTTCCCTACCTCAATGAAGACCTATACTTTGAACTTCTTTGTGACTGACTTGCTGCTGGAACTCTCTGTGCTAGATTTTACCACTGCCACACAAGGAAAGAAAATACTCCATCTTGCCATGTTGGAAGTCTAGCTCAAGGACCTTTCGACACCCAGATTCCTTCTGAAGTGGGCTGAAACAGAGCTGAGATTGCTAGTAAATCACGACAGGGTTAGAGTCTCGGAGTTAAATATTGGTGTGCCTGCTGTCAGGACTTACAGACACAGGCGTGTTCACACCCACCCACACTACACACACACATACACTCGCACGCACAACCCCAGGTGGAGTGAAGAATTAGTCAGTGGAGGCCTGACAAAGTGCTTCCTACACATGCTGTTCTGTCAGGCGGCACAGCTTCTCTGGCTCCAGAAGTAATTACATGGATTTTCTGTCTTGTACTTGCAAAAACACAGCCCAGCACTGCGCTGCTACGGCTGCTGCTCGCTTGTCGCTGACAACGCCTTTGGCTCTTGCAGGCAGCAGGCAGCGAGAGAATGTTTACATGTTCTCTTTTAAGAATTCAAACCCCAAGAAGGCACAGGAGGTACCAGAGGAAGGACTATGGGTAATTGCTTCCATGAAGAGAGGAGGCTGTGAGAAGATTCTTTTGGGGAGTCCATCACAACATTCCAGAGGAGATAAGGGTATACCAACATGGGAGAACTACTGTAGAAAAAGCAATAATAATTCCTTTATTAATGAGTTGTATTTCCTTTCCCTTCATTCATCAGCATAATTACTTGGCCAGTAACACTTATTTTGCTTCCTATTGATTCATCAATCAATCAACACTTATTAGACTTGCATGCCTTAAATCCTAGACTTGGCAATCTATGTTTATGTGGTTTGGAAAATAAAGCATAGCACATAGTTTCTGCACACAGGGAGTTACCCAGGGCGTGGGAAGACATTTATTGCTTTTAGGAAACCTGAAAAGAGTAAGTGGCCAGTGACTTGAGCCAAACTGGATATAGAGTATGAATCTGATGTGTGGAGACAGTAGCTTCTCTAGTCTTTTTCTTCATTAGAACCTAGAAGTAGAGGGCTGGGAGAGATGGTCTGCAGCTGTGATCTCAGCTCTGAAAAAGAAATCGATGAGAGCGATTATGGTTCAACACCACCTGTAGTCAGACCTCATCTCAACCAACAATTTAAAGATGGTAAACTATGTCTGTAATCCAAAAATGTAGGCAAGAGGCGTAGATCGGTAGATTATAGACAATCCCCAGCCATAAAAATCAGAGAGCCAATTATAGCAAAAAAAAAAAAAAAAAAAAAAGGAGTCGGCTGAAGTGGTAGAGGTAGAGCATTTGCTAAAACAAAATGAAAGGAGACATCTGACTTTTAACCTGAATATTGTGACTTCTCCTTCAAAAGAAAAAATCTTTGTTAAGTTGATTACATTGAGGGCTGTAAATAAAATTGATGAAGTATGCTTGAGGATGTTTCAAGAAAATTGACACATAGGCCAGTGAAAACTCACTCTGAATGTAGACAGTACCATCGAAGGTGTCAAGCAGAATTTTGTGTTTATGCTTCTCTCTTTTTGAGGTTCTATGCTCTCTGGTGCTGTTATCCAATGCATCAGACATCAGATTATTCAGCCTTTCAGCATAGATTTACACTAGTGAATTACAAGGGAGATTCTATGCCTCTTCCTTGTACTGGGGCTGCAACATGGATTCCTCTTGTTCTAAGGGTTCCAGCTTTGTGAAAGTTGTCCAATCTTCAGACAGCCATTATTATGGCATTATTCAGCCTTTATGGTATAAGCAAACGTTTAAATCCCCTCTCATTAGTTTGCATGTTCTATTCATGTTGAAACCCCTAATACAGGTGCTTCACCAGTAGCAATGAGTACCATTGAGATAAAGTGTAAGCTAGAATAAGGAGACAAACATCCTTGAGACGTTTTGAGTGCCTAAGAAATACCCAGTGTAAAGATGAGATGAAAGATCTATGCAAGAACTTCTCTAACTTGTATGAGAAACACAGGGGTAACTCATGTCCCTGTCCCACAGGGGCTGTGTAAGGTGGGAGATGTATAACTACATAAACGGACAACTCTAGATTAAATTAGGTTCATTTTCAGACTGCATGGATGGTCTTGCCTATTATATCAGAATGAGGTGATAGTCAACACGTGTGAAGTTCAGAAATTTCCATTCTTTCTAAGTATATGTGCCTTGTATATGGGCCAAAATGCTGATCCAAATCCTGCAGGCACCTTCAAGTAAGCCATATGTGGCATAGAGAATTAAAGAGGCCTGTAGTAGAAGATCTATTGATGACTTTGCTAATAATTGATTCTATGATTCTGAAGAAGTCTTTGACTTCTCTGAACTTGTTTCATGTTCCTGAATCTTATTGATTTGCTTGAGCCTATTCTAGTCATTCAACCACAATCAATGTTACTTTCCAACACTTAGCCATACAGATCAGTCTCTTGAATTCTCACATTAATATTCTCTTGAGCTTTCACTCAACCTACTTTCTTGCAATGCTTCCTCCTCTATGGATATCAAAATCTAGATGGGTTTCTAGCCTGACTCAAGGCCATTTCCTTGATGAAGCCTTACTATCCACTCTAGTTTACATTTTCCTTCCTCTTCTCAACTCATCAAGCAACACATTAGCTCCAAGTGGCTAAGCAGTAGAGGTCACATAATGCTATTCCTTAAATAGTTGCATTTTTTCCCCTGTGTTTCTAAGAGGAATGAAGTACATTAAGGAAATGGACAGAAGCCAACAAAAATTGTTGAGGATTTTTTTTATTACATTTCTCAGGGGTAACCAAATATGATCAAGGAAAACAGTGAATTCAGATTAAGAAATTCTTGGCCTGAGCCAAGAGAAAATAATGCCAAATGCTAGAGAATCAGAAAGCATCTTAACAAAGGACTCATCCTCACTCAGGCAATATCTCAGTCAGCACTATAAACTTCCTTCCCCTCCCACAAAAAACTATATACATACCTGATATACCATTTTCAAATTAATACATAAAAAGGAGACTGTAGATTCTTAATTGATCAAATACTATATGTCTGATGAGTGTCTAATGAAGTATTGTTATTTTATTCTTATTTTAAAGATGACAGGACTAAATCTCATAGACACTAGTTAAGTAATTCAAGTTTGCATGAATAGTGAAAATAAATTTCAAATATAGGTCTATCCGATTTCAAGCTCTTTCCATCATTCAGACTTCATAAATAAATTTAACATATGTAAAAATTTACTACATGAATCAATCACAAAAGGTACAAAATGTGTGAGGAGAGGAATTAATAGGTTCTGTAGTAAAAACTGATTGGGAATAGACAGGATTATGTGAGTACTTTAGGAAGAAGTTAAATTTATGCATCTCTAAGTCACCTAACATAATTCTATCACCCATATACTTGTATACTGTGATATCTCTATTTATTATAATTAAAGTATGTAAGAAGAGCTGAAAGGCTAAAGCAAGAAAAGAAGTAATGCTTTACAAAAAGCTGTAATTCTCTTTGGCTATGACAATCACTTCGTCAATGCTATCCTATTTGTAGAATAGAAGAAGCAACTTGAACTAACTTTATAGTTTCATATGACTTTTGCACAGAAAAATAATGCAACATGTTGCTGTTTGCAAAAGCAATATTCAAAGTAATTGTAATGATTCATACTCTTTCTCTGTATATCCCTTAAAATTCATGAACATATCTGTGTAAATTTGTTAACAGAACCCCAAACATGTATATCTGATCTTCCTAATCTTCGTAAATTTTCAAGTTCATAACAGAATAAGCCTCCCCCAAAAAAGAAAATTACACAAAAGATACCATAGACTAAAGGTAGCAGAAAAAATATTTAACTAAACAATTTAAAGATAACAGCTGATTTATCAGATGTGAAAATGAAACATAATTATTTCTATGAGATAAATAGAAAGAAATATTATTCATCCTGGATGAACTCTGACTGAAATTAAGGTACCGCATATATTTGAGGTATTTCAAAGTATATTTTAAAATTGAATAGTGCTTTATTTGGAACTCACATACCATACAATATATGACCAATTATTCACTTCAAAAATCTGTCAAGGATCTACTCCTCTACCCAGAAGAATGAAGAAATTTTATCTTTCACAAATGGTGGAGAACAATATATTTGATTTGGAGACAGCAAGCAAAGCTGAGAGAAGAAATAAAAGGCCATGCAGAAAATGCAAGGACGGGAGCTGGGCACTGGTAGCTACTCCAGCGACTGAGATCTGAGGATCACGGGACAAAGCCAGCCTGGGCAGGAAAATCAGTGAAACTCTTATCTCCAATAAATTATTTTATCTCCAATAAAAACAGAGCCCAGACCCAAGTTCAAGCCGCACAACCAATAAAAAAATATATGGAAGGACTGAAGAACAAGATGAAAAGAGAAAATGAGAGGAGAGTGAGAAAGTGGAAAAGGAGGGAAGTGAAGGAGAAAGGAAGAAAAATTTAAAACATGATTTCTCACTTCAATACCATGCTTCTTCTCTTTAAAAATTCTAAAATTTGGCTGGGAAGGTAGCTCAGTGATAGAGTGCTTGCCTTGCATGCATGAGGTCCTGGGTTCGATTCCTCAGCACCACATTAGAAAAAGCCGAAAGTGGTGTTGTGGCTCAAGTGGTGGAGCACTAGCCTTGAGCTGAAGAGCTGAGAGACAGTCCCTATGCCCAGAGTTCAAGCCCCTTGACTGACAAAACAAACATTTTTTAAAATTTCTCAAAGATACCATAGGGAACTTTGTAACTAAAGAAAAAATAATGTATGAATATTTTTGAAAGACCATGAAGCTATGGGAAAATCCTCTAATCAACAAGCCTTGATTTTCCCATGCATATTTGTTTATTAATTAGTTTCTTTCTCCCTTGTAAATATAGATGGTACCTAAAGCTCTCGATTCATTTGTATCATTTCATTGAAATAAAATCTCTTACATGTAATACAAAGAATGAAAGGAAAATAAACTCCAACATGACAACCATGTATAGTATAGACAAATCAGGAAATAGAAGACAAAAAGGTTAATGAGACTATAATTGAGAGCTTCTGGAAACATTACGCTTTGAAAAATACTGATTGAGTAGAAGCATAAAGCAATGATGACATACACTGTTCTAGATACATACTGTTGAATAGCTTTTGCCTTTTGGAATTTATGCTTTTTAAATGAGAAGCAATATTTTACACATGAGAAAGGAATGGGCTATTATAAAGCGAAGTGTTTTGAAAATGAACAAGAAATTTTGGAAATACATTGAGATTGAAAAAATAATCTTAAGGACTAGGGTAGAGTTATAATTTTAAAGCAAGACAGCATATTTAAAATAAAGATGAAAACCAGAAATTCCAGTATTAAATAGGAATATTGAAGATAGGAAAGAAAACAAGAAGTTAAGAAGGGAATGTAATCAAAGTAATAATTAGTAAAATGTCCCAAAAGTGATGGGAAAAAATTCAGATTTGACGACCTGTTTAAATCCAAACCAGAACTCAGCTCAATAAATTTCTTAAGTACTGAGATGAAGAGGAGATCCGCTAAGCAGGTAATGATTTGTCCCATTGAAAGGAGTAAAGAGCAGACAGATTTCCATTTTCAGTTAGAGCTCCCCTATGACCCAGCAATCCGACTTTTGGGCATTTACCCAAATGTTTACAGACAAGAGCACACTGAAGCTACCAGCACAACTATGTTTATTGCAGCATTATTTACCATAGCTAGGATATGGAACCAACCCAGATGCCCCTCAGTAGATGAATGGATCAAGAAAATGTGGTATATATACACAATGGAATTCTATGCCTCCATCAAAAAGAATGACATTGCCCCATTTGTTAGGAAATGGAAAGGCTTGGAAAAAATTATATTAAGTGAAGTAAGCCAGGCCCAAAGAAACATAGGTCCCATTGTTTCCCTTATTTGCAATATCTAGTATATGTCTGAGTCAAGCAGAAAAGGTCAGATAAGGTGATGTTAGGTAAATGAACCCTAAGATATGTATTCAAATGTTTTTTTTTTCTTTCATGCGATTGTTTCTAACATATTTATAAGATGATTTCTTTGTTGCTTTGTATGTCCCTCCCCCACAGTATAATCCCTGCTTTCACTGTATTTGATGTCTGTATAATTTGTGGAGGGGAAGGGGAAAAACAAATCGTTTAAATAGGGATACAGGTGGACCCATTGCAACAATGAGATGTACAAGTCATTATGTTGAAAAATGAACTTTATAACTTTGGTGGGGGGGAGGGGGAAGGGTAGCGGGGGAGGATTTGGGGGGGCAGGGGAAGGATGGGAAGGGATGGGAAGGGGAAACAAAGGAGGAGGCTACAATGCTTGATAAGAAATGTACTCATTATCTTGCCAATGTAACTGTAACCCCTCTGTACAGTATTTTCACAATAAAAAAATAAAAATTAAAAAAAAGAAAAGATCAGGATATGGAAAACAAGCAGATCTCTTTCAAAAGTCTGAGAAAAAGAAACTCTAACTGAAATTTAACAAATTCCTTATGGATAAGGAATCAAAGAAAATATCAAGTGGAATAAATGTTTACATGTGAGGGAACTCAAGTAATTTATTTTCCATGAACATTTTACCAAGTCAATTGGAGTAGATGATACAGCTATCTAAACAAGAGAGATAAAGTAGAGCAAAATATGACTAGAAGAAAGAGGTGTTATTCATTTCAGTTATAAAAAATGAAATGTATTCATCCTATAATTCCTGATTAAAATCTGAGAATACATGTATGTGTTTCTTATATGTATGTATGTATGTGTATGTGTATGTATGCCTGCATATATACATAGATATAACTGGTGTTATTAAGGTTTGATCACAGATACTCGTTATTGCTAGGCAGGTACTCTACAGCTATACCTCCAACCTTTTTTCTTAGGGCTGGATTAATTTGGCTAACATTTTAAGGAGTTTCATCCAATAATCAACTGGCCTCTGACTTTGGGCCTGTGGAGAAATGATGGTAAGCAAGAAAAACAGAGCAAGTTTACTTGCTTCATAGACAGGAAGTAAAAAAAAAAAAGAAAAAGAAAATTGAAAACATAATAGAGTCTTTCTACAGTTGCCTTCTGGACATGACCCTGATGGCCTGAAGTCCTCCCACAATGCTCTGCTTTTCAAAGGTTTCCCTAGTTCCCTGTAGTAGTACCACATTGGTAACCACATGGACTTTGGTGAACATTCAAAATCCAAACAAATCATTTAAAGTTTGATCATTATAAATATTGTTGTCTTGTTTCACTACATAGACACTGGGTGTTGTGTGAAACCATGAAGGCACTTGAAATTCACCATGGTCTAATTTGCCTGCCTGTTTTTGTGTGTTCTTGCCTATGTAGATGAGAAGATCACCACAGTATGATCACTTCCTGCTTTCTCCTGTTTTTCCCTGGCCTGGCGATTGGCACCAGCTCCCTCCTCCATGGACTCCTTAACTCCTGTGTCATCTTTTATGGATCCTTACACTAGCATCTAATGATGTTTTACTTTCTCCCTGTTCATATATATATATATATATATATATATATATATATATATATATATGAGAGTTATGGTTCATTCACTGATACGTCCTCAGTTTGCAGCACTCTGATAAAGCTCCTAATAACTTCTTACACAATCTTAAAATAACCTTAAGAAATACACATTATTTCTTTTAAGCCACCTAGCTTGAGTCCACCATTTACCTTATCAGTGTACTTTCTTTCTATCTAATAACTTCCTTGCTTTGCCACTCACAACAAAAGAAACAATAAAAAAATGATAGGACAAAGGGGGAATTAATTCATCAGTGATACTCACTAGACATCATCTTGGAAATGAACTATGTGGTTTGGCGAGAAGGGGGAGGGGGCTGCGAAGGAAAAAATACTTGGAAAAAATTATATCAAGTGAAGTAAGCTAGACCCAAAGAAACATAGGTCCCATTTTTTCCCTTATTTGCAATAACTAGTACATGTGTAGGACAAGCAGAAAAGGCCAAAAACCATGTACATATGACCATATAAGGTGATGTGAAATGAAATGAATCCCAAGATAGGGACACAAATATCTTTTTTTCTTTCTTGTTATTGTTTCTAATGTATTTATAATGTACCATGTGATTTTTTTGGTTGCTTTGTGTGTTCCTCCTCCACTACATAACCTCTGTTTTCACTGTATTTTATGTCGATGCCCTGCATCTTATATATAAACTTCTTTAATTTGGGGAGGGGAAGGGAAAAAAACAAAATGCTTAAATAAGAATACATGTTGACCCATTATAACAATGAGATATACGAAACACTATGTTGAAAACGAACTTTACAACTTCTGGGTGGGTGGGGGGATGGTAGTTGAGTTGGGAGGGAGGAGATGGTAGGGGGAAAACAAAGGAGGAGGCAACAATGCTCAATAGGAGATGTATTCATTACCTTGCTCATGTAACTGTAACCCCTCTGTACAGCATTTTTACAATAAAAAATGTACAAAAAACTGGGAGAAAATGAGGAAAGGGTGACACTGTTCAAAAAGAAATGCACTCAATATCTAACTTATGTAACTGTCACCCCTCTGCATGTCACCTTTACAATAAAAATGAAAAAATAAAGCAAGAAGGATATGGGAATTGCTCCCCCTTTGAGAGAGCTCAGAGACAATAAATGACTTGCATAAAGTCTTTTTTTTTTCTTTTTATCAACTATAGGTTTTTATTCGAGCATAGGCTTTTGTAACCCTTACATCTTTCCCTTTTAGTAGTAAAACACAATGCATGTTTGAATAATGAGTCTGTCCCCAAATGATAA
This sequence comes from Dipodomys merriami, assembly GCF_024711535.1. Classification (NCBI taxonomy): domain Eukaryota; kingdom Metazoa; phylum Chordata; class Mammalia; order Rodentia; family Heteromyidae; genus Dipodomys; species Dipodomys merriami. The sequence continues at coordinate 27,028,842 of NW_027203381.1, read as the reverse complement.
GTGATGGAATAGCTCAGGCCTCGGGTTGATGTGACAAAATTAATATAATCTCTACCAAATTACTTTGTTTTTCTTTCAAAACCTACCTGGGTGGGAAGGGTAAATTTCTCAACATAAACACCTTATATTATCAGTGGCTTTCTGCTTGAGATAATGTCTAGGAGTTCACCGAAGCATCTAAAGCATGCTTTGTACAAATATATGGTAGTGGGTTTAACTCTGTGAGCTTTGTCTGACTGCTTATCAATGGGTTTGCTTTATACGGACCTTTGTGCTAACTTTATCTCAAATAGTATTTTACCTCTCCTTGCCTCCCACTGAAATTGCACTGAAATTGCATAACAATGATGTTCTCTTTGTATATTATTTCTTCTTGACAGTTTTGCTGAAAACAAAAAAGGCCAATATTAATACTCCTAAAGCTATTTAAATTATGTCTTTATCCTAAATGTTTCACAGAATAGGTGGAGTCAATCAATACTGGAAAATAACAAGAAACTAATCAGAGAAGATATTTTATTTGAAAACTTTAACAAAGAATCTTTAATAGGTGGGGATGAAGAAGAATTATGTCTTGTTCTGACAGTATTTATTTAATAGAGAGAAATATGTTGTAGTACATAGAAAAGTCATTTTTTAAAGACAAAAGGAACTTGAACCACAATGTAGTTAAAAAGATTTATTTTTTTGTTGAGAAATAGAATTCTCTCGATATTATAGCTCAACATCCTATTACTTCCATTTGATACTGAAAAATGGAAAAAGATAACTCATATCTAAAAAAGCATTGATTCCAATGCATTTCAATTCAAATAGTTTTCACTCAACAATGGAATTTATATAAAAAGAATCACATTATTTTCCTTTTTCTCTTCTTATTTATACATCCACAATCAGACAAACCATAACACTATCTAAACAACTGTGTGCATTAACAAACAAACATAGATCAATAGCTATAATTTGACACACATGCGCTGTTCTCTATGAAAACATCAATAGTCTAAAAGCTGAGTGGGCTTAGCTGGAAAAAATATGCTTTACAGACACAATGTTGGCAGAAGATTAAATAACCAGATGTCAGGGAGAAAAAAGAATCAGTGAAACTGAATGCATATTGGAAATGTACAGGTATTCTGTACAGCTAAACTGCTCAGGATTAATAATAAGAAAATTATCTTCTACTTGCAGTCATTCAATTACTGTGCTTGCAAATATTTTGGATTCATGTTTCCTATTCAATATATTATTATCTACATATGGAGCCCTGTTGGGAATAAAGGCAGGACTGGGATATGAGTTTCACAATGTAGTCCAATCTGAAAACAATATCTTAAGTTACCATAGAACTTTTCATAAGCGAAACTACAGATGACTTATGTCATTCAAATCTAGTGCACCGTGATGGAGCAATGAAAAGGGAATATTTAGCTTTGAAATGGACTCAGGCAGCTAAGAGAATCCAAGTTTATGCAGAGCACTTGATTGAAATAGGTGAAATTCAAGAGTGTGTCAACTCAGCCAGCACCTATACAAACCAAAAAGCAAGCAGGCCATTTGCCATTTTATTATAAGGCAAAATAGATGTAGATATGGCAGGGTACCAGGAACAGGACCAGACAACTTTTTTAAAAAAATCATCTTCCAATGTTATTATATGAAATAATTCATTATAATTAAATGTGATAGAAGACAGTGTGTATCCCATGACTAATATTTTTAAGGGGTTGCTCTTGGCTTCTTGACATACACACATTGTCAGAAATGACCACAGCAAGAGTGACTACTAATGTATTTTTATTTTTATCCCTTATTATCTTTGCTTGCTCTTTGTTCTTACAAAACATTTAATTTCTATCTTTAAATGGTAATGTGTTTTAAGTCTAGATGTACTGTCCAATAGGCATCTGCAGTTTTACATTTCCTGAAATTTCTTCGGGTGTGATCTTCATAAATCCAGGTAACTTTAGGCAAATTCATTTGTGTACATAAATATCATACTTGAGAAAAATGAGTAATGCAAGAGAATGAGGAGAGAAAATGGGTTGTGGGAAAAGACTTCATAATGGATGAAATTATAGACGTAGAAGAGGTAGCAGAATACAATAAGGAATCATTTATAATACAAACACTAAGACAAATACAAAGATTTCTGATCTGATCAATAAAGTGGGGGCTAGATACTCAAAATGCATCAGGCAAGAGGCAAAGCAAGGTTTCATTGACTGAGTGGCAGGTATAAGTATGGAGGTTAAGACAAACAGAAACCAAAGACAATTGTAATAAAAATGCGAACTTTAATCTGGATAAAAAGTTAATCATGCATGTATGCATGCTTGCCCTGATTAGAAAATTTTGTATGCAAAGATTGAAATATATATTGGAAAAAAATGCACAAATCAGTAAAGTCAAGAAAAGTATATCAAGAAAATAAATGGACAAAAGCCATGGTCAGAGATACAATTATCCAATAAACATATGTAAAAATACTTTACATTTGCAACAATACTTGTTTACTAGCAAACAGAATGTAGTAAATGAGATATTCTTATTCTGAACCCAATAAATTGGCCACTGTTAAATCAATAAAAAAGGAAGGTGAGATTTGAGGATTTTTGTTTGAACCCAATTAAGTACCAAAAGTTACAGGTGGCTCAGGTGGTAGAGCTCTAGCCTTGAACAGAAAATCTCAGGGACAATGCTCAAGCCCTTAGTTCAAGCCCCAGAACTGGCACAGTAAAAGATATACCACCATATTCAGACAGAATGATATAGGGTGTATCTCTGAGTGTATGACACTTTAGGAAATTTAGGAGAAACTATGCAGGTACCTTATGCCGGTAGCTTATGTGTATAATTGTAGATACTTAGGAGCCAGAAATCTGAGAGTCTCTTATATCTAACTAACTGGTCAAAAGCCAGAATGCAGCAAAAAAGCCCTGAGAGAGGGTATGGGGAAGAAAGAGGGAGAGAGAGAGAGAGAGAGTTTAACGTTCACATGCATTCCCTACACATGAGACACTAGATGTCTTGGATTCATTGCCCAAACAAGAGAATGTAAAGGAATAAAGTGAAAAGAAAAGGAGATTGTGGTACTAGGATAAAATGGAGAAGCCTCATAGACTTGAAATTGAAAACATAATAAGAGAAGTTAAATTTTTCTAATGTTGGCAAATGAATAAAAACAAGGAAAAGCATCCCAAAACTGAAGAAATTAATGCAGGTAGGAATATCTCATATCTTTATCTTTTTTTATTTGCCTTAATAATTTTTCCCAACATACTTCCTATCAGGGCGATATTTTTAAGGTATTTGTTACTTCTTTAAAATTTCCTCTTCATTGAATTATAAAAACATAATATTTATATATCTATGTAAGCCTTATGAATATGTATATGAATATATATGTATTAATGAATATACATGTACATGTATGTACATATATGTGTGCAGATACCTGTACATATATAAGCACATGTTTATTTTGCATATATGGGAATGTGTGTGTATATATATATATATAGATAGATAGATAGGTAGGTAGGTAGATAGATAGATAGATAGATAGATAGATAGATAGATAGATAGATAGATAGATAGATGCAGGTATAAAATTCTGTATATCTACACATCTGTATGTGCTTCCATGCATGCTTGTTGTGTATGTATGTACTTGTGTTGAGTATGAATATACATGTGTGTATATATGTTATGTAAACATTCATATATGTGTGTATATACACATATACATATTTTATGTGGCAAAAGTACATTTTTATAAAAGAAAGCTATTTTAAAACTTTAATGTAGGGATAAGTCAAAAATAATCACAATGTCAATAAAACCAAAGCAAAACTCTTTCCAGGTGCAATTCGTTATTTTGGTCTCTGTAACACCCAGCCCCACAGGTTCTAGGCTGAATTCATTTGAGTTAATATGGATATTGTTTAAGCCCTTGTAATGTCTGTATGAAGATATAGCTAAAAGAGCTGGAATATGAAGTGCTTTGTCAATGTCCAGATACCCAGCCTGGAGCTCGAGCTAAGAAGTTCACCATCTCTCCTTGTTCCCACACAGTTTTTCACGAGGTTGACCACATAGAGCAGTTCACCATGTTGATGTATGGTGAGGAACTGAGTATGTTAATGTATTTGCTCATTCGCTCTTCGAAGAAATATTTATAAGCAGTCCCTATTGCCATGATCCAGAGGACAGGGTGAAATTAAATTTGGGTTATCTTTTCTTTATAGAGTTCTTGTACATGTGCTATGACAATAAGCTCCTGCTATATTAATCGATTAACACAACAATGTAAGAAGGCAACATAAAGTGTTGTAGGATATTACAGAAGAAAGTGTACAGAAAATGTGCTTTGGGATTAAGATAGTAAAGAGAAAGGTGACTGACGGAATCCTGTAGGGATTGCAGTTGAACATGTAGCTCCACACTGGTAGAAGTGGGTTAAAAATAAAAGAAAAAAACCATCTCAATGTTGTTTTGATTTGCATTTCTTTAATGGCCAGAGATGTTGAAAATGTCTTGTGTCTATTGGCCATTCTTATTTCCTCTTCACAGAAGCCTCTCTTTAAGTCCTGCCCACTTATTTTATCGGGTGGTTGTTTCTTTGAGAATTTGTTCTTGGAAGATTTAATCTTTTTGTGTTCTAAGTATATTTTAGATATGAGACCCTTGTCCGTTGTATGGCTAGTGAAGTTCTTCTCCCAATCTGTGGGCTTTCTATTGATCTTGCTAGCTATGTCCTTTGCTATGTAGAAGCTCTGCAGTTTCATGCAATCCCATTTGTCCAATCGTTCTTTGATTTGTTGTGCTTCTAGATCTTTATAAAGAAAATTTGGGCCTGTGCCAAGGAGGTCTAAAGTTCTCTTATTCTTTTCTGTAATGTTTTCAGGGTGTCTGCTTTGATGTCGAGGTCTTTGATCCATTTGGAGTTGATTGTGGTGCAGGGTGTTATATAAGGTGTAGCTTTAGTTTTCTACAGGTGTTTAACCAGTTTTTCCAGCACCATTTACTGAAGAGACTATCTTTCTTCCATTTTATTTTTTGGCTCTCTTAGGAAAGTTTAGGTGACCATAGGTCTGTGGGTTCATTGCTGGGTCTTCAGTTCTATTCCACTGGTATTCAGGTCTATTCTTATGCCAATACCAAGCTGTTTTGATTACTATGGCTTTGTAGTAGGATTATTTTTACTATTTGGGGTCTTTTATTGTTCCATATGAAGTTTTGCGTTGCTTCTGATATTTCCTTGAAGAATGAGATTGGGATATTGATGGGTATTGATACTAAGTGAAATAAACCCCACAATATGGACACAAGAGATCTGTCTTTATTGTTATTGTTTTAAATGTACCATGTGATTTTATTTATTTTTGTTTTTGTTGTTTCTTTTGTTCTTTGTTCTTTCCCCTATGACATATCCTCTGTCGTCACTGTACTTAATTTTTGTATCCTGCATCTTGTATATACATTTGTCTAATCTGGGGAGGGAAAGGGAAATAACAAAATGCTGAAACAAGGACACAGGATGACCCATTGCAACAAGGATACCCACAGGACAGTATATTGGAAACCAACTTTACAACTTCGGGGTGGGGAAGAATGGGATGGGGTGGGGAGGAGTGTGGGAGTTGGGGAAGGGAAGGTATAGTAAGACAACAACAAGGAAAAGAAAAGGTAACAATGATCAGCAAGTAATGTACTCATTGGCTTATTCATGTAACTGTAACCCCTCTGTATAGTATCTTTACAATAAAATGCAAAAATGATAATTCAAAAATAACCCAAAATCAGAAACACAAAAGCTGTAGTTGTTAAAGGGTCCAGGCATCTTTCTATTTGAGCAGGGAATCTCAGCACATGGCCCTAATTGGATCACACTCCTCTAACCCCAGTGGGCCATTTTCCTTTTGGTGACACCTCTGCTCTCATAGCTATCTAGAATGGGAGGCAATGACATTGTTCACAGATCCCAGTCAGCACTTACTCCTGTCTCGGAGAGCCCAGGATGGACTCAATATCAGCCAGGATCCACAGGCATTTTATCACAACGTGGTCCTGCCAAGTTCCACCTGGCCGCCAGGAAGAAAGAGTCATCATATTTATTGTGTAACTATCTCTATTTCAAGGCAAGTTGAGTCTGTTATTCTTTATATTGTCATTTGACTGAGCCTTGACACCTTTACCTTGGCTTTTCATCTAATCCATTCTTTATGTTTCTGGTGAGATCTCTTTCCTTTATGTAATAATACAACTATAATTTTGATCACAGTGCCTATTGGAGTCAAGTGCAGATAGAAATGCACAACTTCTATAAACTATCTTATGAACCCCAAGATAGGGACACAAATATCTTTTTTCTTTCTTAGTATTATTTCTAACATATGTATAATGTGCCATGTGATTTTTTTTGTTTCCTTGTATGTTCCTCCCCCACGATATAACCCTCTATTTTCACTGTATTTGATGTCGGTTCCCAGCATCTTGTATATACACTTCTCCGATTCGGGGAGGGGGAGGGCAAAACAAAATGTTTGAATTATAACAATGACCCATTATAACAATGAAATGTATGAAACACTATGTTGAAAACGAACTTTACAACTTTGGCGGTGGGGGGTGTAGTTGTGAAGGTGGGAGGGAAGGGAAGGTAGGAGAAACACAAAGGAGGAGACAACAATGCTCAATAGGAAATGTACTCATTACCTCGCTCATGTAACTGTAACCCCTCTGTACAGCATTTTTACAATAAAAAACATACAAAAAAGCAGAGAAATCCTTTAGTACATGTAAAGATAATAAATTAAAAAGTAAAATTAAAAAGCAGAGAAATCTTCAAGCGTAGGTCTATATATTAATATATATTTTAATATATTTCTTTGTATTTACTATTCATTTCCACAGGATTCTACACAAACTAAAATCTTTGTAATAGTTATTGTTTTTGTTCTCTCTTTTTTCCAGAACTGTATCATGAGTAATTAACCAAACTCACAGAGAAATTGGGTGGCTGTAATCAAGCAAAGAAAATAATCTATGTCAGTTTGCTCCTCCTATAAATCTCTTTTTACTACTACTTCCATCTTTACGATAGAAATTCTCTTACTTCCAACACTATGGACATACTATATTTCCTCAATTGTAAAATATAATTGATGTTTAAATATTTAATTAACTTGTACATATCTTCTCAATGATCTTGAGAGATACAAATCCATTTGCTGAGTTAAAAGCACACTTTCAGTAGTCATGCACATGTGAATTTGGATAATATTAAATGCCAAACCTCCGTGCGTATATGTTCCAGTTCAAACACATGATATATCTTCATCTCCACAGCTACAAAACTTTGAAAGTCAAGGTCAAATGCCAGCATATCCAGAAAGCATTTTCAATTTGCCTTACCTGGAAATGACTGTTTCCCTTGAAAATCCAATCATATTTGTCTGTTCATTTCTCACGTGCCATTTATATGCACTGCCTGTTTAGACAAGCTAGGCTCCTTTTTAAGTGCAAGCCTTTAGCATAAAAGATGTTATAATACCTTACATTCCCAAGCACTTTCAAATGAGTACAATATGCACTCAATAAATATTTCCCGCTTGCCTACATAGAACTGAAATTGCACATGAATTTCTGACAGTTAAGTAAAAAAAAACAAATGTTTTACTTATACAGTGTTATAGGTCTTTTCTACTGATTTGACATGAAATGCTATAAAGATTTCATCACAGAAAAACCTTTCTGTAGCAGTGCTGAGTTTTAAACTCGGCATAGTTGACTACTTCTCTTCATACTTTCCCAATTTAATGTCTAAATTAATTACAATTTCTACACTTTGTACTTTTGGTGCTCTGTGCAACTCACTTTTATTTACATCCATTGCAACATGGAATTTAAAAGACAGAAGGACACATGGACCATACAGTACGACTTTCTTTTTTATAAACAAAAAAATAGAATAAATGTTTCTTCTTCCAATTTATTCTCTGATCAAATAATCAATCCAGATAAAAATCACAGGATGCAATACTCAGTCAAGTATAATTATTACTTTTTTATTGTCAAGATGATATACAGAGGGGTTACATGTACATAAGTAAGGCAATAAGTACATTTCTTGTCACATATTTAAGCCCTCTCCCCTTTTATTAGCAGTGGACAGAGATAAACTTTTGGATCCTATATGGCAACCTCAAATGACCGCATTGAAAACGGAGATCCTAGAGATTACAATATTGCATCACAATACAGTATTTCAAATGGAAAAATATAAATATATGTGTATATGCATATATAGATATACATATATTTTTGTGTACATGGACATGCATGTAAATCTGTGTGTATGTGTGTGTATGTATAGTATATATTCTTAATATTCTGCATCTCTCTTTAGTCCCATACATGGCCTAGACCAACATCTTTCTTTACAACATTTTGTAACAGGCTTTCACACTTTCAAATCTCTATAGTAATCTCTTCTTTCCGTTCTCTTACATTTTCTTGGGGCAAATAAGATATATTTAATGAGCACAATGAGTAAATGTGAATACTAGCCATTTTTCCTGTGAAAAGCGGGTACATTGTTTTCCACATAGTTTGCTTCATACAATGCTACTTTCCTCCTCCTGATCGCCTCTGTCTCAAATCACACCAATGATTCCTACTGCTGTGCTCATGTGCTCAATACCTCTGATGAGCATTTTCTTTAGTAATTTAAATGAGTGTCTGCCAGTAATTACCTAATGATTAGAACTTTCCCTCCCTTTATTGCTAATTATTCTATTACCCTCCTGTGTCTCAACACTTCTGCATCCCTTACTAACTCATATCATAAACATATGGTGCTCAAATATTAACACAGTAACACACAAAACACATTGTGGCTATTTTCAGTGAATTTATATACATAGAGATAGAACTCAGAATCACTTTGAGAAGTTAATGTTTCTACCTCATCACCTCTTCCATAGATCCATCCTAGAATGGAATAGCAGGGAACTATAGCTCAGCTATCATTTGCATAAATAATGGAAACTGTATACTAAAACATTAACATATATACTACTATTCTTTGTCTAGAAAAAGTAAACTTGCTTTTGCACTTTTTATTTCTTGTGAACACCTTTAAAGAACTGACCCTAGCGTGATGATGCCTAATTTATAATCCCACACTTGAGAGGTTGAGGTAGTAGGGTTGCAAGTTCCAGGATGGCCTGGCTAAATAGCAAGATGCTGCAGCCAGAAAAAAGACATTTTTAAGTAACAAATTCAATCTCCATGTCAAATAGTTGTTGCCCTGTTTTCAACATACATTCCTTAACAAAAAGTTCTATTCATGCTTTCCCAATGTAATATCTAAAATAATTACGATTTCTACATTTTGCATTTTTGGTGCTCTGTGTGACTCAGTTTTATTTGCATCTATTGGGACATGGAATTTAAAAAGCTGGAAGGACCTATGGATCATACAGTACTACTTTCTCTTTTATAAACAAAAAAATAGAATGAATGTTTCTTCTTCAAATTTATACTCTGATCAAATCATCAATCCAGGATAAATATCATTGGCTCTAATGCTCAGTCAAGTGCAATTATTATTAATTTATTATTGTCAAGGTGTTTTACAGAGAGGTTGCAATTATATAAGTAAGGAAATAAGTACATGTCTTATCAAACTTGTTACTCCTCCCTCATTTTTCTCCTTCTTTCCCTCTTCCCCTTAATCCCCCCAAGTTGTACAGATAGTTTCTAACATATTGTCTTGTGTATATCACTGTTGCATTGGTTACCCCCTTGTCTGTTGTTGTTCTGTTGTTCCCTTTCCCTTCCCTAATTCTGATAAACATATATAAAATACCAGGATACGAAAATCAAATACAGTGACAACAGGGTAGATACAATAGGGGGAAGAAAATACAATAGAAACAACAAATCACATAGTACATTAAAACCAACAACAACAAAGAAAAGTCTCTTGTATCCATGTCTTAGAGTTCATTTTGCCTAGCATTATCTTAAATGACCATATGTATGTAGCTATTGCCATGCTAAATAGTTATAGCCCTGTATCCAATGTAAATTCCTTAACAAAAATTTCTATTCATGCTTTCCCAATTTAATGTCTAAACTAATTACAATTTCTAATTTTTTTTTTGGGTCCGGTCGTGGGGCCTGAACTCTGGGCCTAGGTACTGTCCCTCAGCTCTTCAGCTCAAGGCTAGCGCTCTACCACTTGAGCCACAGTGCCACTTCTGGCTTTTTTCTTTCTTTGCTTATGTGGTGCTGAAGAATCAAACCCAGGGCCTCATGCATGCAAGGCAAGCGCTCTACCACTGAGCCACCTTCCCAGCCCCACAATTTCTAAATTTTGTATTTTTGGTGCTCTATGTGACTCACTTTTATTTGCAACTATTGGAACATAGAATTTAAAATATAGAAGGACCTATGGACCATACAGTACAACTTTTTTATAAACAAAAAAAGAATAAATGTTCCTTCTTCAAATTTGTCCTCTGATCAAATAAACGATCCAGGATAAAAATCACTGGACCCAGTGTTTAGTCAAGTACAATTATTTGATGCGATTATCTCTGAAGTATATCTTTCTTAAGGAGGGATTTTTAATGATTACTAATATTAGATCACCTCAAATATTGGCATAACTTTCTACTTCTTATCCTGCTAGAATTTACAGGTTATTAAAAATATTAATGGAAAATAATTCAAAACTCAACAAACTTGGGTGATGCAAAATGATCTGCATATTCATGCGTCTTTGATAGCCTGGTATGTCTCTGGCACATGGTAAGCCAACAAACAGATAAAGAAGACTTTTATTCCAGCTGTTGCATTTAGCAAGATGGTATCTAATGCATTAGAAATGTTTTCTCAGGTTTTTCTCTGTTAAAATAATTCATAATATTATCAAGGTCAATGCAAGCTGAGGCTATTTGTTCTGAAGATATTAGACATGCAGAGCAAACCTCCTAGGAGACCATTACAAGCCATCAACAAAGCACCTGCTCAGGATGTAAATTTTTATTCTCTCTGTAAATCATATTCTTACATTTCTCATGGCAACATTTGCCCATTCTTCCCACTACTCCTTGATTCAGTCCTTGTATAGACTTCAGCAAAGAGCACTTAGTACATAATTTACAAAGCTTCTCATAGCTTTGATCTATCTAGTAGTTTCAATAAAGTTAGAAAATGATTTTTTTCTACTATCCAACTCTGTGATGTCAAACTCAAATGTGCTTACTTCTCCACCTGCTCCGCCACTTCCTCCTCCTCCTCCTCTTGCTCTTTTCATTTTTTACTTACTTAAACTTTTTTATCTTTAAGTAGTTGTACATAGTAGTTGCCATTTTAAAAAATGGGTTAGAAAAATAGAATGGGTATGTTATTAGTGTATATAACCTGATGTTTAAATATATGTGCGTTGTGAACCATTCAATCAAGCTAATTAACATGTCTATCATCACAAATACTCATAATTTATTTATGCTTATAACACTTAAATTTACACTATCAACAATTTTAAGTGTATTATACATTATAATTAACTATAATCATCATGTTTTACAATGGATCTCTTGACCTGATTCCTCTGTTGTACCTGAAAACTATAGTCTTTGACCAATGTTTTCCCAACATTCCTCGGTCCTGGTTATCAACGGAACACAGAGTAGATACTCTCAGCAGAGCCCTAGTGTTTCACAGTAATCCTAGCTACTCTGGAGGTTGAGATCTGAATATCACAGTTTTGAAGCCAGCATCAGTAGTAAAGGCTTTGAGACTCTTATACCCAATTAACTGACTCAAGAGCCAGAAGTGGAACTGTGGCTCAAGTAATAGAGCACCAGCCTTGAGCAAGAAAGCCCAGGGACAATGTTCAGGCCCTGAACTCAAGCCCCAGAAATGGTGCACATGCACACACAAGTGTGTGAGACACATAGACACACACATACGCAGACACTTGTGTTTCAGTGTATTTGTCTAGGTAAGCCTGGCTTATTTCACAAAAAATAATATCCTTGTTCATCTGCTTGTTGAAAATGACAGGGTTTCCTTCAGTTTCAGGCTGAGTAATATTCCATTGTGAATATATACTACACTTTATTTATTAGGAAGTGATAAACACATAGGTTAATTCCATGCCAAGGTAACTGTACATTATGTTACAATAAACTTGAAAATATAGAAATAGCTTTGATTTACTCGTTTCATTTTGTTTGAATTGATAGTGAGAAGTTTGAATGCTGGGTCATAGTTCTAGTTTTAATTTTAGGATGAACCTTCGTACTGTTTCCTAGGATATATATATATATATATATATATATATATATATATATATATATTATTAATTTATACCCTCATCAACTATGAATGAATCCCTTCGAGTAAGTGTTGGGAATAGTGGACATTTTCATGCAAAGGATGAAATTAAAGCCTTTTCTCACAGAATATGTGAAAATCAATTCAAAATGAAACAAAGTGTTAAAGATAATTATTGATAAGCTATTACCAAAACCACAAGAGCAAAATAAAGAATAAAAATAGATTAGGTCAAAACAAAAACTTCTTCATACAGAAACAAACAAACAAAAATCAAAGAGAATAAAAATAATATAAGATTCAGAGAAAATATTTGCAAAACATACAATTGATGTAGAAAAATATCAAGAATATTTAGATTATTCTAGCAAACTAGTATTGGAAAAAATAAATGATTAAATTGAAAAGTGTGCAAAGTACCAGATAAAATAGATAAATTATCAAAGAAATATTTGTAATAATAGGAATATGAAATTTGTTTTTGTCATGATGGAATAAGCAGGGAATTCTATTAAAAGTACAGCAAAATGTCAACTTACACTTGCTAGGACTATTACAAAAGAGAAGATCAATCAGTGTTGGCAAAATTGGGAAGAAAATGGAGCCCTTGTACATTGTTCAAGTGTTCTTGTTGATCCTAAGTTTCATAGCAAAGAATGTAATAATTGATGTGGAATGCATGTACAAAGGCTTCTTACCTATTATAAAATTTCCAAATATAATGAACCCATGAGAAATTTAATAAGTATGTAGCAATGCATAGTTCATGTCTGCATGTAAATGGCTGTTGTTAGCTAATACTGCCTATTAATTATAGAGAGCACATGTGGTAGTCACTTCTGTGAATCCATATGAAAATAAGCTATGTGTGGGCTTCTGAGGGGAAAATCAAGAAAGGATGAATCCGGCTGGGAACATGGCTCAGAGGTACAGTGTTTACCTTGCATGCAGGAGGCCCTGGGTTCAATTCCTTAGCACCACATAAGCAAAAAAGCTGGAAGTGGTGCTCTGGCTCAAGTGGTAGAGTGCTAGTCTTGAGCTGAAGAGCTGAGGGACAGTGCCCAGGCCCAGAGTTCAGGCCCGACGACTGACAAAGAATAGGCCAGTTATAATTAGTTATAATTAGTTCCTACTAAAGAATCATTTGTGTGTTTCTTACGATGTCAGGGGAGCCTCAGGTGAGAACATTCACCATACAGCTAGATTTCTTGAAGGCTTTGGTACCTATTCTGTGGTCTGATGCTTCAAGATGAGTAGTAAATGAATTGCAACCTTACCTTGCTTAACCATCTGCCACCTAGACAGGCAGAGGAAAGAATCTCAACTCTGCAAGTGAAGCATATATCCCCAAAAGCCAGTAGAAAAAATTTTAGATGGAGCTTTCTGAATATATTTGGGTCATTTCTGTTAGTTCACCAAATGAGTGAAGAACATTTTAACTCTATTGGGCCCTATGTCCATGACTTCATCCATAATCCACAGACAATGCAATGGGCCATGACAGATTGCTCTCAATAATTCAAGTCCATATTTTCCCCTTTCCTACAATCTACATTGCACTAACTGACATTTGGCACACTTAACAAAATTCTTCTTCAGATGTTTCATACTATTATAAAACTTCTCCCTCAAACAATTCTTTAAACAATTAATTAAAATTTTAGACTTAATTATGTAAATGAAGCAAATTTATAGGGTATTAAACTACAAAAGTTCATAAGATATCAAAAAAGTAAAAATTGAAAATTATTATTCCACTTCTTAGTCATCACATTATCAGAGGTATATGCTAGTATCAGTTTCTTATACAACCTTTTAGAACATTTCTGTGAAATGTCTTGCAACCTCTTCTCTGAGGTACTGATCATATGCCCTGCTTGTATCAGAAAAGGTCTGTGAGTGAATTATATAAATATGATATGATATGTAATCATTTGAATATCCTATATGTGTATATATACATATTAAACGAGATTAAATGAGAAAGACTGATTATTTCGGTTATTTTTCTCAAGAATGCGGAGACTACAAATTTGGCCATACTGAACTCTCGACTCTAGTCATACAAATAACTACACAGTTCCAGCAGTACTGAATGTAGAGTTAGCACTGCTGGGAAATGTAAGATAAATGATGTTATGGAGAATATCAGATCTTGAAAAAGGAAGCTGAGCTCTGGCATTTTACACTGTGCAAAGACAAATGCTTTGCAATGTGTATTAAAGGCACTTTTTGTGATCAAAAAATTTGGCAAGTCACCCAGAATTGTTAACTTTCCTACTATGGCAGAAATCTCATTATGTATAACCTTTAAATGGGACCAGAGAAATATTTCCATCTTGACTCTCATTGAACACAACCTCTACCTGAAAGTGCAATCCAAATGGAGATAAAATGTATATTATTTTTGCATTATGCATGTCGTGCCAAGAGCACCATTCTTCTAATTTTTTTATTTGAAACCAAGGATTTGAAACCAAAGTTCTCCCTCTCCCTCCCCCTTTTTTCTTCTCTCCTTCCTCTCTCCTCTCTCTCTCCTTCTCTTCCTTCCCAATCTCTTCCTTCTTTCATTTCTCTCTCCTTGCTATCACTTATACTCCGGGGATTTTTAAATATATGAGCCAGATAGTAAGTCTTCAAGCATAATTCTACACCAGAAGGGAGGAGGGGTACGGCTTCATCTGACCACAGTGAATGCGGTAAATGCCACATGTTTAACCCCGAAGATGCTATATAGAGTAGGTGCACTAAAAGTCAGATGTGTACTACTCTCAAATGGGTCGATGAATATGGGGACTGTATGTGAATCTATTTTGTCTGCTATCCTGGGTTATCTCTTAAGCTCATGTAGTGCTTGAGCTTATTCTGACGTCTGTGTTGATGTTTGAGCTAGGCTCCATGAAGATTGCATTGTTCACTGTGACTGTCTTAAAAACAAAACAAAAAACAATCACCATTCCCAGGTGAATGATCCTCTAAAATCTCTATCAAAGTGCCATTCACTGGGAAAAAGTCTGCAATTATGTTTCTTCAAAAACATACCTGTGAAGTTTTACTTTCCACCCTTCACAGGCCTTCCATGTCATTAACACTAATGTCATTTCTTGTATGCTCCCTTACACATTTTTGCCTCTAAATCTGTTCTGGCCCCACTTACTGGATATGGAAATCTAATATAGTCTCCCCTTGACACCTATTTATATCCTTTTCATCTTCAACGAATAAATAAAACAAAGAAGTTATAGCACTACCATGACAAACTCAGAGAAAGCCTTTCAATATAGAATGTACGGGTAAAAAAATAATCTTGATTTCCAAACGTCTGCTAGTTAAGTGAAAGGAAATGATCTCCAGGTTTGGATATGTAGGCAAGTTACTATCCATACATAGAGAGAAAAATCCTACCCTCTTTCACCATGTGCACACCCAGATGCACACACATGCGCACACACAAACATACAGAAACACTGAGGTAACACTGAATACTTTTGTCAACACTTCTTAGCCACTAATCTTTGTCTTAGTTTACTTTTCATTTTTTTACTTCTCTTTATTTAGTGTTTTCTTAATTTAGTTATTTTTTAAAAATTTGTCTAACTGACAGATGAAAAAATTGCCCAAGATTTCTCAGATTAGTTTATTTCACAATTATGTATTCACTAAATTTAACAATTTTGTATTAATTATATAATGTTTCCTAGACATTCTATCCTTTAAAAATTATTAGTATTTGCAATATCTAGTATATGTCTGAGTCAAGCAGAAAAGGTCAGATAAGGTGATGTTAGGGAAATGACCCTAAGATATGTATTCAAATTTTTTTTCTTTCATGCGATTGTTTCTAACACATTTATAAGATTATTTCTTTGTTGCTTTGTATGTCCCTCCCCCACAGTATAACCCCTACTTTCATTGTATTTGATGTCCATATAATTTGTGGAGAGGAAGGGGGAAAACAAATCGTTTAAATAGGGATGCAGGTGGACCCATTGCAACAATGAGCTGTACAAGTCGTTATGTCGAAAAATGAACTTTACAACTTTGGTGGTGGGGGGTAATGGGGAGGATTGGGTGGGGGGAGGCGAGGGGAGGATGGGAAGGGGAAACAAAAGAGGAGGCTACAATGCTTGATAGGGAATGGACTCATTATCTTGCCCATGTAACTGTAACCCCTCTGTACAGTATTTTCACAATAAAAAATAAAAAAAAATATTAGAAAAGTTTGGAAAGGAATTCAAGAATAAGATAGAAAAGTCCATTTTAAAACGCTATTAACTTAACAATGCTGTTTAAAATATGTACTAAGAGATTTGAGCTATAGCTTTGTGGGAGAGTGTTTGCCTAGCATGTGAAAAGACATGTGTTTGATCTCCAGTACATACATACCCACATATACAATGAAATTAGGCGGCATAAATAAAGAAGCATATAAATTGGACAAAATAAAGTAAATCCCCTATACTACAAGATTTTATGATTCTTTATATATTACAAAAACGAACATAACACAAAGCTTTTTCACACAATTACTACATTAAGCAAAGTTGTAAGTTACAACATCAGTACATTAGAATCATGCATGCTTTTGTATACCACCAAAAATAAACTGAAAATGAATTTCAGGAAAAATTAAATTCATAATAATATTCAATAAATACCAGAAAATAAATTTGATAAAGACAGAAGATTTTTCACAATGGAAGTTACAAGTCTTAACAATTTTAGTACTGACAGTAATTAAAGAAAACCTAAATCAGTGGAAAGATACCTTGTATCACACATAGATTGAAAGTTTAAATTAAGGGTGAGAAGTACCAAAAACTACGTACAGATTCAATAAAATCTTTATCAAAAATCCCAACAGCTTAACTTCAGAATTGGAGAATGTATCCTCACATCGATGTAAATTTACCTTTACACCTAATTCGTCATAGTCTACACAATAAGAAAAAAAGTTGTAGTATTCATACATATTTAGTTCAAATCTTCCTTCAAAGCTGCATTAATGGCATAGAGTAGTATTAGGTTTTCATTATAGATACACAAAACTGAGCAAATAGCGTTACAGTTCCCAAAACAAACAAATATCTATGGTCTACTGATATTTGAAAAGGGTGATGAGATTGTAAAATAAGGAAAGAATGGTCTCTTCAATGAATTGTAAGGTAGCAACTGGGTACAACACCCCAAATCAGATTCTTATCTTACACCCTATACACAACATAACTAAAATATAAGGGTCCACAAGAGGTGGCAGTTGAGATGGACCGGGTCTAACATACACTAATAGAGAAGTACAAGCATAAGGAGCTCCAACTGCAAAGAATATAGTTGTCGGAGACTCTACCATACTGTCCAAGAGTGAGTCACATCATCTGAATGTCACAGCATGAACAGAGAGCCAAGCCCAAGTCTTGCTTACTGACTATATATGTTGAATTCCAGATGGATCTAAGAGTCCTAAAACTACACTCTGAATTAGGTAACATCCACACTCAAACAGACACGTGGATATAAAATGCTAGGCAGGACCTGAAAGTGCAGAGATCTCCTCCAGGAACTGCATTCTGGCATATGTTTGGTGCCAGGAAAAACTGAGAACCCTGAGCCCAGCTCCTCCAAATCACATGGTTTCCACATCCCTCTAAGTCTGAACAGAATCTGAAAGCATTGAGGTCAGCTGGCCTGGTGTGTCAGTCCCTTACTCCTCTCAAAGTCAATGCTGAACTCAGTGCTCTGATTGCTTCCCACATTGAAACATCACACATGTGGGAAAGCCTCTAGGCTTGTTGACATGAAAACCAGAACTGAGGGTTTGGGAATCTGTCCAGTCAATAGTATAAACTCCTTGAGGCCAGGAAAGCTCCTAGCATATAAGAAAGTAGCCCAGAAGTGTATTAACAACCAGAAATTCAAGTTAGGCTCCAGGCAATAGAATAATTCTTATAACTTTCCCTATACTTAATTTTTATTATATTTAAGTATATTATACAAAGGAATTGCTATTTAATGAAATGGTTTATGAATACAATGCAACTTTGTGGATGTCACCCATTTCAACCTTCTCATTTATCCCCAACCTG
This sequence comes from Dipodomys merriami, assembly GCF_024711535.1. NCBI lineage: Eukaryota > Metazoa > Chordata > Mammalia > Rodentia > Heteromyidae > Dipodomys > Dipodomys merriami. The sequence continues at coordinate 27,010,402 of NW_027203381.1, read as the reverse complement.
CCCCTTTCCTCACTCTTCTTAATTTGGTAGGCTATACATTGACTCTCCCCCTCTTTTCCTCTTTATTTATCGACCCATCTCCCCTTGAGTCCAACCCATCCCTTACAACTAACCACATCCTGGTGTTTCTTCTATTGATCATATACTTGTAAAATGCAGCAAAAGTCAGGAAATGGTGATCTAGATTGAGAAACAGACAGTGAACAAATAACACACAGTTCAATTCATCACAATCATGAAGGTCATTTGGCTTAAGACTCTAGAAGTTTGCAATCAACATTAGAATCATACTGGAGTACCTACTTAAGGCGTGAGTTTGTTTCATGGGTTATTATGTGGAAACAAACAGTTTATAATATTATGATATTATTATAATATTTTAAAAGTAGACAGAGAAAGATGACTTAAGACAAAATGCACCAGATTTCTTGTCCTTGGTAGAAAGAGGTCAGTAGAGGTGAGAGGCAGAATAGTGCCCTTTGGTTGATGGGTTTTTATGATATATGAACCAAAATATTTGCATATGAGGAAATTATGAAATTTCAAAAGTGGAAGGATTTTATAAAATATTGGCCGAACATGTTTGCTCTGTTACACACTTGGGTAGGTGTTTTGGATTTTGAATGAAGTCCATCCTAAACCTATGTGTTGAATATTTAATGCTTAGATCTTGGGTCTGATCATTGAGACTCATGTCATTGTTTGACATGAGAGTGCTAATTTCATCACTAGATTCATGCATTGATGAGTTTATGTTGTGTGTGCTATCAAGAGGAATGCCTGGGTTAGAGGAAGTAGGCTACCGGAAATGTCTATAGAGGGCTTAGAGAATGTATCTTGCCTTAGATGCTCTTGTTCCTTCTCTCTCCCTTTCCATTTTCCTCTTTCTTTTCCTCTCCCTCTCCTTCCTGTCCAGAGGAAAAGTCATGTGTTCTCCCTTTCCCTTTTACTATCATATACCGATTTACCACAAGTCCAGAAAAAATGAGGCAAGTGACAAGAGACAGGGAGCTCTGAAACCATGAGTCTCACCCCAGTTAGAATGGCTATAATCAAGAACTCTAATAACAACAGATGCTGGAGGGGATGTGGATAGAAGAGCACCCTACTGCATTGTTGGTGGGAGTGTAAACTTGTTCAACCACTTTGGAAAGCAGTATGGAGGTTCCTGAAAAGACTCCACATAGAGCTTCCCTATGACCCAGCAATCCCACTTTTGGGCATTTACCCAAATGATCACAAACAAGACCACACTAAAGCTACCAGCACAACTATGTTTATTGCAGCATTATTTACCATAGTTAAAATATGGAACCAACCCAGAATCCCCTCAGTAGATGAATGGATCAAGAAAATGTGGTATATATACACAATGGAATTTTATGCCTCCATCAGAAAGAATGACATTGCTCTATTTGTTAGAAAATGGAAAGACTTGGAAAAAAATTATAATAAGTGAAGTAAGCCAGACCCAAAGAAACATAGGTCCCATGGTTTCCCTTATTTGCAATAACTAGTCTATGTCTGAGTCAAGCAGAAAAGGTCAGATAAGTTGATGTTAGGGAAATGAACCCCAAGATAAGTATTTAAATGTTTTTTTTCATGCAATTGTTTCTAACATATTTATAAGATGATTTCTTTGTTGCTTTGTATGTCCCTCCCCCACGGTATAATCCATGTTTTCACTATATTTGATGTTGGTATAATTTGTGGAGGGGAAGGAAAAAAACAAATCGTTTAACTAGGGATACAGGTGGACTGGACCCATTGCAACAATGAGATATACAAGTCGCTGTGTCAAAAAACGAACTTTACAACTTTGGTGGGGGGGCGGAAGGATCGGGAGGGGGGAGGTAGGGGGAGTATGGGAAGGGATGGGAAGGAGAAATAAAGAGGAGGCAACAGTGCTTGATAAGAAATGTACTCATTATCTTGCCCATGTAATTGTAACTCTTCTGTATGGTATTCTCACAATAAAAAAACAAAAAACAAAAAACAAAAAAACAAAGACAAGTTGAGTTGCAATCTTTCCACCTTAGTCCCATAATATATTATCTATGGCACACTTAAAGCGTTTTGAAAGTGGTATTTTGAACCAAGATGTTTGGTCTGAGTTGTAGATTGGCCTAGGTATTCCTTACACAGTCCACCTGCGATTTTCATATTCAATTGTGAGTGACGACTTCTAACAGAGTCTTTGCCATTATGTGGAGTGTGAATGAATTTATGTAACTAAAGAAGGCTTTCTCAAGGTAAAATGTCAGGACTATTATCTGTGTCATTAAAGACATAGATGCAGAAAAGAAAATAATGAAAGAATAGGATGCTTAGATAGTACCTTTGAACAAAGGAAGTTATCTGGTAAAATGAAAGATTCATTCAAAGGGAGAAGACACTAGATTGATAATAGTACATTTGACCAAAGATGGACAATAATACAGAGACAAATCACAGACTGATATATAGCACTAATATTTTATAAACAGAACTGAGATTTTAGCTATGATGCCATTGTATTCGGAAGCCAGGGCTAGGGAGAAGTTTCAGAATAGCTGCTTGATGCTGGAAACTGATTTCCATTCCTTGACAAAGCCAGGATTTTGAGTTCACTTTCCTCCAGTGTTATGGTGATTTAGGGACTTGGAATAAACACAAAACTTTGGTTTCCTGTCTGGTACTTTTCGTTGCTCTGACATTCATTTCAAGATCTTAAAAGAAAAACAAAATAATAGGAGTTATAAATTAAATTCTCTCAGAAAACTGGCTTGAAAGGAGCATACAGCTGATAAATATGTCAAGATACAAACATTATTTCTCTGCCTTCAAATAAAGTGAAGACTACAGAATTTCTTTAGTAATTTCTAAAATTAGAATAAATCTGTTTTTTTTGCCATGAGTTTCAGTATTGTAAAGGAGTATTCTACAGAATAAAAATGAAGACATCATAGGAAATAGGGAATATACTTAGGAGAAGTCTAGCAATATTTTATTATATACACATAAATAACTTATATATATATATATAGATAGATATCTCATATACACGAAATATTTGATATAGGAACAATTACCATTATATTATTTTAGACACTTATGGATTCTCTTCTTAACACAAAATACTTGATTTTCAAAATCATTTAAGACCATACTAAACAAATGAATATCCTAATAATGAGCTATTTTCAATGTTTCCAAACTTCTAACAGAGGTCAAATATTTACTCATGATGGAGTTGTACATGCTATTTGCTTTAGTTTAGGATAGAATTGTATCACTATACAGCTACTGCATTTAAACATACTTTATGACTTTAAGTTAGTCAGAAATTCTGGTTGACTAGTAAGATCTTTTGGGCTATGTGGAAAGTAAGAAAGTCATATGTCTTTAGTAGTTAAAAAGTTTGAACAATGGCTATAAATACTAAATTAATGTTCGTTTTCAACATAGTGTCTTGTATGTCTCATTGTTACAACGGGTTGACCTGTATCCTTGTTTCAGCATTTGGTTATTTCTCTTCCCCTCCCCAAATTAGAAAAAATGTATGTACAAGATGCAGGGCACCAGAATCAAATACAGTGACAACAGGAGTTATACAATAGGAGGAAGAACATACAAAAGAAACAACAACAAAAAAAATCACACAGTTTATTTTAAAAAGCAGCAACAAAGAAAAAACCTCTTGTGTCTATATCTTGGGATTCATTTAACTTTACAACTTCAAGTTGGTGGAGGGTGTGCTTGGGGAGATGGGGAAGGAAGGGATAGTAAGAGAAAAACAAAGGGAGGGGTAACAATGCTTGATAGGAAATGTACTCATTACCTTACTCATGTAACTGTAATCCGTTGTACAGTATCTTAACAATAAAAATATTAAAGATAATATTCTACCATTTGAGCCACAACTTCTCTTCTCGCTTTTTGGTTTTTCTATTTTGAAACTTAATTGGTGATAGTTTTCTCCTGAATGTTCTTGGCTAAGATGGTTTTGAACAATGCTCCTAAGACCTCAGATTCCTGAGTAGCTAGGAGCTACTGGGCATTGAGCTTCTTTTTTTTTATTCAGTAGTGGTAGAAAAAGTTGGAAAGATTAAACCACCATCACCAGCTTTAACTGAGTCCCATGCCAGAGTTTCAATAAATGGAAATTATTATCACATAGTATAGAAAGCATTTAAATGAATTGTGTCAGATTAATTATGGAAATTGTGCAGACAAAATTTTCCAGTACTAAGCCTTAAATATATTACAATTGTGAGCTCTTTAGATAGCATAATAATATGTTGTTATCTACTAGATTTTACTAAGTCAGGAAAATAGCCTTAGGTATTTTAATATTTGCGACCACAAAGGAAAAAATACCTTGCTGAAGATACAGCTGTATGTGAAATTTAGTCTAGTCAAAAATTGGATTCCCTGGCCATTTTCATTATTGAAACTATAGTTCATACAGACAATTTGTGTTTAATAATGTTCTGGAATAATGGGAATTATTGTGTTAGAAAACACAATACATAGCTGATAGAGACATGCATTTATGTACTAATGGTGTAAACCAGTTCTTCATTAGAGTTCAATGTACTTGACATTTGCTAAGGCAGATGATGCATGTGAGAAAGTTATCAGTTCTCTATCTGATTAGGCATTTAATCAAACTAGGGACATTTTTCATTCAGAACTGTGAAAACTTTGTAAGAGGTTCTCTTAAGTGTTGGCACTGGTTGGCCATGTATTTCCAGAAACTAGCTCAACACATCTCCTCGAGCTTAGTAGCAGTGCTGCATTTCAGACTGCAGAACAAAAGCCCATACTCTCCTGGGCTGGGGATGATAGCCAAAGAAGACAGATGAGGTATTGGCAGGTGTGTTACTCTCTATTCTGAGTTTTCACTTAGATCCTACGGGTGGAGAACATCTTTCCTGTGGGCCATATAAAGCCTCCAAAATCATTTGATACATGGATCACTCCTTGTGTTTCTCACACACTTCATGCCAGCTTCTTATTGTCTGCCTGTATAGATAATTGTTTATAGTGGCCTAAGGTAAAGTGGAATAGAGCTTATGTACTATTCAATAGAAGAGAAATGTAAACAGATAAAAAACTTTTTTTTTGCCACCATCAGAGAAAAGAAGAGGAAACAGGAGCTATCACAGTAGCCATGCCAGGCAGAGGTTCCTCTTCAGACCTTTGTACTTTTGCTTTAAAAGCTATGTTTAATTGTTAGTCACGAAGCACTGTGGGCAGAACAATTAGTTGTATCTATATTAGATCTAAGCTGTAATTATTTGTTACATTAATCATGACTAGAGTGAGAATTTAATTAGTCACGAACATTAAGTGAATTTTTCTGAAGCAGGGGAAAAAAAGTGTTTTCTGTTTGGTACATCTCATTAAAGAAGAGGTACACTCATGAGCTCCAAGAGATTAACCCACAGATGTTGTTCTCTGTTGACAAGGAAATATGGATCTAGGTTAGCTCACAGCATTTAGGTTTCAGATTCAAATTGCAAATCTGTACAGGTTCTGGCAAAGGAGGACTTCATGCATTCACTGTCACCTGCTAATTTAGATGGGTGATTTGGTGTCAATTTTACCCAGTCCCTATTTGTCCCTTTTATTGTCTTTCCATCTCTGATTTTTATGAAGGCAAAGATGTTACCAGAAAAAAATCCCAGAGAACAGGGAAAGGGATGACCAAAAAGTCCATAGTAGGTTGTTAGTATTTATCTCTGTGATGTATTTTCAAAGGAGCTGAGTGATTGTCATTCATCTAATCTCACAGTTAATGTCCAATGTCTCAAAGCTCTAAAATCTGTACTCTTTTTAAATTATCAAAATAAAGGACTTTGGGGGAGATACACATGGAGGAAACAAAGCATAAATGTGGTGGCTGTGATAGTGCAGGCCACAACATTTGATACCATGACACATTTAATGAGTCACATACGTATAGAGCTGTTATCATCCCAAACAGCTCTACCCTGCTGATACCAGTGAAAACTTTTAGACAAACTCAGCGTTCTTTTGCTCATTACACTGACCTGTCAGAAATGACAACTTGGCCCAGTCTGGTTATTCCATGCTGACAAGGTACCATTCAGGCTTCGCAGCAATAATGTCAGCTTTTAAAGGTGCAATGTACTTAAGGAAGCTCATTTCTATGATTTGGCCAAAAAGAGCCATTTTCCTTGTCAGTGGTGAGGAATGCCTTAGTTTTCTTTAAATTAGGAGTCGTTTTCATGGAGATTGTTCCTGAGAAAACCAGCAGAAGGGAAGGAAGCTATTTTTTGAAAGGTTTAAAATTATTTAGCCTACTGAGCTCTGGTGTGATTACTTGGTATGTTGAAGGTTGTCAGGGATGCTCTGCTCTATCCAAAACGTATCTCAAAACTATCAATAAAAGTACAAATAAAATTTCAGTTTGCTTATGAACAGTATACACTGTCCCTGAAAGCAGGGGACAGTGGGTTAGAAAGTTCTTTCTCTGTAGTTTGAAGTCACAATATTCAGAAACAGTATGACGGGAAACCAAGCTCAGATCCCAGGCTAAATTTATTTGTAGTTTTGTCCAGGAAGGAGCAGTATTATTAAGGCAAGTACAGAACTTGACAATTAATCTGATTTAGATGTTAGAATGACAGAACTAATACATTGAAACAAGGGATTAAAAAAAAGCAGACACAACTTCTATCATTTTTTCATTAATACCATGTTGTAGTGCAGCTCACTTGTAATCCAAATTCTTGGCAGGATTGAAAATATACTTCAGAGTTCAAATCTGAGGTGACTGCAGCCTATTTTTAAAATACTTCAATCACATCTCAACAGAGAGAAAGATTTGTAACTAGAATGGTACATAGATGATAAATAGAAAGTAGATACATATATACACAAACAGATGCTTAGGTTTCAAAAAAAATCTTGAGAATTTCAAAATTTTCACCAGCATGTGGAAATTTAAATACATACTTCTGGCCTCATAGATTTTAGCTTCTTATGTGAAACTCCCTAGGATAGATGGTAATGTCTGAGCCATTCCTGTGAGAGACTAGTAACAACACTGAGAAGGCTCCATTATATATGTATATATATATATATATATATATATATGATTCTAGGGTCAGTGAGCACTTCCTCACAAGTATTTAATGTGAGGTGAAGGAGATGACCTGAGAGATAATGTGATTGTGTATGCTTTCCTTCATTGATTTTATGTTAAGAAACTAAAATCTACTCAAAATATTCCAAATTCAAATACATGAGTCAGTGTGTCCACAAAGCATACATCCTGAGTTTACATTTTCTAGACAGCTGAATGCATATTTAATCTGAGGAATGAGGTACTATGTTTGAGTGGGATTTAGAAAAAGAAAAATCTTAGTAGCCTTAGTAGTCCTACTCAATAATACTCTTGTGCAGTAGACTATAACCAAATCCTAGAGCCACATGGTATTTGATTAGTATTCATGCTCTTATATATGACATAGGCATCTTAGAAACAGAATCAATTACAAAACCTCCATGTCAGATTAGTGACCATCTGGGTAACCAGGAAGATTTACCTGAAGAACATTACAAGGCAGAACTAAATGGAGTAAAGCATGTCTGAGGGGACACTAAACTTTAACTGGAAAATAATATTCAAATTCGGAGAAAAAGACATGTAACTTCAACAAAAGGCATGACAGGAAAAGAACAACACAGTGTTTTGTTGCTGTTGATCACTTTGTTTACATTGCTGAGAATATTGAGTTCATACTCAGTTATTTTTATCACATTGTCAATGTAAACCTGTATTGCTTGTGGCTCAGCACAGTCTCTATTTTCTTAAGGGTTTGATATGTGTATTCAGATTCTATATATTTGCTTTATTACCATGTATTTCAGATGAACATGTTTTATCCAATATTACTGGATGCTGAGTATGTTGTTTGACTTCAATAGGGATGATAAAGCAAAATTTGTGACTGTATTCTCAAGATCCTTGGATCCTGGGCTACCTGGAAAATTCTATGCATCTGAAGAACTGTTTCTACAGTTCAGGAAAATCTGTGAATTCCATAATATAGTCCAAATGCTTTCAGGATTATTATAAAACTCACATGAATAGCTTGTAAGATGGTTAACAATAATGATATTTCTTTTGCTATATTGAAGGATTTATTAACTCTGAGACATTTTCTGGCATTTCTTTCGTATTTCCGTGTGTTGTCTTTCCTGGAGAAGGATTCCTTGGACATCTACAGGCTTTGATCTTCTTGTTCTTCCCTGCCTTATGGGACTTCAGCATGTTTCATGCATATCTCACTGATGTGAAAAAGGAAGTCTCAAAACTTCAAAAGGAGGGCTTGGAGTTTCCAATTACAGTTCATGTCTCTTTTCTGAATCGTATTTAACGTACCCAGCATACTTCCTTGTGCTTTCTCTCATTTGCTCCTCAAGTTTATTTTTATCATAAAGTATATGTATATATTATCCATATTTACAGTTCCCCTCTCATCAAATGAGGCCAAGAAAACTTCCACAAGCATTGCATATCAATTTCTTATAACCCAATACTGTCAAAGACATGGCTGCTGCTCACCTGTCTCATCTACACTTTGGCAGTAATAGTTCACCAATCTGTCTCCCTTGTCTGACTCTTACTAATGCATATGCAGCCAGTGACTCATGGATATACCTTCACTAAGACTGTGTTTATTTATTTTCTTTTTAATAAGAAATATAAGCTTTTTCACCTATTGTTGTTTTTTTTTTTTACCACTTTCTCTTTCCTGAATTTTTTGCCACTTGGTTTTTAGCCGCACTTTTAAAAAAGAAGACATTTCTTTAAAGAAAGAGACATTTGGGAAATAAATAAAAACCCATTTTCAAAAAAAAAAACAAAAAACCAATCAAACAAAAATGGATGCAATATTTCCTGCTGTAGGGACTCCGTTTAGTTTGATCCAGCTTTTGACTATGGAAGATAGTTATAGGACCCTTCTGTTTTGTTCCATTACCTCTGCTTCCATCAACCCAAACCGGTAAGCTGCACAGAATCTTTTCTCCTGTGGAAAGACATTCATCTTGTAGGAGTTAAAAGAGATTCCTGGTCATTATCATCTTCTCTCTACAAGAGAACTCCAACATATGAAATATTAAATAAATATGAATCTTATGCATTTTCTCTTATAGGGTAATACAAAAGGCATTTTCTAATTCCCCCCCAAGGTTCCATATGGCCATACATAGTAAATATTGTTGACCATTCTTAAAAATAAAATGTACAATAAAAACCAAAAAGCAAATTAATTGTTTAGTGCACACAATATGACTTTCTTTATTCAAGGTTTCATTTTATTTTTTTTTCTTTTTGTTTTCTTTCAAAATTTTTAATGGAAGTTTACATTCATCATAATACTATATTTTGATGTAAGTCTTCCATTTCCTTTAAAAGAATCTGTTCAATTAGCTTTTTTTTCCTTTTCTTTTCCCTTATTCTTCCTATTATCCTGTTTTCCTTGTTATCCTCCTTATGCACGTTCCCTCTTTCCTAATTAATTTCCTCATTATGCATTCCATTTTCTTGCTCTCTCCTGTTAACTTGATCACTGTACATCAGAATATACTTTTTCTGCGGTAGTGATTTTTCACATAGAGGCAATTTTGTGAAATATCTGGACAAAAATTTGCTTGTCCTACTAAGGAGAGTACCGCGTGAAGTTGATATGTAAACACTTGGAATGCTGCTCTGTATTCTAAAAGGCACAAGACTTCTATCGTCCATGTGTTTTTTTTTGTTGCTTTGTATGTCCCTCCCCCACGGTATAACCTGTTTTCACTATATTTGATGTTGGTATCATTTGGGGAGGGGAAGGGAAAAATCAAATTATTTAAATAGTGATAGAAGTGGACCCATTAAAACAATGAGATGTACAAGGCGCCATGTCTAAAAACGAACTTTACAATTTAGGCGGGCGGGGGGGGGGGGGGTAGATGGGAGGGAAGAGATGGTAGGGAATAAACCAAGGAGGAGGCAACCATGCTGGATAAGAAATGTACTCATTACCTTGTTCATGTAACTGTAACCCCTCTGTACAGTATTTTCACAATACAAATCTTAATTTTAAAAATACATTTGGAAGAAAAGAAAAAGATATCTGTCAAAAACGTTGGAGTAAGAAAGTGAATACTCCTATTACTGTGCTATGCATAAACTTAGGTACTACATGCAGAAAATGTAAGTGAACCTGACATAAAACTACATACCTATGTGTAAAATATAACTGAACTATAGTTAATATAACATTGTTTCTCATTCTATATTTTGAATCAATTGAGCATAGCAACCTTCTTATTTAAAAAATAATATCTACACATGGAAAAAAACTACACATGAAATAAGATATCCCATTAAAATATCAAACTGATACACCTACACACACACAACATACACACACACACACACACACACACACACACACACGGAATATTTATGCCAGTTCTCCAGATATACCATATATTTGTAAAATTTTGATAAATTATTAGTAAAAATTAATGCTATTTGGTTTTTCAAGTAAATTCTCATCTATTTTCTTGCAAAGAAGACCTCCTTTGAGTATCTTATTTGACTTATGTTAGAAATAATTGCCAGAAAACGTCTACCAGACAAGTTCTCTGCCACTGGGCCACACAAATAGTAGCTACAAGTTTCATCTTGCAATTTTAATTGTTCAGCCAACAATCCTCCTTTACACCCCAGTAGCTGGGATGGCAGGAATGTAATATCATCTCCATCTTGTTTGTTAAGACAGAGTGTTGATAACAATTTTCCTGGCAGGCCTGGAATAATATCTGTATCTCCATAGTAGCTGAGTTTATGGGTGTATCCCACCATGCCTGACCCTTTCAACCTTTTTTTTTAATCTTCCATGGACATAGAGTTATCAGACTTTTTATTAGCACTTGTTGCCAGCAATTTCTAACACCCTTTGCCATGAAACATAATTGTTAATCTATTTTTAATGTTTTGGACATTTCATTTTTATCTACATACAACTGCAAGAAAGCATTCAGATTAATTTTGTATGTGCCATCAAAAATGTTTATAATATCATTAACTTAGTAACACATTTGCTTCACTAACAACGTAATAGTTGATTTTCAATGGTGACTTACAATTTTCTCAGATAGATTTTCTAATATAAATGCACAATTTTATTCCTTCTAGACAGCTTATTCTTTCTTCCTATACAGAACAGTTTTAGCAATATTTAAACTAGTATTTTATTTTGTCAAATTCAACAATTTTTATGTTACTACAATTTCCTTATTTTGTCTATTTATAGAAAATTAACAAAGGAGGAGGCTGCAATGCTTGGTAAGAAATGTACACATTATCCTGCCCATGTAATTGTAACTCCTCTGTACAGTATGTTCACAAATAAAATAAAATTAAATAAACAAAAGAAAATTCTTTGCTTTCTTCTTGATTTCAGTTTTTAAATCTTGACTATATCTGCCCAAATCTCCAACCATATTTCCTGGTTCTGCTTAATCTTGGCTTGGCTTTTATTATCACTGTTATAATTTTGTAACCTGAAATATTTACTTTACTCAGTAAAATTTATTCCCAGGACATGGGTAAGCAACCAGATTCAACATACAATTTTATAAAAATCTAATCAAGTTCTTGGTAGAGACGTACTGTAATGACAGGATGCTTTCATAGAATCCATGAGATCTTGGTGCAATGACCAACAATGAAGAAAGCTATTAAATTCTAAAAAATTAGAAATACTTTATATGTCAAAATAGTCACTTCATTTCAGATGACATTAGAAAGTCTTCTTAGAAGTTTCTAGAAATGACAATCTTTTCTTATAACAGTAAAAGAGATGATGAGAAGGATGAATCTGTCACCTTTTCTCAGTTTTGGGAGATACCATGGGAATAAATGATTCTAGGGTCTAATGTTGCCTTGATCACAGGGAAATTTAATTTGCCACACTGCAGACTAATAATATCAATAGTGAAAAAATTCTAAGTCCTTGATAGGTAGTATTAAGTCTCAAAAACCAGTAATTTATTATGGTAGAAATAATACCTGATATTTTGGAGGGAATACCACAGGAAAACATAGTATGCTCTTTACACATATGACCCAATTGTCAACCTAATTTTACATGATGTTCCATGGCTGTTATCTATATTTTCCTCTGAGAATAGTAAAGAATAAAGGGGTTAAAAGCAGCTTTCTGTGTTTACAAAGCTCACCAATGATGCTACAGGATTTGAGCATCCAGGGACTAGCTCCATCATTTACACATTCAACATTAGTCTGGTCACTTATTCCAGACTTTGTGGGTTTTGGTATAGTACTGTTTGATCTAGCAAAAACACTATCTCCACATTTTCTTCTACTGCGGTTTAAAACTTACTGACCTCAATTGTTCTTCACTCTGGTAAAAGTATAAATAATACCAATCCACTCATCTTTAATTTGCTCATTTGTTTGTTTTCTTACTTTTAAATTCTCTTTTGTTAGTGTAATTGTGCTACATTAACTCTTCCATTTACACCTCTATCCATCCTGTGTGCTATCAGTTATTAATCCAATTTTTTATTACACTCCTTTAGATACCTTCTTCTCTTTGCATTGGTTTAGTTATATACATTGCTTTGTTCTTGCTCTCTCTTCACTATATATATATATTTATATATATATATATCAAGCATTGTTACTCCCTCCTTTATTTTTCCCCTACCATTCCTTCCCTCCCCACCTCCCCAACTTCTCCCTCCCATTCCCCACCCCGAAGATGTAAAGTTCATTTTCTTGTATATCTCATTTTTACACTGGGTCAACCTTTACCCTTATTTCAGCATTTTGTTATTTCCCTTCCCCTCCCCAAATTAGAGAAATGTATATACAAGGATACAGGAAGCAAATACAGTGACAACAACAGGGGTTATAACATAGGCAGAAGAACATACAATGAAACAAAAAAAAATCACATAGTATTTTCAAAACAACAGCAACAAAGTAAAAACCTCTTGTGTCCCTATCTTGGGGTTCATTTTGATTAGCAACATCTTGTATGGTCATATGTACATAGCTTTTGAACTTTTCTGCTTGTCCTAAATATATACTAGTTATTGCAAATAAGGGAAACCATAGGGGCCTATGTTTCTTTGGGCATGTCTTATTTCAATTAATATAATTTTTTCCAAGTCTTTCCATTTCCTAACAAATGGGGCAATGTCACTCTTTCTGATGGAGGCATAGAATTCCAATCTCTCTCCTCTCTCTCTCTCTCTCTCTCTCTCTCTCTCTCTCTCTCTCTCTCTCTCTCTCTCTCTCTCTCTCTCTCTCTCTCTCTCTCTCTCTCTCTCTCTCTCTCTCTCTCTCTCTCTCTCTCTGTATCACATTTTCTGATCCATTCACCTACTGAGGGGTATCTGGGTTGGTTCCATACCACTTCACTTCTATGCTTGGCTTTTCCTAATTTCTTAATTCCTAATTCAGAAGAACTAACCTTTTGAAAGAAAGCAGAGTCTTCTTTATGCGCTGTCAGTCCTGTCCATATTCTCACATTATTTTGCTTCCCGTTGATCTGCCGCTCGCCCCCTCCTTTAACTTTGTTACCCGAAATTTACTCTCATTATCCTCCCTCCTAGGTTCAAAAATCTTTAGGGACTATTTTTGTAGCCCATTCTTAGAAAATTGTGGGGTTTATACACGAAGAAACAATCCTATTTATACATTTGTTATTATTTAGAGGGAAGGTTTTATCCTGAAGCGTGTGGCAGAACCACACACTCTGTGAGGGTTTGATGGCAGAACCACACACTCCGTGAGGGTTTGATGGTGCCCACTAAAGAAGAGAATAAGTAGGGGATACGTTCACAACACACTGAGCCATTTGCACCTGTGTTCATTTAACTAATAACATGGTAACAATATTCTGGTTTTTATATTTTATTTTCTTCCATTAAAGTGTTAGAGTCTGTCTATTCTACTTGGTCTTCTTTATTACTTAATTTTCGTCCACCTTTTGGAGAGATGTGTCCTATTTGTCCCTAGAGCCATCCAGAGCTCTCTTTACAAATGGTACTTTTTCTCTGGGCCTACAACCTTTTACCTGGTTGTACCTTTTACTTAAATGATTTCCCGTGCATCATCAGTAGCTGATCTTTAGATGTCCTCTGTACAACTATAACTCATCTCAATTCTTAAACGAAAAATGCCTAAAGGCACCACTTCATCCTCAAGTGAGTGAAAGGATCTTTAGCTTTGGCTGATTCCATGAAATCATCACAAAGTTTTCTGGATAGGATTGGTCCTTTGCTACTTCTAATACTGTCTCAATGATAAATTCCATTTATTTTCTTATACAATGCTTATATCATATTTTCTGAAGCATGGACGTTAATTATAGAAAAGATGTTCCTTGGTATATCCAATAGAATAAATGATCATAATCTCTATGATATGATGTCTTGGGAGGCTTCTACTCTCTTCTGAATCTATATTTCCCACACATCACCCCCCTCAAATTATTTCTGTCATTGCTGGAAATGTACACTTAAGTTGAACATTTTGTCTTACTGTCATGCTCCAGAAATAGCCATTTACCCTGTATCTCCTCTCTATTTTTTAACCATTTTTCCTCTCTACTTTTTGTCTAAAATCCAATAAATCGGATTTTCATGATTTTTTCTTTTGCTGTTATCAGGAGTTTATTGTGAGTAATGATAATTATGGATGTCAATCAAGGTTACTTATTAAATACTTATCGTGCATCCAGGGCTCTTACTTGCATGTATGTATATGTGTATATACCTTAGCATTCACTAATAAACAGATGCCATTTTAAATGGAAAAAGAGAGATTTTGCTTTTAAATGAGAGGCTCCAAATGACATGATAACAATTGCTATTACTGATAGCTAACCCTAGTTCACACTCCTTTTATAAGTCATGTGCTATATGTGTGGATGTATGTATATACATGTTAAATATATTAAATAACTGTAGTATATATTAACTGTACCTATAGATATATGTGTAGGATATATATATATATGTATATATATATATATATATATATATATATATATATATATATATGAGAATTAAACATGTCACCTGCTGGCAAAACTTCAGTGATGATAGTATTCTGTCATAAGCATTTATGAGGAGGCTTTAGCTCTTTAGAATGAATCCTTTGTAATGACTGATTATTTTTATTTAATAGTGCATGAAGTTCAGAGAACTTCACAGTCCATATGAAACAGTATGATAAAATGTAACATAAGGCCTCTCATCTATCATTTAATATACCCATTCCCAAGGCATTGTGTTGAGTAACTATGTCTAATTTTTTTAAGCAATACTGAACATAGCAGACCTGAATGAGTTGTAATTATGTGTTCCTGGATCCTAAAGCCAGACCAGTACCTAGTATATTAGTACCAAGATTTTTGTTAAATCCTTTTATTTTATTCACAAAAAAGTTAAAGAAGAAAACTATGATGGAAAACCACAGTCTGTTGGTGAGAGTTTACTTATGAATTTGAACTCTATCTCTCCAGAAGATAAAGCTTAACCTTATTCCTTGAATGGCTGGGTACTCTTATTTTTTGCCAGGTCCTGGGCACTATTCATAGCTTTATTATTCAAGGCTAGGATTCTACCATTTGAGCCATGGCTCCACTCCCAAATTTCGGTGCTTATTGGAGGTTAGGGTCTCACAAACTTTTTTGCTCAGGCTAGCTTCAAACCGTGATATTTAAATCTTAACCTCATGAGTGGCGAGGATTATAGGTACTGGGTCACCAGTGCACAAGGGATATTTTTTGCTCAAATAAAACTGTGAAAAGTAATGTCTGTCATACAGATGATGGAAAGTTGAAGACATAAAGTAAAGAAATCACAGCCATCTGAGTTTCTCTGCATAGTAGTGGCTACTGCTTTTGACATGCAAAAGAGTATCATGATATTCTCCTTGAATATAGAACATATAACTTCAAAGGACAAATTAATAGGCCAGTTAGCCAAAAGCAACATCAAACTCTTGGTATTTATCTATCTATCTATCTATCTATCTATCTATCTATCTATCTATCTATCTATCTATCTATCTATCTATCTATCTATCTATCTATAAGTGTACATACCTATCTACTTATATTTTTTTATTTCACTTTTGATATAAAAAAATAAGGAAAGGGCTTTTAGGCATGATAAACACTAAAACTAACTTGGCAAAATTATGCATATCTCCAGTCCCAACTACTCAGGAAGCTGAGCCAGGAGAATCACAATTTCAAATTCAATATAGGAAACATTAAGATCCAGTCTCAAAATTCAAAATTCTTTAAGGCAAATTGGAGCTATAACTCAGTGTTGCACTGTTTACTTAGTATGTACAGTGACCTATATCTCAAGAAATAAATACGTAAAAATAATCAATGATTTCAAGAATCTAAAATAATGTCAAACACAATGTATAACAAGAATCTCCCCCCCCCACAAAAAAAACCTTACTAGATT
Source organism: Dipodomys merriami (assembly GCF_024711535.1). Lineage (NCBI taxonomy): Eukaryota > Metazoa > Chordata > Mammalia > Rodentia > Heteromyidae > Dipodomys > Dipodomys merriami. The sequence continues at coordinate 26,993,866 of NW_027203381.1, read as the reverse complement.
ATTTAGATTACTTCTTGGGTAATCTAAGTGAGGGGGAGGAAGGAGCAAAAATATTAGAATGACTACTGTTTTTCTGTTCATTTTTGTTTTTCTTAATCAAGCTGCCATCATGATTAGGGTATTGTGAGGGCTCTTTTGCTGATTTGCAGGTATAGCACTTGACTTCATTTTTCCTCCAAAGTCCGCAAAATAGGAGAATGAGACTTTAAGATAATTTAACTGTCTTATATCCTATAAACGGCAGTATATCAACAGAGGAAATCTGATGAGAGCCCACATTTTCAATGATGATGAAATTCTGGTTTTCTTTCTTTCAACAAGATATAACCAAATATAGCATTTACTGATGAGGAAAGGAAGGAAGACTTCTGTCTTTACTGAGTCAGTAATATTAACACCTCCTCTATCCTCCCCAAATTAACCTTTCTCCTTCTTTTGCTACTGTGTTCTGTGCCATTTTCCTTGTCTGTTATTCTTCACTGCCAGATTCACTGTTATTATCTCATTTAAATAAAACTAATTTTGAAAAGAAATGTTCTAATTACCTTTTATATAACTGTAACCCCTTTGTACATCACCTTGACAATAAAAATTATGTAAAAATAAATAAGTAAATCTAAGTAGATTCTTGGTCCAGTGGTTTGCATTTAATAGTATATCTACTAATAATCTAGGAGATTAAGCTATTTCTTCAGCCTGCAACAATAACTTATAAGTTACTTAACCTGAACCTCATGATGAATTAAATGTTTTTAAATAAATGTTTTACCCAGTTTATAGGTGAAAACATTGTGGTTTCATAAAATTAACTGATCATATCAATTCATACAGTTACTGAATTAGAGCTAAAATCTAAGCCATTTGAATGAGACTACCATACACATTTTAATATACCACAGAACATCGGCCTTTTATATCTGATTTATGTTCAAGATGTTGGTTTTCCAGGAGATAGTTACTATATGAAACCACATAATAATCCCAGGTAGTCATTGCAAGATTCAGTGGCTGTTCCAGATATTTAGAAATGTAACTAGTAAAGGTATTATAACCATAGCTTTCCCCCTCCTGAGTTACAAATGCAACAAACTGAGTATTATGATGATACTTCATTCCAATAAGGACTGAAATAGGACAATGAAATCATGATACTTAGCACTTATATGGCACAATTCATCCTCTGAGCTCTTTACAAATAGTAATTAATTAGAGGAGGGCACCAGAGAGTTCAACTGATCAGGTGATGTGCAAGTAATAAACCAACTCCTTCAGAATTAAGATCCACGGGAAAGTACCTACTTGAGATGCAGACTGGAATAGGTGTGCTTGTATGCAGCACTGAAGGGGCAGTGAATAGTAGTGAAAGGTGAGAGAATATTTTTACAAAACAAAACTTTCTTAATCAGCTTTGGAAAATAGGCTACTGCCATTTACGTTATAAGAGAATTTCAAAGAGAGCAGGAAATGAAAGCTAGTCAAGTGAAGGGAAAGATCAGATAAGAAAATTAAACTATATGTTGAATTCCACTGTAAGCAAAGAGTCCTTAAGGGTACAAAAGTAATAGCTCAGTTATCAAAGAAAGAAATTGTACTGCTCATTTGTCTTTGTTACCAGGCATTTCTCCTGTTGGGTTTTGTATGCTATTCAGCATGGCACACTTTAAAATTTGTTCTGTATTTTTAGTATTTTCTTTGTCAGTTTCTTTTTCTCTTTCTTTCTTTCTTTCTTTCTTCCTTCCTTCCTTCCTTCCTTCCTTCCTTCCTTCCTTCCTTTCTTTCTTTCTTTCTTTCTTTCTTTCTTTCTTTCTTTCTTTCTTTCTTTCTTTCTTTCTTTCTTTCTTTCTTTCTTCCTTCCTGCCTTCTTTCCTTCTTTCCTTCCTTCCTTCCCTCCTTCCCTCCTTCCTTCCTTCCTTCCTTCCTTCCTTCCTTCCTGTCCTTCTTTCTTTCTTTCCTTCTTTCTTTTTTTTTTTGTTGGTCATGGGGCTTGAACTCTGGGTATAGGCACTGTCCCTATGCTCTTCAGCTCAAGGTGAGTGCTCTACTTCTTAAGTCACAATGCCACCACTTCCAGTTTTCTGGTGGTTTATTGGAGCTCAGAGTCTCACAGACTTTTCTGCCTGGGCTGCTTTGAACTGTGATCCTCAGATCTCAGCCTCCTGAGTAGCTAGGATTACAGGCATGAGCCACTGGAGCCAGGCATCAGTTTCTTTCTTTAGTATTTGTGAATGTGTTTCATGTTAGCTGAATTCTAATTTTCTCCATGACTTTACCAAAGGAAGGTTGCACCTTGACACACTGTCAGGAGTTTACAAAGTAAAGAGATCACAGCTGTCAAGAACCTTAAATGCATCGTTAATATTAAAACATGATCATGTAGCTGGGAAGGTATGGGTATCGGTTTTGAACATGCTACTGTGGTTTCAAATGGATTTTCCTTAAGTTTATTCCAATTTTTATTTTTACGTCCTATTTCTTGTACTAGTCCTAGGCTGGGAACTCAGGGCCAGGTGCAGCATTATCTCTGAGCTTATTTCACTCAAGCCTAGTGCCCTACCACTTGAGCCACAGCTCCCTTTCTGACATTTTTAGTGGCAAATTTGAGAAGTCTCATAGACTTTCTTGCCCAAGCTGGTTTCAAACCCCTGTCTTCAGCTCTCAGCCTCCTGAGTAGCTAAAATTATAAGTATGAACCAATAGAGCTTGATTATGATTTCCTATTACAATAACTAATCATGTCAAAATTAAAAAAATAAGTTGGCTTTTATGAATAAGTATGGACTGATTTCATCAAAGTTTTGGATCTAGAAAGAGTGCCAGGGTAAGTATAGGTAGGTTCAGAAGTAACTTCTGTGTCCTAAACATGAAGGTGAAGAAGAACGTTTTCCCAATAGAAAGCAATACATTGGAAACACAAAAGATAGAGGAGTAAGGAGCCCACAGGGAATTCCCAACAAGGCAGGCCTGCTGATAACCTCCTAGTACTGCCCAGGCTCTGGGTCATGACTTAGAGGAAAGCTTCAATCCTACATAAACATTTGAAAGATAGAGTTGATCATCTCAAAGGTCGTACAATACACACCACATTTTCACCTGCAACATTATCCCTTGCAAGTTGATCCTATATGTTTTTTTTGAGCACAAAAGAAGTAACACATTGTCAATTTAATGACTCCTAACCCAAAGTAACTCAGAAATGGAAATTATACTTGTTTAATGGTTGGAAACCATAAATATTTAAGGTGTATTGGTGGTGTGGCTTTCAAAGAGTAAAGGAAGACTCAGTGAAAGTGAGGGAGAAAGAGGGGGGGAAGAGAGAGAGAGAGAGAGAGAGAGAGAGAGAGAGAGAGAGAGAGAGAGAGAGAGAGAGAGAGAAAGGAAGGGAGAGGGGGAGGGGGAGGGAGGGAGGGAGAGAGAGAGTTTATTGATTACATGACACAGTTTTCTGGTGCACGAAATTGATAAGTTTCAATAGTGTCCCTGTGAGAGGACCTTAACTAGAAATACAGAAAAGCTAACAAACAACACACAACAAACAAACAAGCCAACAAAATCCTTCTTCAGATAGATGGTGTTTCTAAGAGGAGTAGGAAACAATCAGGTGGTAAAAGGAAGGAAAGAAAGAGATTGACAAACAATTCAATCACTTATGATCTCATTAAGTCTTGGAACTTTTGGTTGTTGAAGTCTTTTGCTAAGTTTGGAAACATTAAATATCTACATACTGCTTGGAAGTCGCCAGAAAAAATTTATACTAAGACTTTCTTTCCATTTCCTAACAAATGGGACATAGAAATTCCATTATATATATTGCACATTTTCTTGATCCATTCATCTACTGAGGGGCATCTGGGTTGGTTCCATATCTTAGCTATGGTAAATAATGCTGCGATAAACATACCTGTGCTGGAGCTTTAGTATGGTCTTTGTGGTGATCATTTAGGTAAATTCCCAAAAGTGGGATTTCTGGGTCATAGGGGAGCTCTATGTGTAGTTGTTTGAGGAACCTCCATACTGCTTTCCAAAGTGGTTGAACAAGTTTATACTCCCACTAACAATGCAGTACGCTCCCCTTCTGTCCACATCCCCTCCAGCATCTGTTGTTGTTGGAGTTCTGGATTTTAGCCATTCTAACTGGGGTGAGGGGGAATCTCAATGTTGCTTTGATTTGCATTTCTTTCATGGCTAGGGAGGTTGAGCATTTCTTCATGTGTCTATTGGCCATTCTTATTTTCTCTTCAGAGAAGTTTCTCTTTAAGTCTTTAGCACACTTATTTATTGGGAAGTGATATATACCTATATATCTATATCTGTACAGTAGAATTCTATGCCTCTATCAGAAAGAATGACATTGCCCCTTTTGTTAGGAAATGGAAAGAATTGGAAAGAGTTATATTAAGTGAAGTAAGCCTGGTGCAGAGAAACATAGGCCCCATGATTTCCCTTATTTGCACAAACTAGTATGTGTCTGGGACAGCAGAAAATGTCAAAAACTATGTACATATGACCAGATAAGATTATGTAAAGTGAAATGAACCCCATGATAGGGACACAAGTGTTTTTTTTTCTTCCTTGGTATTGTTTCTAATGTATTTATAATGTATCATGTCATTTCTTTTGTTTCTTTGTATGTTCCTTCCCCAGAGTATAACTCCTGTTTTCACTGTATTTGATGTCGATGCCCTCCATCTTATATATACACTTTTCTAATTTGGGGAGGGGAAGGGAAAAAAACAAAACGTTTACATACGGATACAGGTTGACCCATTGTAACAATGAGATGCACAAGACACTATGTTGAAAAACAAACTGAAATTTAGGCTTGGGCAGAGGGCAGAGGGGAGGGGTGGGGGGCGGGGGAGTGTAGTTTTGGAGGTGGAAGGGAAGGGATGGTAGGGGAAAAACAAAGGAGGAGGTAACAATGCTTGATAGGAAATGTACCTATTACCTATTGCTCTTGTAACTGTAACTCCTCTGTACAGTATTTTTACAATAATAAATGTATTTAAAAAAACAAAGATTTGACCCCATGACATCTAAAAGAAATTTATACTAAGAAAATTCTCTCATATGCTACCTAAAGACCATTCCCAGTAGTACTCCCTTTGTTTCCTACTCACTGTCCATGATAAAATGTTTACTTATCCTCTGTTTAAGATGACAATGGCTCTGTAATCCAGTACTAGCCCATAAGGAATACAAAAGAACAGATGGAGCTGGTGTTTCCCTATAACTTCTGTTTCCTTGAACAAAAACACAGTGTTCCACTCTAAGGACAATTATGGTGCTACCATGAGCTAATGAATATGAGAAATACAAAAGCAAACCATTCTAACACTCACCTGCCAAACTTGTGAAAATAGCCATTTACATTATATATGGCATTAACAAATCCTCTACTGTAAACCCTGTGAATAAGGAAGTTTTAATCCTTTTAAATAATCACAAACTCAGTAGAATTATCATTTAGCATTAAGAGTTAAACTATAAAATTTATTGAAAATTAAACAAGTACTAATAGTTGCCACCTCTGCCTCAATAAATATCTTAGCCTTGGTTACTGGACTTAAGCACAGATACATTTCAAAGTTAGTATCCAAAAAGGGTTATTTTTATGAACCAAACAAGAGTTTGTCATTGGATTCAGAGAAAGGAAGTTTGAACAAATGTGACAAAGTTTTGGAGAGCCTTACTAGTTTTGCTCATGACATATGACCTTCAGGGACTGATCTTTAAACATATGACTTATTCTTTGTTTTCTGTCTCTCCAAACTTTTGTTTGCCTACTTCGTGATTCATATGGTTTAAAACAAAACAGATTATGTAGGTTTGTCCCTAGATATTTTATGAGCCATCTTGATTATTAAGCCAAAGATCGCCACCTCCTTAGACAATAGATCCTTCAATGCATTAGTTACTGGGGCCAGTGTTAGAAAATACTAATGACTGGATGACTTAAACAGTTGCAATTTATCTTCTCATAGTTCTGGAGGCTGAAGATACAGGATCAGGTTGTTATTAAGATTTTTTTTCCTGAAACTTTTCTCCTTGCTTTAAACATAAAGGCTGTCTTCTTGCTGTGTCCTCAAATGATCTTCCCTTTCTGCATAAATCCTTTGTGTCTCTGTTTGTGTCAAATTTTCATTTCTTAAAAGGACACCAGTCAGATTGGATTAGGATCCAATCTAATGGTCTCATTTTAATTTAATTACCTCGTTAAAGGCATTATCTCCAACTACAGTCATATTTTGAAGTAGTAGGGGTTAGAGCTTTAACATGAGAATTTTAGAGGCACACAATTCAACCCATAACTCAATTTACCTATGCCCCCTTCTGGCTATGTGGCACATCTTATAACTGAAATTGGAAGAAATGGAACTTGCAAACAACAAAGAAGGAAAGAAAACAGCTGTCTGTGACATAATCAGTAAGAAAATCAGCAACTTTCTCACTCACACTTTCTTTAATGTAAAATATGCTTGTGTGGTGGCAGGGGTGAAATTAAGTATTAGTTTGTATAGACAAGACTGAAAAGTTCAACTGGTATATTTTAAATGTGCATATTAAGTGCACAACATGTGACCGGCACAGAGAGTGCTATAATGTGAGATATATTTTTATTCATAATAAACGGCAAAGAATGACCATAGGGAAATATTATAAAAACCAGAGAATGAGGTTGAACCAGAAAGATAATTACTAACTCAGAAATCAGCTAAGTACAAAGTTAAGAACAGAATTGGTGAAGGCAAGGGGTAGAAAGAAAACATCTAGTAATAATAAATGTATCATTTTGACAGAGGAGAATTTGTGCAAAGGAAAATGACAAGCACGCCTGGAAAGCCAGGTAGGGATAAGATTGTCAGGGCTGTAGATCTCATGTTAATGTATATCTCTGTTCATTCAGTCTTGTAAGAGTTAAGCTGAACAGTTTTCTGTTAGAATTTTCTGACATCTCTGAGCTGGCCATCTAAGCTCTCCTCCTGAATTAATACAGGGTTTGGGGTGACCTGGAAGGTCAACTCTTAAGATAATTAGTACCAAAGAGCTGCACTCTTGCCATGCTGCCATTTCAGTCTTCTTACAATCTAGCAATTTTTCATGATAAATTGAATCTAATAACATATTTTTGCAGCCAAGATACATGGTGGATCATTGTCTTGTCACTTTGATAAAATGTTTGGTTTTTTTCCCCCTCTGGTCCAGACTTGACGATAGATCAGGTGAAATATCTACAGTTATGTCAAACCAACACTAGTATAGCAATTTCCTAAAACATGGACTTGGAAAAAAATCATTAATTCTTGGAGAAAAATAATCCAAGGTTATTGCCTCTGCGTCATGAATTAAAAATTCATTTTGTTGGAACATTGTATTTTGTGTGGTATTTTTTAAAAAATGTTTAGCTATAGAATGGATCTTCGAAGATGTAGTGAGCTTCAGTCTTTTAAAGATGGACAGCTGAACTTTGAAGAGATGTAAATGAGATGCTACATTGTCTTTGCATGGCTCATAAAATTTATTCTGTTCATGTGTGGTGAAAAGAATCTTCTGGCATTTTAAATCTGAATCCACATTCTGTTAACTGAAGGCCCTCTGTGACTCCTGAGAGGGGTTAGATAATAAAATGTATTGCAACCACATGGATAGATTTTAATTATATCAATAAACTTATTGTGTGACAAGGAGTAAACATATATACTCTTCAGTATACACTTTCTGTGCCAATATGAGTAAATGCAGAATCATCCAGTGATGAGAACATGGAATTAGAATACTATACCAAAAGGACATGCAGTAAGTTCTCAGAAACTTACAAATTGTTAATAAAGTCTTTTGTCACTTCATTTGGGTTATTGAGCTCAAAAATAATTCTAAGTTATTTTATTCAATATTGATTATCAGAATTTTCTGTCTCTAAGGACACTTTAAAATATTTTTAAATAAATACTTTTATTGACAAATAAAACATATATTAAAAACATTGAAGGACTAGGGTCATGGCTCTATTGGGAGCACTTGCCTAGCAAGTGAGATGCCTTGAGTTCAGCTCATAATAGAGCCAAGAAATAAAACTAAGAAAAATATTCAAAAAGTGACTTAATGAAATACCATAAAACAAACCTCAATCTGTTCAATAATTATAATCTTTACAGCCACCTCAGAAGTATGTAGTCCCAACTACAATAGTTGGACTTATTCTCCTTCATGAAGGACTATTGATCTAACACATAAAACAATGCTTTCTTTAAACTTTTATAGATTCATAACCCCAAACATGCTTTAGAAGACACTGAAGGTTATGTTTTCTATATATTTGATTTTTAACAGATTTTGCATTTTCCTATTATCAAATAGATTCTCTAGATTCTCCCTCTATGATTTTAACTTCTTGAGAAAGTTTGACTATTTAACCAGAAGTTGGTTGTAACTTGGTATATTTAATCAAAGTCAACAAGTTCTACAAAATGGCAGCTGGATCCATAAACCAAATCATCGCAAGAGTCAATTCCCTTGGTATGACTGTAGTTTTGCCCGTAGGTGGGGTTGGCAAACTATGGGCCTACGTTGTCTGGTTGTCTCTCTACTTATACATTCAGCAATCATTAATAATTAATGGCTTTGTTGATTCTTTCTATGGTTTTTTGGTGGCTCTAATTTAATTCAGATTTAATTTTAATTATTTGTTTCCATCTACTGGTTTGGGGTTTGGCTCGTTTCTCTTTTTCAAGGAGCTTCAGGTGCCTCAGTAATTGTTGGTTTCAGATCTCTCCAATTTGTTAATGTAGGAACTCAGAGCTATAAACTTGCCTCTTAGTACTGCCTTTGCTGTGTCCCAGAGGAGCTGGTAATTTGTGTGTTCATTTTTGTTAAATATCATTTACATTTGGATTTCCTTTCTAATTCTTCCATGACCCACTGATGGTTCAACAATGTGTTGTTCAGCCTCCATGTGTTACAGGATTTTCTTTGGTGGGTTTTGATGTTGACTTCTAATTTTATTTCCTTGTGGTCTGAGAGAATGCAGGGCATAATTTCAATGTTTCTGAATTTAGACAAATTTTCTTTGTGACCTATTCTGTGGTATATTTTGGAATGGAAAGACTTAGAAAAAAGTGTATAAGTGAAGTAAGCCAGACCCAAAGAAACATTGGTTCCATGGTTTCCCTTATTTGCAATAACTAGTATATGTCTAGACAAGCGGAAAAGGTCAAAAGCTTTGTACATATGACCATATAAGATGATGCTAAGCAAAATGAACCGCAAGATAGCGACACAAGAATTTTTACTTTGTTGCTGTTGTTTTTAATGTACTATGTGATTTTTTCTGTTTCTTTCATATGTTCTTCTCCCTATGTTATAATCCCTGTTGTCCCTGTATTTAATTCTGGGGCCCTGCATCTTGTATATACATTTTTTTACTTTGGGGAGGGGAAGGGAAATAGCAAAAGGCTGAAATAAGGATACAGGATACCCATTGTAAAAGTGAGATGTACAACATACTATATTGAAAACAAACTTACAACTTCAGGTGGAATTTTTGGGGAGGGGGGTTGGGAAGGAGGGGAGGGAAGTGATAGTAATGAAAAAACAAAGGAGAGGGTAAAAATGCTGGACAAGAAAGGTACTCATTGCCTTACTCATTTAACTGTAACCCCTCTGTACAGTATCTTTACAATAAAAATATTAAAAGAATAATTAATGGTTACATTTCATAAATGGGAGTTTAAAAGAGGATCATTTTAATTCTGTTATTTGTTTTTGTTTGCATGTTCTGATAGTTTTAAAGGAGACAAATCCATTCATCTATTAATTGATTAACAAATAGCATAAGTACATGCAAGAAAAGGCTTATAAATAATTATTTGTATTTTACTATGGGTTCATTTTTTAGTGTTTAAGACAATGACTTGGCTCTGAATCATTCTTGGAGGTGACTAATTTTTAAAACACAGTAATGATACAAACATATTGAAGCACAATGTTATTGTGTGTTTGTGTGTATGTATGTGTGTGTTACACAAACGCACCAGTCTGAAGCTTGAACTTGGGCCTAGGTAATATCCATGAGCTTTTTTCCCTCAAGTCTAGTGCTCTACCACTTGAACCACAGCTCCATTTCTCTATTTTTGGTAGTTTATTAGATTAATTGGAGATAAGAGTCTCAAAGACCCAAAGAAACACAGGTCCCATGGTTTCCCTTAACTACAATAAATAGTGTATGTCAATGACAAGCAGAAGAGGTCAAGAGCTATGTGCATATGATGATATAAGCTAATGCTAAGCAAAATGAACCCAAGATAAGGAAAGATTTTATCTTTCTTGCTATTATTGTTAATGTACCTCAAATTTACTAAGTGATATTTTTTGTTTGTTTCTTTGTATTTTCTTCCCCCATGGTACAACCCCTTTTGTCACTGTATTTGATTCTGGTGTCCTGCATCTTATATAAGCATTTCGTTTAAATAAGGATACAGGTGGACCCGTTGCAACAAGAGAAGTACAAGTTGTCATGTTGAAAACGAACTGTACAACTTTGGTGTGGGGTTGGGGAAGGATTGCGGGGAGGGTGGGAAGGTATGGGAAGGGTAAAAAAAGGAGGAGGCTACAATGCTTGATAAGAAATGTACTCACTATTTTGCCCATGTAATTGTAACTCCTCTGTACAGTATTTTCACAATTAAAAAAAAAACATTTTTCTAATTTGGGGAAGAGAAGGAAAAAACCAAAATGCTGAAATAAGGATACAGGATAACTCATTGTAACAATGAGATGTACAAGACACTATGTTGAAAATGAACTTTACAACTTTGCAGGGGGGGGGGAGGAGAGGGAGGAGTCAGGGAGGTGTTGAGGAAAGGGATAGTATGGGAAAAACAAAGAAGGGGGTAACAATGCTAGATAGGAAATGGACTCATTACCTTGCTCACGTAATTACAACCCCTCTGTACAATATCTTTACAAAAAATGTATATTTAAAAAAAGTATAATAGACCTTTCTTTCCAGGCTGGCTTTGAACCTAAATATGCATATTCAGTCTACTGAGTAGGTAGAATTACAGACTGGAACCACTGGTGCCTGACAATTGTTAGTAATTAAATTATTGAGTATCTACTTTTCCATTTCTGGATAGTAAGGATCTTTCTCAAAGATACCTGAGTACTTTGGAAATGGTCATTCTAAGTTATAATGACTAAGTTGCTTGTTAATATCATAGAGTACAAAGGGCTCATGCATATTTGTAGGCCAAGACTGATGGAGTTTTAATAAGACCACCATCTATACATTAAAGAAACTCACCACAAAGTCAGTGAAAATATGTTATTAGAGGTATCATTTATATATGTACACATATATACAATCAAATACACAGCTAATGAGGCCATATTACTACTTCCAATGAAAATTTCAGTCAAGTGATGTCTTATCTAAAAGTTTAAAACACTCATTTCTATCTTGTTCTAAGACAGAGGGATTATAGAATGAAATTCATTGTAGCTATTCTCTGCTTTATGACAAATCATAAACACAACACACTGAATCATAATATTGGCACCAATAATATTATGGATATTAAAAATAGTTTTGTCCACACACTGCATGTATTTTTCATTGTATTTTCATAGTTTTCCAATGGCTGATTTTTAATCTATGTTCTTACTAGATAAGAACTGATTCTATAATTACTTTGTTCTTCAAATAAGTATACATATGCTTTTGCTTACCATTTAAGTTTATGCCAATGGTTAACTACATATTTTGATTGTCTAAGGCTGATAATCTTATAGATTCCTAAAAATATCCAATATATAAATATTCCCTTTTTCCTAAAAGCTCTCCTTGAGACTCAATTTTGCTGGGTATAATTCTCTTTGGTTGCATTTCCTTTTTTCAGGATGTTTACCTTTGCATGTCCTATTGTACAAAATTATTATGAACATCAAATGTTAACAATTTGATTTTCTATGAATATAATACTTTATTTCTAGATACTTAAAACTCTATTGCTTTGTCTTTGTTTTTAAAATTTCAGTGTAATTTGACCAAAATATGTTACAGTGTTTGTTGGATATGATTATGTACACATGTACATGTTGGTTATTATACATATATGTAGGTACATATGTAAGTATATATATCCTATTATCTGTTTACTCAGTAGTATAACAGCTATCACTTTCTCACTTAATAAATTATTGGTATTAAGCTAGTGGCTGACATAGAATTACATAACCACCCCTTCTAAGATCTATATATCACATGCAATGATGCTTCAAATCTCCCTTATGATGTATACCACATGGCCGGCAAAGACTGTCTTTTTTCATTCAGCACAATGTTTTGTGATATTTCCAATGCCTAGGCATTTTTCTCTCCCTACGGATCTCTCCCTTGTGCCCCTCTCCCCATTTGTGTGTGTGTAGATTTCTTTTTTTTTGGGAGGGGGTCCGGTCATGGGGCCTGAAGTCTGGGCCTGGATTCTGTCCCTCAGTTCTTCAGTTCAAGGCTAGCGCTCTACCACTTGAGCCACAGCACAACTTCCGGCCTTTTTCTTTTGCTTATGTGGTGCTGAGGACTGGAACCCAGGGCCTCATGCATGCAAGGCAAGCACTCTACCACTGAGCCACCTTCCCAGCCCGAAAGATTTCTTGTGTGTATGTGCTTTAACAATTAATAATGTCATCTGTGAAAAAAGACAATGTTATGTCTTTTCACTTACCATGCCTTTAGCATCTTTAATCTTACCTTAATGTATTGTCTATGGTTTTCTATATGGCATTACATAAAAACTGCAAAGAATCATCATTATGAGAATCATCATTCTGAGAAAATTTTTAGTCATTTATCATTAAGTATAATGTTATACATTGTTTTTGTTTGGATGCCCTTTGTAAAATATAGCAAACTGTTCTGTTCTTGCTTGGCTGGGAGCTTTTAATCATGATTTGCTCCTGAATTTCTAAAGTGTTTTCAGTTTACATCACTAAAAATTCTTCTTTGGCAATTTTATATGGCTAATTACTTCTGATATTTTTCTTTCTTGATAAAAAAATATACACTAGAGCTGGGTGTTTGTGTCTCAAACCTGCAATACTAGCTGCTCAGGAAGCTGAGATCTGAGGATCTGCATTCAAAGCCCACCCCTGTAAGAAATTCATGATAGATTCTTATTTCTAAGTAAATGCCAAAATTCCAGAAGTGGAGCTGTGGTTCAAGAGGCAGAGTACTAGCTTTGAGCAAAACAGTTCAAGGACAGTGCCCAGGCCTTGAATTCATGCCCCAGGAATTGCATACAAAGAAAAAAGGCTACTGTTTTAGAGCACGTTTAAATTCAAAACAAAATTGAGAAAAAAAAAAAAAAAAGAAATACAGAAAATCCCTAAATAGCTGAGCGCCGGTGGCTCACGCCTGTAATCCTACCTACTCAGGAGGCTGAGATCTGAGGATCGCTGTTCAAAGCCAGCCCCGGCAGGATATTCCAGTGAGACTCTTATCTCCAATAAATCACTAGAAAACCGGAAGTGGCGCTGTGGCTCAAGCGGTAGAGCACTCGCCTTGAGCTGAAGAGCGCAGGGACAGTGCCCAAGCCCAGAGTTCAAGCCCACGACCGACAAAAAAAAAAGAAAAAAAGTAAAAGAAAATCCCTAAATAAGCATATGTCCCACACATGTACAACATCCTCTACTATTAAAATACCCCACTAGGGTAGTTCATTTGTTAAAACTCATGAATCCACACTCTCATATGTAACTGAACCTACTGATACTTCACATACATATTCAGTATCACATTCCTGAGATAAAACTCAAATTATTGAGGTATATTATTTCATATATTGCTGGTACAATTTATGAATATTTTGTTCAGAACTTTTCTATCTATATTCATGAGGGATATTGATTTATATTCTCATCTTTTACAATTTCTTTGTTTGGTTTTGTTATTAAAGCAACACTAACTATATGAAATGAGTTGGGACAAATTCCATCTGTTTTCAGAGGAAATTGTATAGAATTGGTGTTATTTTTCTCTGCATTTTTCAGTAATTTCCACTAGAGAGATAAAATGAGGTGTACATTTTCTTTGTACACAATTTTAGAACTATGAAACCATTTTAGGTTATATTTTTATACTATCAATGTTCATTGGTGATTGTTTTTAATTTGGTGCTTTTGATTAGACTGATTCATTTTATATGAAAGATAAATTAGAAACATAGAGAGTTTCTCATATACTTCCCATTTTCCTTATTTACAGTTATTTAATGCTACTTCCTCTTCCACTGATAATACTAGTAATTTCTACCTTTAACTTTTTCTTGTTGTTAACCTTGGCAGAGTTCTTATCAATTTTACTTTTTATAAGCAGATGTTTTTGTCCTTAAATTTCTCTCTTGCTATTCCACTTTAGGTATATTAAATTCTGACCTTTTAAATTTCCTTTACTAATCTTCTATTTGTTTTATTTTCCATATCTTTTTTCTAATTTCTTTTGAAAGAATATTATACTTGCTAATTTTTTCTATTTTCTTTATTCTCTAATATGAGAGTGATATTTTAAAGCCATTACTATAGGTAATTAAAATAAATAATTTCTTTTCATTTCAAATATTCTCAAAGTATTACTTTTTGGTTGTAATTTTTTTCTTTTTTGTAGTACTTAGGTTTGAATTCAGAGCTCTGTGTTTGATTTGCTTGCTTGCCGGGCTAGTTCTCTGCCACCTCCAGTTCTGATTTTTGCTAATTATTTGGGACACAAGGGTCTCACAGATATTTTTGCCTGGACTGGTATCAAACACTGATCCTCCAGATCTCAGCTTCCTGAGTAGACAGTGCCCAGCATTTTTCAAGTACTGTTGAGATACCTTTTCTAACTAATGGATTATTTTAAAGGGTAATTAGCTAGGTTTTATGATTAATTTCAGGGTTTTTAATTGTCTTTCTCTTACTGACTTCAAGTTTGAATCCATATTGGCCAGAGAACATACTTATTGTGATTTTAATTATTTTCAATATGTCACAGTGGGTTTCAAGATAAAAGATGCATTTTGTTTTGATATTTTATGTATACTTGAAATAAATATATCCTCTGGTATTTATGTCTTAAAGTTTTGAAAATACCAGTTGGATTGACTTGGTAATGTTGAATATTATCATTACATTTTATGCCTCATATTTCTTTGTGTTTATCGTTTCTAAATAAAGAGTGTTGATGTACTTATAATCAATTGCTGGTCTAGTTTATTTTTCAGGTCCAGATACATTACTTTAAATACTTTGAAGCTTTGTTGTTAGGACCATAAAGATTTTAGGGCTGTTATTGTTGATGTATTCATCACCGGTAATATTCTGTGTTCTGTGTTTTATATTTTTGACACTAGTGTAGCTATTTCTATTTTCTATCATTTTATCCTTCAGGGACTCAGATTGCATAAATATTAAGCTTTTTTATTTCATTGATTTCAAGTTAATTAGCATAGACTTGCATTAATTCTCAATATTTCTCTTATCATTTTTTTCAGAATGGACAACTGATATTCTTTAACTGTATTGGTTATTTAATTAACTGTTTCCATAATATTCCGAGAACAGTCTGTCTCTTAAAAAAAAGATAGGGACACAAGTGTTTTTTTCTTTCTTGCTATTGTTTCTAAGGTATTTATAAGGTACCATGTGAATTTTTTGTTGCTTTGTATGTTCCTCCCCCATGGTATAACCCCTGTTTTCACTGTATTTGATGTTGGTATAATGTGGGGAGGGAAAGGGAAAAAAAACAAAATGTTTAAATGGGGATACAGGTTGACCAATTGTAACAATGAGATGTGCAAGACACTATGTTGAAAAATGAACTTTTCCTCTCTGTTCTATTCTAATTCGCTCTCTGTTCCTCTCTGTTCTCGCTCTGTTCTTTAGCTCTCTCTCTCTCTCTCTCTCTCTCTGTTCTTTTCTTGCTCTCTCTGATCTCTCTGCTCTTTTCTAGCTCTTTTCGCTCTCTTTCCTCTCTCTCTTTCCTCTCTCTTTCCCAGCTCTCTCTCTTTTGCCAGCCACGTGGAGTGCCAACCTTACCTGGTCCCAGCAAGTCTACTGAATAAACCTACCCCTTACCTGAATACCACGTGAGTGCTGCTCTTCTTACTCAGCTATCTCTTTTAAAAACCTAACATTTAAAAAAAACCAAAAAAGAAAAAAGAAAAATGAACTTTACAATTTATGTGGGGTTGGGTAAGGGGTAGAGGGTGGGAGGGGAAGTATAGTTATGGAGGTGGGAGGGAAGAGATGGTAGGAGAAAATCAAAGGAGGAGGCAACAATGCATGATAAGAAATGTACTTATTACCTTGCTCAAATAACTGTAACCCCTCTGTACAGTATTTTCACAATTAAAAATTATCAAAAATATTATTTCTAATGCTAAAATTCTTTGTCATTTTTGTCCTTCAGAGCATTTATCTTTCCATTCATTGCAAATTATACCTCTTTACTTTTGTATTGTGATTTATAACAATGAGTTGAACGACTTTTATTAGTCTGTGTAGCATCTTACATCTAATATCTCCTGACTACTGACTTCAACATTGACTGTTACATTTTGTTGAATGGCAAATATTTTGGGATTGTAATTTTATCATTCTTAATAGTTGTTGATTTTCTTTAAATTCTGAAAAGTAAGTTGTTCAATTCCTTAGAGAAAGTAATATGACATTAGATATATCCTGCAAAGTCCTGCTCTTCTTGTGTGAAGTTTACTTCTGATGGATACCAGTTTAAAACAAAGCTACTTTGTGTCAAGTCTGTTTCACACTCAGTCATCATTTCAGAGTCTGGAATATTTTTCAGCCTATAGCTTAATGCTACAGCCCTGGGACATGTTTGACAAAAATCTGTGTGTACTAGCCAATGGTCCTAGGTCATCAAACAACACTTTAGGGGATTGCTGTAATAAAATCCCTATTTTCTGTAAACTCACATACCTTCTGATCACTACAGTCATCCTTCACAGTTCATTGACCAGGGATATATTGCTACAGCTTCCCTTCTGGCCTAGCACTACCTGATAGAACAAGTGATGGAAGAAAACTAAAAGCAATTGGGTTTGATCTCACTTCTTGGGCAACAGATGCTTAAATTACAGAGAAGGCATAGATTCCTTGGAATATAGGGTACTTGCTATAGGGCCATGACTATGACCAATAACCAAGCATGACCCATTGCAATTGTTTTGGGACCATAGCCCATAAAATTCTGATATTAGAACCAAGTTGTAGAACTAGGATATATAAAACTAGAGACATAAATCACAGTGCATTGTTTTCATAGACTGCTTTGTTGAAAGGCAACTTCCTTGTGCAACTACTTAAACATGATGATAATAAAGCTTTTCTTTAAGTAGAAAAGAAAGACATCAATGATAGGAGCATTTCTTCATTCTCTCTATTACTTAGGAGTAATCTGTGATGCTATTCAGACCACAATGACATACATAATTTTTTGTGCTTGTACCCAATGACTTGTTATGGGCTTGAGATTATTTATTTGAATTATTGTTTTATTTTTCTAAGTATCTTTAAGAAGTTGTGCAAAAGAGTTGCCATTTAACACAGTAGTTTTTTAATACAATGCATCTTGATCAATGTCACACTTTTCAACTTTGTTATCCATCCTTCCAACCCACCTTCCCTCATTCTACTTAATTTTGTAAGATATACATTGAATTTGAGACTGAATTTCTATCCCTCTGAGGCTGTTTCAAAGGATACAGTCCAGTTGCCATTGTAGATTTTTATTTTCTTGTTTCACATGCTACTACTTCTAAAGGTCTTGCATAGGTACACCATTTAGTCCGTTCAGGCTTGTTAGTTGCAGTTAGTAACAGACCAGGTCTTCATTTTTTATTTTATTTTTTTCCTCTTCTGTCTCTTCTCTTAGTTTTAAGTTATTGTGCTTTACTTTACTCATTTACAGTCCTTTCTAGTTTATACCTTGTATATGAAATCATGCTTTCATTCATTCCAAATTATTTACTTTTTCAAATAATTTCTGAGAGTTTTGGTTTTTTGGTATTTTTATGTCCTCACTTTTATTAATAGCCTTTACCTTATTTTGAAATAATAGGAAATCATTTATGTCTGTTTTAGATGTGTATTTCAATAGGATTTTTCCTATTTTTGGATGTTATTCTCATCTTTATTAATATATACATTAAAAAATCTATAAAAGTACATTTCATGGGTGTATGGGTATAAAACACATATGCAACCTATACTTGGTTTTGACTTTGCTTTACTATTCTTTCTGAAAAAAAGTTTTTTTTCTTGAACTTTTTGAGCGAGTTTGGACTGAAATCAGGAATGTTTTCTCATTTCACAATGCTCCTCAGTCTATTACCTTTATGTGATGCTAAAGAATATAGAGGACCACCCTAGCAACAGGGATCCTGTATAAATACTCTATTTCAGCTAAGTGAGCTGCAAGAAGTTCAGAGTGACTCTGAGGAAAATCCAAAGGTAGGAGGTGAGAAGGATATCTCAATAACATAAGATAAAAATGTGAAACTTAAAAAAACAACAACTGTGGACTATAATGAAAATAGTGCTAGAAGGAAGTTTTTGCATTAAACCTGTATATTTGAAAATAAGTAAGATCTAAAGGCATTAACACAAGATAATCTAGAATAAGGAGATTAATTTAAGCAGAAGAGTAGAAGAAAATAGTAATAAATAGGAGAAAAATCAATGATATTGAAAAATGAAAACAACTTGGTGGAAGGGGGAGTTGGAGAGGTGGGGAGGGAAGGGATGGTAGGGGGAAAAACAAAGGAGGAGGCAACAATGCTCGATAGGAAGTGTACTCATTACCTTATTCATGTAACAAACCCCTCAGCACACTATTTTTATAATAAAAACATAAAAAATGAAAACATTAGTTCATTTAAAAGACCAATGATATTAATAAACCTCTATCTTGACTAATGATGAAGAAATTATGCAATTTTAAATTTAACAATATCTAGAAGAAAGAGAAGTTACCATTACTACTCTCCTAATTGTTAAAAGGATAATAAAGGGATGCTATTAACACACACACACACATACACACACACACACATACACACACAACCTTGATCCATTCAGCTACTGAGGGGTATCGGGGTTGGTTCCATATCTTAGCTATGGTAAATAATGCTGCAATAAATATAGTCGTGCTGGTAGCCTTAGCGTGGTCTTGTTTGTGAACATTTGGGTAAATGCCCAAAAGTGGGATTGCTGGCTCATAGGGGAGCTCTATGTGGAGTCTTTTGAGGAACCTCCATACTGCTTTCCAAAGTGCTTGAACAAATTTACACTCCCACCAACAATGCAGTAGGGTTCCCTTCTGTCCACTTCCCCTCCAGCATCTGTTGTTATTAGAGTTCTTGATTATAGCCTTTCTAATTGGGGTAAGGGTGAATCTCAATGTTGTTTTGACTTGTATTTCTTTTATGACTAGAGAGGTTGAGCATTTCTTCATGTGTCTATTGGCCATTCTTATGTCCTCTTCAGAGAAGTTTCTCTTTAAGTCTTCAGCATGTCACATGTGCACGTGCGCGCGCGTACACACACACACACACACACACACACACACACACACACACACACACACACACACACACACACACACACACACACACACACACACACACACACACACACACACTGGAATTCTATGCCTCCATCAGAATGAATGACTTCACCCTATTTGTTAGGAAATGGGAAAACTTTGAAAAAAATATATTAAGTGAAGTAAGCCAGGCCAAAGAAACATAGGTCCCATGGTTTCCCTTACATGCAATAACTAGTATATGTCTTGGACAAGCAGAAAAGTTCAAAAGCTGTATACATATGGCCATATAAGATGATGTTAAATGAAATGAACCCCAAGATAGGGACACAGATATCTTTTTTGTTGCTATTGTTTTTAACATATTTATAATGTACTGTGATTTTTTTTTTGTTTCTCTGTATGTTCCTCCCCCACGGTATAACCCCTGTTTTCACTGTGTTTGATGTCAGTGCCCTGCATCTGGTATATACACTTCTCTAATTTGGGGAGGGGAAGGGAGAAAAAAAAACAAAATGCTTAAATAAGGATACAGGTTGACCCATTGTAATAATGATACACACAAAACACTATGTTGATAAAGAACTTTACAACTCTGGCTGGTGGGGGGAGTGTAGTTGTGAAGGTGGGAGGGAAGGCATGGTAGAGGGCATACAAAGAAGGAGGCAACCTTGTTCAATATACACATTACCTTGCTCATGTGAATGTAACCCCCTGTACAGCATTGTGACAATAAAAATGTACACAAAAATTTAATAATTTGCAAAATTTAATAATTTGCATGGAATGAATCAGTTTCCTATAAGACACGCTATCAAAATGGATGAAGAGAGATATAGATTATTTAAATATTCCTATATTTGTTAAATAATATTATTTCTTTATATATGTTCCATTTTTGAAATTTATTTATCATTTTATTTTCTCTTTTTCCTTTTCTTTTCTTACTATTCCTGGTCTTTCCTTTCCTCTTCTTTTGTTTTCTGTTTTGGAAGCAAGTATATATCAATGGTTATTTCATTTATATGCTTTTAAATGATTTTAATTCCTGAAATTACTATTATTTTATTGATTTGTAATTCACTAATTTGAATTGGCAATATATTTTATTATTTATTCTGCATCTATACAAAACATATCTTGTATTGTCAGAAACCTAGGCATATAAGGAAAAGAGTATCCTGGAAAATACTCCAGATTGCTTAGGTGACAGGAAATGAGTCCCTGGTTACCACCAAAGATCTTGATAAAATCAAGTGAAGTAGTATGTAGAGGATCGTTGGCTGGATTACGGCAGTGAAATAAGACTGCTAGTTAAAATAATCAAATATCCAAGGAAAGAAAAATTCACAGACTGCAATCAATTAAAAAAATTCATGAAGGCATGCATTGGCAGCCCACACCTGAAATCCTAGCTACTCAAGAGACTGACATCTGAGGTTAGTGGTTCAAAGTCAGCCTGGGCAGGAAAGTCTGTAAGACTCTTGTCTCCAATTAAACACCAAAAAGCTAGAAGTGGAGATGTGGCTAAAGTGGTAGAGTGCTAACTTTGCTCACCAAAGCTCAGAGACAGAACTTAGGCCTTTATTTTAAATGCCAGGACCTGCACACAGACTCTCTCTCTCTCTCTCTCTCTCTCTCTCTCTCACACACACACACACACACACACATGCATAATCATTAAATTAAATGTAAAATAGAGGTAAAATGATAGACATATTGTGGTTATATGGACTTTTGTATACATTTTGGCCAAGTCTTGGTAGAGAATTGTTCATAGTAGTAGCTGAATGACTTGGCTATTCAACATTTACAGATACTTCTGAACTAAGAAGTGGGAGACATATAAATAAATCCACCACAATTTGTAAATGTAGTAGATTTAAGTATTAAAGTAAATTTAACACATCTCTCTATATAAATAGAATATATATATATAAATATATATATATATATATATATATAGTTGTAGCGCAGAATACTATAGAGATCAATTGTTAGCCTCGTGGTTTTGTCACAAAAGAATTATAAACAAGTATCACTATCTTTGGAAAATATTAAAATTTAAAAATTGAAGATTAAGTCCAGGCATGGTGGCACACAATAATTCCTGTTATTCAGGAAGCAGCAATTGGGAGGATTGCAGTTTAGGGTTTGCCAGGGCAAATAAGCAAGCAACACCTCATCTTAACTATAAGTCTGGCATACTGTTACAGGTTTGACATTTAAACTATGCAGAAGACTTAAGAAAGAGAAACATAGTCTAAGGATGTCTCTCAGCAAAAAAAAAAAAAAATGGAATACATTGTCTGAAAAATAGCTGAAGCTCAAAAGAAGCTAGAGGCATGGCTCAAGTGGTAGAGTTCTTTCCTAACAAGGATAAGTACCTGAATTGAAAACTCATAGGGCTGCTCCAAACAAAAAAAGGGGGTAGTTCCTATTAAGTGTACTTCCACAGTCTTATGAAGTCAAAGAAAGGTAAGTTGAATCATTGCATATAAGTTACCAGCTGTACATCTGACTTTTGACTTAACAAATCAGTTCTTCCTGTCCTGTTGTAAATAAAACTAGTCCTTCAACATAAACAAAGAAATGCCCCCAACCTTTGCACAACTTTTTTCCTAGGACTTCTTTCCCACGTTTCTCTTTAATTATCTTTGCAAAATTTGCAACATATTTTAATTACGTTCTTGCTAATATCTCCTCACCCATGATTATATTTGCCAGTATTAATGTCTTTGAAGCTCACAGCACTGTTTTTTAGCTCTCTGTTGACATGGTCTCCAAACTTTCTTTTCCTGTCTCCATAAAGGAAGAAGCTCTGAGAGATACAGTTTAGCATGGTCATAGTCAGGTAAATTCAAACCTTTTTATGTTGATTTCAATTGAGTACATGAATACTTTTTATCCACAACAGGAAGTAGGAGCACGTAATCAATAGGGAGTATAGAAGAATACTTGCTCATTATTGACATTTGTAATCTCATATTCTTCCTTGTATTATTTATGATAGTTTTGATCATGACCCTTGCGCATTCTTCATGCTTCCAAGCATGGAGTTCTTTCTCTTCAGAGAGAATAGAATCAAGAAAAGCTATGGGTGGGCAAGGAATGCAAGTTAAAGGCAGGTGGCTGGCTGAAAACAGGAAGATTTAGGATACCTGGCGGAAGACAAGTGGCCACAGTATAGAGACAAATTAATACTTTGGGATTAAACTGTCTGTGAAGGATGGAAATATGTCAGACTAAAAATAGGCACAAAGTAATTCAGAAGCTAATCAGGCTCTGTCACAGATAAAATTAATAAGTGAAAAAAGTTTTAACAAGACATTAGCCTTCTGAACAGCCAAGAAGGCTTGAGGAGGGAGACAGCTATTGTGGCTACTGAATTGACATCACTGTTATTAAGTTGGTAATGATTAACAGGTTATGGACCCAGGGGAACAAGGTGAGCCTTCATAGGACAGCACTATGTCAGTTGGGCTCAAATTGGATAGTGAAGGTGAACTGTCTGTAAGGAGGGACATCGGTCCCAAGGACATGAAAATGGGACTGGGCCAGCATAGGCAGGAATAAGAGTTATACCAGGAAAAAAAATTACAAGGGATATAAAATCAAAGCGACACATAGACTTTTGTCACACCTGTTAGTTCTATATCTACTCAGTTCATATTTTGGGAATATTAGGCCAATGTTTCTTTTGGGTCAATCTCATTCAGATTTTATGATAAGAAGTGAATTGAATCTATGAAGCAGAAAACCAAAGCACTTCATAATTGCTCCACTCAGGTAACTATGGGGATATATCATTCCATTTATTATCAGAACAAATTGATGAAATGCCCCCTTGAATGTAGGATGTAGTGGTAGGTGCTACAAAAAATGGAAAGGAGACTTGAGGCCTTGCTTTACGCTGGAGTTTACAGTGCAGTGGAAAAGGCGATACCACTGCACGTGGATAGAATTTTATTCTGGAATATGATTAAATTTTAATAGATTAGTGTAGGGAAGTTTCCCTAAGATGATGCCTATAAAGTATGTAGGGGAAGGAATATTTGTAATTATTGAGGAAAAGGAAGCAATAGTGCCCACGTGTGAAAATTAAATGGATGTGTAAAAATCTGAGAGTTTAGAGAATTTTTGCTGGTTAATAAACCATATTTGCATTTTATCTAACACCATTTTGTGCTTGGTAAAGTTGGATCTACAACACGAGGCATAAAATGATGTATTGTTTTATCTTAATGTTTATGGATGAAAGGTGTAGACTGTTGTTTAAAACTAATTTAACTTACAAAGAATTCTTGGAGAACACAAGATCCAGAATTGGAGAATATTCACATCTAGCATAGTCAGCACTTTAGTTCTGGACCTTTGAGAATTTTTCTCAGCATTGCACCAATTTGTATGTGTACTTGGTATCCCCTTATGCTTTCAGTGTCATTTCCCCAAGTATAAACAATGCTAAAACCATCCCATCTTCTCAGAGTCATTTAGAAACCTTTGATAAGCCAGGTGCTGGTGGCTCATACCTGTAATCCTTGCTATTCAGAAGGCTGTGATTTGAGGTTTTAATTTGAAGCCAGCTTGGGCAAGAAAGTCCTTAAGGCTCTTTTCTCCAATTAACCAAAAAACGCTGAAAGTGGATCTGTGGCTCAAGTGGTAGAATGCTAGGCTTGAGCACAAAAATCCAGGTATAGTGCCCAGACCCCAAATTATAGAGAATAAGTTGCTCAGTTACCCATTTTTTAACACAATGAATAGCAAAGAGATAGTATATTTATGAGTACGCAAATGAGAGTTCTAACCCCAGGGCTGGGGTGCAATCACATTTCAAAGAACAGAAGAAGAGGGAAGATTCCTGAATTCCAATGGGTTTCTGATGGGGAAAAGGAAGAGATATGGTAAAAACTGAGAGACAATAATGGAAGTCCAACAATGGTTAAGCTGAAGTCATTATACAATAAGTAGCTACATTTTGATATTTTAATATATGTATACTTTGTGTAATTAATGAGTTAGGGTATTTAACATAGTGGCCCCATCAAATATTTATTATTACTTTATGGTTACAATTGAAAGAATAAATTATTATTCACTACATTCACCCTATTATACAATAGAACGCTAATCCTATATTTCCCATCTTTGCAACATCATAAATCTGATCATCACCTCTCTATCATTTCTACCCTCTTCCCATTTGCAGCTACTAATGACCACCATCCACTGTTCCTCTATAGTATTGACATTTTTTAGCTCATACTAACATGAATGGCATTATGTTCTGTCTGCCTTTTCATATCTGCTTTATATTATTTAATATATTTTACCCCGTACCTTTTTTACAATGATTATAAAATGAAATAAAATTTCTAAGCCAGGAATCAGGGTTCACGTTTGAAATCCTAGCTATATTTATTTATTTATTTATTTTATTTATTTATTTTATTTTTTTTTTGTCGGTCGTGGGGCTTGAACTCTGGGCCTGGGTGCTATCCCTCAGCTCTTCAGCTCAAGGCGAGCGCTCTACCACTTGAGCTACAGCACCACTTCTGGTTTTCTGGTGGTTTATTGGAGATAGGAGTCTCATGGTCTCTCCTGCCCGGGCTGGCTTTGAACTGCAATCCTCAGATCTCAGCTTCCTAGTAGCTAGGATTACAGGCGTGAGCCACCAGCGCCCGGCCTAGCTATATTTAGAAAGCTGAAACTCAAAAAAATCACACGTTGAAAACAGGCCAGGCAGACAAGTCTGACACTCTATCTCCAGGATAAACAGGAAAAGCCTAGATGTAGCTACAACCCAAGTGGTACAGCACCAGCTGTGCAAGTAAGCCAAAGAAGTACAAGGGTTCAAGTTCAAACACGGGTACCACTACAAAGAAAATAGAAATGAAGCTTTTACTTTAATTTCTTTCTTTTCAATTATTTAATTTTATCACAAAGGTGATATACAGAAAAGTGACAGTTACGTAAGTCAAGTCATTCCTTCCTTTGCTTTCTCTCTGAAGTTTTCCTTTCCATCTCAATCACAAGATGTATTGTTCATTTTTAATGGTGTCCAATGAGTATTATTGCAGCATTTGTTCACCCTTGTCCCTGCATTTCTATGCCTTCCTTTTTACTTTCAGAGACATATAACCTAAAACACTAAATAAAAAGAAAGAAAACAAGCACAGCAAAAAAGAAAAATCCTCGTTTCCATTTTCTGAAATTCATTTCAATAAATAATATTTTTCATCATCTGATGCACATAGACATTGTGCTTTTCTGTTCCTCTCCTAAGAGTATCCCCTTTGGTTTCACTACTTGTGAATGCCTAGAGATCTGTACAATTTATTATTTTAGATCTAGTTTCTGCATAAGAAAGAAAACATGCACCATTTGTCTCTCGGAGCTTGGCTTACCTCACTTAACATGACTTGTTCTAGGACCATACATTTCCCTGCAAATGACATAATATTATTCTTTTAATGGCAGTGTAGAATTCCATTGTGTATAGGTACCACATTTTTCATATCTAGTCATCTATTTTAGGGCATCTGGGCTGTTTCCACAACATGGCTGTTGTGAATAGTGCAGCAATGAACATGGATGTGCAAGTGTCTTTATGGTATCCTGGCTTGTGATGTTCTAGGTAAATGCCCGGAGGGATACAGCTGGATCATAGGGAAGATCTATGTTCAGATGCTGAGGAATCATCAGACTTCTGTCCAGAGTGGTTATACCAGTTTCCATTCCCACCAACAGTGCAATAGGGTTATTTTCCCCATATTTCCACCAACATTTTTGGTTCAAATTAACAATGTTGGCCTATTGAACTGGGTTGAGATAGACTCTCAGAGTTGTTTCATTTGTATTTCCTTTATGGCCAAGGATGATGAGCATTACACTATGTGTTTCTTTGCCAATCTTACCTTTTCTGAAAAGTCTCTCCTTAGCTTCTGTGCCCATTGAACAATTGGACTATAAGCTTTGAAAGAGCTTAGTTTTTGAGCTACTTGTATATTTTGGATATTAGGCCTTTGGTCAACATATTGGTGGTAAGGATCTTCTCCAGGTCTATTGGTTGTCTTTTTAGTTTAGTAATTATGTTCTCTGCTGTGGAGAAACTTTTGGTTTGATGTAATGGATTGAACATTCAATTTTTTTAGTTTGAAAGCCTGATAGCCAATGTAATAGCATCTGGATGTAGGCCTCTGGGAGGTAATTTGGCCACAAAATGGTGCCTGGAATACAGAATTCATGCCCTTATGATAAAGGACACAAAGGCAAGAGTGTCTCTTGTGGACATGTGAAAATACAGCAAGGAGATACCTGTTTGTAAATCAGAAAGTGGGACTTTGCCAGTTACCAAGCAGCTGCTGACACCTGGACCTTGGAGTACTCATCTTCTAAAAATGAGGGAAAAAACTTAAAGTTTGTTGTTTATGCCATAATGTATATAAAATTGATTATAGTAACTCAAACTGATGACAGCTTTTAGAACCACGAGCCCATTTTAAATAAAGATCTGAACTCTATAGGGAGAAGATTTCACTGCACAGACTTTGGGAGATAACTAAGCTCCTCTAATCTATGGCTAGACGGGAGGCTACCTTTAATGGCTACAAGATCTGAGCTATGTCATGGAAACAGTAGATATAATTTATGTTCTTGGGGCTATCTACAAATTCAATGCAATACCTATCAATATTCCAACCTCAATCTTCAAGGAAATAGAAGAGGCATTCCAAAAATTCATAGGGAACAATAAAAGACCCCAAATAGCAAAAATGATCCTTAACAGAAAGAACAGTGCTGGAGGAATATCAATACCAAATTTCAAACTCTACTACAAAGCCATAATAATCAAAACAGCTTGGTACGGGCACAAGAAGTGATCTCAGGACCAATGGAATAAAATTGGAAACCCAGAAATGAACCTACAGACCCATAGCCACCTAATCTTTGATAAGGGAGTTGAAAAAAATAGAATGTAAGAAAGCCAGCCTCTTCAGTAAATGGTGCTGGTAAAATTAGTTAATCACCTGTAGAAAACTAAAGCTAGATCCTTATACATCACCCTGCACAGAATCAACTCCAAATGGATCAAAGACCTCAAAGTCAAAGCAGACATCCTGAAACTATTACAGGAAGGAATAGGAGAAATCCTAGGTCTCGTTGGCACAGGCCAAAATTTTCTTAATAGAGACCCAGAAACACAACAAATCAAAGAAACACTGGACAAATGGGATTGCATGAAGTTGCAGAGCTTCTGCATGGCAAAGGACATAGCTAGCAAGATAAATAGAAAGCCCATGGATTGGGAGAAAATCTTCACTATCCCTTCAATGCACAACAAAGCCTCAAAGAAACAACTGCCCGATAAATCAGTGGGCTACAGACTTACTGAGAAACTTCTCTGAAGAAGAAATAAGAATGGCTAATGGACACATGAAGAAATGTTCAACCTTACTAGCCATAAAAGAAATACAGATTAAAACAACATGGAGATATCACCTCACCCCAGTTAGAATGGCTAGAATCAAGAACTCTAATGTTGGAGGAGATGTGGCCAGAAGGGACCCCTACTGCATTATTGGTGGGTGTGTAAAGTTGTTCTACCACTTTGGAAAGTAGTATGGAGGTTCCTGAAAAGACTCTACATAGAGCTCCCCTATGACCCAGCAATCCCATTTTGGGGCATTTACCTGAATGATCTCAAACAAGACCATACTAAAGCTACCAGCTCAACTGTGTTTATTTACCATAGCTAAGATATGGAACCAACACAGATACTCATCAGTAGATGAATGGATGGATATATATATATATATATATATATATATACACATATATATGTGTATATATGTATGCATATATATATATGTATATATATAATGGAATTCTGTGCCTCCATCAGAAAGAATAGCATTGCCCCATTTGTTAGGGAATGGAAAGACTTGGAGATAATTATATTAAGTGAAGTAAACCAGGTTCGAAGAAACATAGGTCCCATGGTTTCCCTTTTTTGCAATAACTAGTATATATCTTAGACAAGCAGAAAAGGTCAGATAAGATGGTGTTAAGCAAAATGAACCCCAAGATAAGGACGGAAGTGGTAGTTTTCTTTCTTGCTATTGTTTCTATCATATTTATAATGTACCACATGATTTTTTTTTGTTTTGTTTTGTATGTCCCTCCCTCACCGTATAACCCATTTCACTGTATTTGATGTTGGTATAATTTGGGGAGCAGAAGGGAAAAAATTGTTTAAATAGGGATACAGATTGACTCACTGCAACAATGAGATATACAAGACACTATGTCGAAAAACGAACTTTAAAATTTAGGCATGGGTGGGCATGTAGTTGTGGCTCCAGATGGGAGGGAAGGAATGGTAGGGAAAAACAAAGGAGGAAGCAACAATGCTTGACAAAAAAAATGTACTCATTACCTTGGTCATAAAACAGTAACCCCTCTTTACTGTATTTTCACAATAAAAAACTTATTAAAAAAATTCATGGTCCTGGAGTCAGAGATAGCTTGTCTGCATCAGTGTATTAATTATGTAATTGAGATGATTGACAACGCAACAGTAAGCAATTATTAAGTCTTATTTCAAATGCTGAAACAAACATACCCATGTTAAAATAATATTTTTAAAAATACTGAAAAAGGCAAGAAAGAAAATAATTTTGAAATAGTAAAATAAGTGATTAAAAGGGATCTTGAGATTAAGTTTGTATCAGCAAATGGGGAATCTCCTTCTCAAGTGAACAGTCAAAACTCTGTTTAAACAAGCATTGGTCAGCACATAAAATTCATTCATATTTCCTTTGGGTTTTATAAAGATTTAGAATTAATTAATTTAGTGTAAAAATTCCTTTTTTAAATAAGTTTTGAATTGTGAAAATACTGTATGGATGGGTTACAGTTACATGAGCAAGGTAATGAGTGTATTTCCTATGGATCATTGTTGTCTCCTCCTTGTTTTTCCCCTACTATCCCTTCCCTCCCACCCACCTCCTCAACTACTCTCCCCCTCCCCCCCTCCGCCTAAATTGTAAAGTTCGTTTTTTGACATAGCATCTTGTACATCTCATTGTTGCAATAGGTTAACCTATATCCCTATTTAAATAATTTGTTTTTTTCCCTTCTGTTCCACAATTTGTTTTTTTCCCTTGTGCTCCACAAATTTTACCAACATCAAATACAGTGAAAACAGGGGTTATACCGTAGTGGAGGGACATACAAAACAAAAAAAATCACCTTATAAATACGTTAGAAACAATGGCAAGAAAGAAAAAAACCACTTGTGTCCCTATCTAGGGGTTCATTTCGCTTAACATCATCTTATCTGAGCTTTTCTGCTTGTCCCAGACATATACTAGTTATTGCAAATAAAGGAAACCATGGGACCTATGTTTCTTTGAGCCTGGCTTACTTCACTCAATATAATATAATTTATTTCAAGTCTTTCAATTTCCTTACAAATGGGGCAATGCCAATCTTTCTGATGGAGGCATAGAATTCCATTTTGTGTGTGTGTGTGTGTGTGTGTATGTGTATATATCTATCTATCTATCTATCTATCTATCTATCTATCTATCTATCTATATATATATACCATATTTTCTTGATCCATTCATCTACTGAGGGGCATCTGGGTTGGTTCTGTATCTATAAACATAGTTGTGCTGGTAGCATTAGATTGTAAAAATTTCATATTCAAAATTTTATTGACAGCACAGTATACTTTTTGTCACCTGACACCATATGGCTTATAGAAAGATTGCCATTCAAATTACCACCTAAACTTCAACACCATAGAAATTTTTAATGAGATTAAATTCATTAGCTGAATTTTTACATATTTGAATTTACTTTGAAGACAATGTTATGATTTTAGCACATTTACTTAGCCATTATTATTTGTAAATTAACCCTTTGTCTTATAATCAGATTCTGTTGCTTAAAGGCAACATTAAGAGGACATATTATTTTAACAACAGAGATTAAAACTAATAATTTCCATCTTTAGAATAATAAAAAAGCTGAAGAATCTGTCCAAGACTTTACTTCACCTCATGAGAGAAATGGTGTTGCAAGACAAATTGTACACTAAAACATAATCAATAGATAAATAGAACAGTAGTAACGTCAGTGCTGTGGATGCAGAAGATATTGAAGATAACAAAGTTGTAGGACAACTGAAAATTATTTTAAGTAATTTTATTTTTGTTAAGTCATGGAGCTTGAACTCGTGACCTGGGTACTCTCCTTGAGCTTTTTCTGCTCAAGGTTAGCACTCTGCCATCTTAAGCCACAGAACAATTTCTGGTTCAAGAAATCATTTCTTGAACCTAAGTATTTAGTAACCAGTGAAAAACCATAGGAGGCTGCAAACAGAAGTATTCTGCATTGCTATTTTTATACTTGTGTACTCTACCAAGTTATCAAAGTCAGGAGCCAAGAAAAATTATCTTATGTCTTTGAGAGATAAAGAGGAGTGTATCCATTTTAAACATTTTAGAATCTTCTTGTATGTGTCATAGTTATCAATAGAAACACAACCAACATAATATGTAAACACACAAGTATGTGTGTGCGCACACATATAAGCATAGATACAAGAAAATTTATAAATGAATGGGCTCTGTGATTTTGAAGGATGACAATTACAAACTGACCCAGAGATATGACAGTTCAGTTCCATTCTTCAGACAGTCAGATGGAGAACCAAGAGAGCCAATGGTAGAGATGAAAGAAAGATAGTGAATTATCTCTTGTGCAGCTATTTTATTATCTGACAGATAAAAGAAGCTGAAAGTAAAAGCATTCAAGATTCATGTATACCTTAGGTGTTTGTTGACAAAAATCTTCCTCCAATAAAGAATCTTGGACTTTGTGAAGAAATGAGGAGCCCCGGAAATGAGATTTTAGATATATGAAAAGAGTCTATAATACCTAGTACTAACTAAAAGCAATAAAGTATCCTCCAAACAAATCAAAATATAAAACAATGATTGACTTATGCCCAAGGGGCACATAAACAGACCAAGAGAACTTCCAGTGCTCAAAGCTGAAACAATTAAAGCAAAAAAATCAATACAAAAATATTGAATAACTCGAAGTTTAAAATAATACCCACATCTTCATTGCAGATATAAATAAATGATTAAATTAATAAATCATTAATAGAGGAAAAGACACAATTCTCCCTTTAAAATCCAAGTATGTATGTATCCATATATATATATATATATATATATATACATATATACACTCCTTCAGAGTAGTCTGTGAACACTTGCTTTCTTCCAGAGTAACATTTGATAACACGGTAAACATAACCTTAGAGTAGAGGAAAATAGCAAACATTACTTAAATTAACTCTTAAGATTCACATCTGCCTGCTATCCATGGCGCATACCTATGATCTTTGCTCCTAAATGAGTTGAGATATAAGGATCACCATTTGAACCAAGTCAGGAAGAAAAGTCCATGAGACTCTTATCTCTAATTAACTATAACTCCCTGCCCCCCAAATAACCCTGAAAGTAGAGCTATATGACTCAAGTTGTACAATACCAGCCTTGAGCAAAAAAGGGTAAGAAACTGTGGCCAGACCCTGAATTCCAGCACCAAAAAGAAAAATTTCATATCAACACGAACAGCCCATGCAGATTATATAATTTTGCTATAATGTGAGATATATATGTATATCTATAGATATAGATATACATATATATATAATAGCATTTTAAATCTTTGGTTTTCCTCCCCTGTCTAGTCACAAGAAAAAACACACACTCCAATTCAAAGATATTCTGCAATAATTTCTCTAAGGTGCCTCTAATTTTGAAGACATCAAAAAGCCAAAAAAAAAGTCTGAGAAACACATAGTGTAGAGAAACCTAAGGAAATGTGGCAACTAAATTTAATATGGTGTTCTGGATGGAATCCTGGTTTAAAAAGCCATTTCGTGAGAAAAAAGAAATATTAAAAGTATGATACTTTAATAGCATGTCAAAATTAAGTAGTTGATATCATGCCAATGTAGCAGGAAAGTGGGTGCTGAGTATAGGAAAATTCTCTCTGAGCCCCTTTACTTTTTCCTAAATCTAAAAATTTCTGAAATGTTAAGTTCACTAAGGGAAAATGCTACAGGTAAAGAGACATCTTTGGCTTAGATCTATTTTTAAATAAGTACACTTAATATTTTCCCAAGAATCTTCATGAGTTTCAGAGTGCTCCGTGTGGTTCAAAGTCCTTATAAAGGAATAATGTGTCTAAGGAACTATGAAATATCACCTCTTCAACATTGAATTTTTCTCTAAGCCATCTTCCACCTCGGAAAAACTGACCCATGATTGATTGACACTATGTTATTAGAGTACCAGGAAATGAATTTAATATGCTGAAGATTTTTGTAATTATCTTTAAGTAGTTTTACAAATAAATTGACATTCAACAAAGCAGTTAATAAATATAATGCATCATGAGCAATGTTACCCCTTTCATCCTTCTCCTCCTTCCCTACCAACATCCCTCTTTTTCTTCAATATTTACTTACAAATACTGGTATTGTTTACCTGTGGTGATGATGCAACTAGAAAAAACTTCGATGGTAGGAATATAGCTAGAAAAATAAAGTGTTTTAACTCCAGTTTATTATTCACTAATACCTGATCTCTGCAAAAAATACTGTAATTGGAATATCAAAAAAGGGGAAAAAGTAGAAAAATTGTCTCTTAAAAATTTTCTTGGAACTGCAAAACAAAGTAGAATGAGAAGTATTTGCAATTGTCTTCACATGAGATACCTGATAGACTAAAAACGTTCTCTATATACCTTTTACTTTTGGAAACAAAAAAGATCTTTCAGAATTCACTGAAACATTTTTTCTCTGTTGACTTGAAAACTCAGTGTTCTGTGTAACTGTGATTTATAAGTTAAGACTTATTTTAAAAGTTATCAACTAATTGCATATTAATTTGTGTTAAAAATTATTCTAGACAGCATTAAATACACTGATATGTTATGAAGTAATTAAAAATGTATGCTTTGAATCCCAAGAGGAAAAAGACACTGTGTGAGCCCTGTTCTTGTGGATGGTATATTTTCTTCTGTTTTCACATCAAAATTGATGGATGGTGAGGATTGTCTATTTTTCTTATCTGGTATATATCAGACACTTTGTGACCCTTCCCAAGGGCATCTCTGCAACTAGAGCAGAGAATATGAAACTCCACAGGTCTCTATTTGGCTCTCCATGTTGAAAACACGAAGGATACCTGTAAGACTTCTGTTTTTCCAGGAAAACTTTGGACAAAGGTTCCTTTCCTAGCTTTCTGGGGAGCCAAAAAAGTGAAAGCAAAGATGAACCAATATTTTGGTCCTAAGGATTTCAACAGAACTTAATTCACAGCAGCTCTTACTTTTACAATGCAACTTTGTCAAATCTCTTTATTCCTCCAGATTACACACTTAGGAAGGTAGCTAAATATGTCTTTCCTTCATTAAGTATATAGTGTGGAATATGCATTTGCTTATCAGAACCCTCGCAGGAAAACATTCAAGATTATCTATTTGCAATAGCCTACCAAAATATTTGCTATAGAAAAGTAAAAAAAAAGTCTTTCATATTTCTTTCAAGTTTATAACTAGATTCCAGTGAACAGTTTTAATCCATGGAAAACTTAGCAGGATGATCTTAGTTAAACTTTTGTACGTTGTTTAATTCCTATTTGTGTATACTCAACATGAGTCTACTTCCTGGACATAATATTTATAAATATGTCTCAGATTGTCCCATCCTATTGTGATTCATAATTTCTTATGACAGAGACTGTTACTGTCATCTGACTAAATTAGACTAGGCCTATTTGATAACAACAAACTCAACTGGAAGTTGTATTAACAATCTTTACAAATGTTTGGTCCTCTGTCAGCTTGCTATTCCTTCCCCCACCCCGCCTTATCTACCCAACTATTAGTCTTTCTTTAGAGCACTCTCCTGTGCATATTTAGCAAAATTTAGCAGTGAAATTCACTATGGAGGATGAGGTCTAAGGCCTTAATTATCTTCTGGTTCTCACAATAGTCAGACATAGTGAGAAAAATAATACAGCAGTTTAGTGTACAGTTCACAAATCTTGCCATGCTATCCCATCCTCTTCCTGCTGAATGAAGGTTGGTGGTTCACTATATAATGTTGCCTTGGGTGAATGAGCAAACATCCTTTGTCTTCTAAATACAGGCCATTACATGGTGCGAAGGTCACAGATCTATCTCAAGTTTATGAGATTTGGAGGACTGTAGTAGAAGAGGAAAATACCACATTTCTCTTATTTATGGGTGTCTTTGAACCCAAGAATAGTCTCATTTGTATACATCTAGATAATCTATCTATATATTTAAGGAGTGTTCAAAGCAAGGCAGGGGAATATAACCTTGAAAATAATATAAAAGAGCTGTAGTGGAAAATGTTGTAAATATTAGTTAAATACAATGAAGTATTTGCTAGAAGTTGAGGGACCAGAAAATTGCAAACATTTAAGAGAAATGTCTTTTCCTTTAAATTCACTTTGCAGTTCCTGGTGACTGAAAGCTGCTAAAAGAAAAGAGAAAACGTAACAGCAGTAACAAAAGCCCTCATAAGTTTAACAGCTGCCCACTGATGGTAAATACAAAGAGGGTATCTCCAAACACAGAGCTGAACCACTGAAATATGGAGAGAGGGTTGCTTCTTTATGGAGGACCTAACTTTCTGCCATTACTGAGTAAGTTCTGAAGACCACAAATGTGGCACTGCTTTTCAGGGTTGTTTGTTTCATTTCTAGGAATCAACTCTTTGTTCTAGGCCAAAGATATTTACATTCTCCTCCCCACCCCAATAAAATTCTGATTTCCATGAGTCGGATCATGCTGTCATTTGGGAAGTGGGGAACATTCATAAAAGCATTTTTGTCAAAAAAAATTGAATACTTTTTGAAAAGCCTGGCTCCAGAAAAATTAGCTCCCATGGATCTTCTTTCTACTCTAGGCCGCCTGGATTTTGTAGTAGTAAAAGAACAGACACAATACAGTTCAAAACCACATGAGTTGTTTTTAAAGATGATTTTTACAGATTTGGCTGCTTTAAAAAGGAACCATTATAGTGTCCAGAAAAGACAAGTTAAAGGTTTATTCAATATATTTGGAAATTTGTTGTTTTAAGTATTTTTCTCCAAACACAATTATCCTTTGACTTCATGCATACTTTTTTGTTTTGTCTAAGACACAGAATATATACAGACAAAAAAGAAAACAACAAACAAAACCTCAAATCAGTCTAGATCTGTCCCAAAGAAAGTCAACACCACACACATTTGATGTATTTGTTGTTTATCTTATTTGTTCATCTACAATGGAAATTCTGCTGGGTAGTATCAATCTGTATATTCACTATAATACTACACAAGATACAGAGAATGCACCAAAATATTATAGAGAGAATGTTCAGCTGTCATAGACTGAGTTGTACTTTCCACAATTCATATATTAAAGTCTAAATATATTTAAGTAATATAGAATATGATAGTAATATCATATTAATAAAATTGTATAGTAATAGAAAATATGATAGGATTGGGAGATGGTTTCTTTAAGGAGGTGTTTAGGCTAACTGAGGTCATGAGGGAATGGTCTTCTCCTGAAGAAGAGATTCCAAGGACATACCTATTATTGGAGAAAACAGAGAATGTGAGAATATGACCATGTTCAGCCACAGAAGGAAATTCTAGGAGAAATTAACCTTGCTGTCACTGCATATTTCCCAGATTTTAGATTTGAGATCTGTAAGAATATAAATTTTGGTTCTTTTTAAGCCACCAAATTCACAATATATTGTTTTGGCTACTCTACCAGACTTATATGATGTCTGAGGCAATATTGCTTTTGGAAATTTCAATCAAATATTAATTTGAAAACAAAGTGGAATAGTCTATTTTATTAAAAAGGTAAAAGGAAGCAAACAACTTGTCTATTTTTATTTAAAAGTTGAATATATATATTTATTGTAAAGATAATGTACTGAGGGGTTATAGTTACATGAGCAAGCTAATGAGTACATTTCTTATCAAGCATTGTTCCCCCTCCTTTGTTTTTTTCCTAACTTCCCTTTCCTCCTCATCTCCCCAACTCCTCCCTCCCCCTGCAAAGTTGTAAAGTTCATTTTCAAAATAGTGTCTTGTACATTTCGTTGTTGCAATGGGTCATCCTGTATCCTTAAAACTTGGCTAATGTTATAGAAACTCTTTAGTTTCTATAGTTAAAGCCAAATGTTACTAGTATAGGAAGCAATTCCAAATCATTGTCATGCAACACAGTGTCTGTTCAACTATGGCTTGCAGAACTTATTGAGCATGGAAGGCTATTTTACAATTTCCACATTAAATTTCAGGAGATCGGTGGTACAGAAAGTAAAATGCTGTTCTTCTTTGATGGTGGAATAACTGACCAATAGTAATGAATATATAAATTTCTATGCCTACTTTTTGAAACTAGGCTGTTTGAGGGGAACATTATGACTCAAAATCATGGATGTTAAGTAATGGCACGGGTTATAAGGTGAAACCAAGAAGGAAAGAATAGGAGAGAAATTAAGCAGAACCTAAGGGTAAAGGAGTTCAGAAAGTCAGTCACATGCATAAAGATGGGACACAAAAAAGACCATTTGTATTAGCTTGGCATTATCATTTCCAAGTACATTCTATGGTAACAGACATTTCTCTGCAGGAAGCAACTTGCTGTTACCTTGATTTATACTTACCAACTTTTAAAAATACCTTTTCCCCACATGGTTCGGTTGGCTCTCCCAACTGCAGCTACTTGCTTTTGTGGCCACAGAAAGCATAAGAGAGCCAGAAACACCAATGAGAACAGCCCATATAGATTTCCTCAAGGGTGGAAAGAATATATTCTAGGTCAATCAGACATCTCCTGGGGACTTTTATTTATATAGTCCCAGAGAGAAAGAAAGTGTTTTCCCCTTGAACAGTAAGTTGTAAGGCTGTCACCCAAAGCTGTCAGTGACTAAGCTCCCTGCCATGTGCATAGCCCTGAAAGATTGAGGCCAACACAAAACACACACAGAATACAAGAAGATGAGCATGCATTGTACTCTATCTTTGTGCTCTCTCTCTCTCTCTCTCTCTCTCTCTCTCTCTCTCTCTCTCTCTCTCTCTTTTCTCTCTCTCTCTCTTTCTCTCTCTCTCTCTCTCCCCCGTCTTCCTTTATGTGCTTCTGTGTCTCTCCTTTTTTATTTTTTTATTTTACCTCTTCCCCTTCCTTCTCCTTTTTCTCCTCTTTCTTCCCTCCTTCCTCTTTTTCTATCTCTTTCCCACTCCTCTTCCTTCTTCCTCAGAGTGACTCAACTGATTCTAAGCACTATTTTTACCTCATACATGACCTTGCCATTTTAGTTGATGAACACTTATTACACTGGTGGGAAAACTTTTTATTTGTATTGGTGATTATCCTTCTCTATGTAAATCATTTTCCTTGAGATTTTGCCTTTAGTTCAAAGAAAATATGGCATTACATTTCAGGGCTTAGATGAGAAATGAGTATTCAATGAACAGTATTTTTTTATGTGAAACACTATCATACATCTGAGCCTATCTGTATGTGTTCTCTTAAGGGTGTCTATAATATTTCGATATTTGAAAGTGATTCAAGCTCATTATTATCCTGAATTTATCCTTATTTTCTCTCCCCTTGAGTAGATGAGTTTTCATTTCAATACCTCTCCTATATATGCCTCACCCCATCAAAAGCTTCTTAGGACTCAGGACATGTCTGTTTGTTAGCTTTTGAAAAACATTATCGCTATATAGGTCTTCTTTGATTAAGCTAAATGAGTGCCATATTTATGAGCTGAGGAAAGGAAAATTATCTTTTAGTAATTGTCTCTCTTTTATTGTGCTAGTTTTAGGGATTGAACTCAGGTCCTAAATGCTGTTCCAGATCCTTTTTTTTCTTCCTCAAGGCTAGCCACAGCTCCATTTTTAACTATTTGGGGGGGAGGGAGATTCGTTAATTGGACATAAGAATCTCACAAGCCTTTCTGTCCAGGCTGCATTGGAATAGGTAGAATTATAGGAATGAGCCACAAGAGCCCAGGTAACTTTGCTTCTTTTAATCTATACAGATTAACCTACACTTAAATTTTAAGTGATACATTTATCCAAGATTATCTTATATGTATTATAAAAGACTGTAATACAGCATTGATTAGAAACTCTACATTCCTGAGTTTTCCCTTAGAATGATAGAGCAAGTTGTAGAAGAAAATGAAATGATATGGAGGAAACATAATGCATTTATAACCATTTCTTGTCTTCTACAAGCCTTTATAGGACACTATGCCTTCTTATATCTTTGCTCTTCCTGAATTTGATACCTGATTGACTTTTTAATATAATTTATTTTTAAAGGACTTCTGTCTTGAGAGAATACAATTAAACTTTCTAGGACATTTGTCTGCCAAGAGGGATATGGTATTTCCAGTGCATGTTCACCAAACAAGAATTTTAATCTAAGGCAAGACTTTAGGGGTTCCATAGAAATAACAGAAAGTCCTCTCCTGGGCCTGATAAATTAAAAGAGTTGGCCATC
Organism: Dipodomys merriami; assembly: GCF_024711535.1. NCBI lineage: Eukaryota > Metazoa > Chordata > Mammalia > Rodentia > Heteromyidae > Dipodomys > Dipodomys merriami. The sequence goes on along the minus strand of NW_027203381.1, from coordinate 26,954,625 downwards.
CAGCTGCATTTAGAAGCGTCTCTTCACATGGAAGTCAGCAATTATCTTCTCAGCCCAGGTGACAGATGGTAAGAACGCATTCTCCTAGGCCTAGGAGCTTGGCTTCTACATCTGTGAAGACATTTTTCATCAGTCTTCCTTTGCATATTCATAGTGTGACAGGCTTCACTGTTATCAAGCAGGCCAGACTCTGTCTGGCCTTGAGCCTCTCTTATTTCATGAATCTCCAATCTCCTTCCATCAAGCCCCAATGTAATCAGGCAAATGAATAGACCAAAGCAAAATAGAAGTTGTTTTTGTTTTTGTTTTTTCATTTTCACCTAGCTCTGGAGGAATAATGGAATTCAGAAAATCTAGTAAATTAAAACAAAGCAAAGCAGGTAAGTTACTTAAAAATAATAAACTACTTTTGCTTAGCCTATGAATGAATACTGCATTTGCATTTTTATCACATTGTTTTCTTCACTAAACTCTAAGTTTTTTGAAGTCACACATTTTATTTCTTTTTACATGACAGTTTTAAATATCCTTTTAATGTTTGTTTGCCAAAAAGGATGGATTGACCAATGAAAGGACTGAATGACAAGATGGTTTTGGCATGCTACCAAGAGCAAAGGATCTTCGTGTTGCTTAAAGAATCTCTAGATTCTGGAAGACAGAGAAACCTGAAGGAAATCCTGAGATTTGTTTTATTTATTTATTTTTATGAAGAATTTCATTAGAACCACAGCTGCCTGTCAACTCAATCCAAATACTAACATGATTCCAGGTTCTATTCTAATTCAAGACCTGGGAGATTTTAGGTCTCAATTCTGGCAAGTCTCTAATCCTTCAGTATTTCTTGTTCTGACAGTTCCTATATGGAACTTCAGCCTCAAGACTTTTGTTGCTTAGTTGGAGCCCTGTAACATTATATAGTCTTAGCATTTGGACATGAGGCTTCATTTTTCCTTGACCCTTCCCTAAGTCTGACAAATGACCATGCAATTTCAAGAATTCAGCTTACAAGACTGAATCCCAGAGTTTATAAAAACCACATATAACAGGGAGTACTACAAGCATACATACATGCACACACACATATATACACACTCACACATACACACACTGTTCTTTTACCCACAGTGCAAAGTTTTCGAGGGCACATGAAAATAAATCACAACCTTTCTAATCAGGTATTCTCTTACTATTTAAAAAATAATTTTTACATGTATCTATTGGCCATTCTTCTTTCCTCTTCAGAGAAGTTTCTCTGTAAGTCTTTAGCCCACTTATTTATTGGGCAGTTTTTCTTTGACGATTTGTTGTTGGGGGATTTAATTTTTTTAGTTCCAGGTATATTTTAGATAGGAGACCCTTGTCCATTGTATGGCTAGTGAAGATCTTTTCCCAATCTGTGGGCTTTCTATTGATCTTGCTAGCTTTGTCCTTCTAGCCATAAAAGAAACACAAATCAAAACAACACTGAGGTACCCCCTCACCCCAGTTAGAATGGTTAGATTCAAGAACTCTAATAACAACAGATGCTGGAGAGGATGTGGTTGGAAGGGAACACTACTTCATTGTTGGTGGAAGTGTAAACTTGTTCAACTACATTGGAAAGTATGGAGGTTCCTCAAAAGACTCCACATAGAGCTCCCCTATGACCCAGCAATCCCACTTTTGGGCATTTACCCAAATGAACAAAAACAAGACCATACTAAAGCTACCAGCACAACTATGGTTATTGCAGCATTATTTACCATAGCTAAGATATGGAGCCAACCCAGATGCCCCTCAGTAGATGAATGGATCAAGAAAATGTGGTATATATACAATGGAATTCTATGCCTCCATCAGAAAGAATAACATTGCTCCATTTGTTAGGAAATGGAAAGACATGGAAAAAATTATATTAAGTGAAGTAAATCAGGCCCAAAGAAACAGAGGTTCCATGGATTCCCTTATTTGCAATAATTAGTATATGTCTGAGACAAGCAGAAAAGCTCAGACACGATGATGTTAGGTGAAATGAACCTCAAGCTAAGGACACAAGTGTTTTTTATTTCTTTCTTGCGATTGTTTCTAACATATTTATAAGGTGATTTTTTTATTGCTTTGTATGTCCCTCCCTCATGGTAAAACTCCTGTTTTCACTGTATTTGATGTTGGTATAATTTGGGGACGGAAAGGAAAAAACAAATTGTTTAAATAGGGATACAGGTGGACCCATTGCAACCATCAGATGTACAAGATGCTGTGTTGAAAATGAACTTTACAACTTTGACAGGGGGTGGGGAGTGTAGTCATGAAGATGGGAGGGCAGGAATGGTAGGGGAAAAACAAAGGAGGAGGCAACAATGATTGATAGGAAATGTACTCATTGCTTGTTCATAATTGTAGCCCCTCTGTACAGTATTTTCACAATAAAAAACTTGTTAAAATATTTTTTAGGACAAATTTTTCTAGAAAATAATTTCAGTGCTCATTATGACCTTCCTAAGATTAGTGAAGTAAGTTCTTATTCAGGGACCAAAGTGTCTTGGAAAATTGGCAAAAATGCGTAACATTACAGGGATGGGCATTGTGTCATAACCCAGAATGCTCATATTGGACTGTTTTATAATATATGCAATTGTAAGGCCTACAGAGGGCAGTGGTTTCTTTGCATTTTCTTTTTGTGTAAACTTCCTATAATATTTTCTTGCTTTATTAATATATGATATATCTAATAATGGAAAGTGAATCCAAACAAATGTCCTCTGGAATCTGATCCAAAGCCTCATGACAGGTGGTTGTTTGTTGCCCAAGTGATGGTCATTTAGTAATCATTGGTCAGTCATTACAGCCCTGGTGGCCTAATGAAAAAATATAATATATTCCAGAGATTCATATTGCTATTTCCTCAATTGCTTTGAATTATATTTGAATGGTGGGATTTTATTCTGTGTCAAAAAATACTAGAACTTTGTGTTTCTAAGTTATGTCCATTATGAGCCTTTTCTAAGTACTTTGACACATGGACATTTGATTTTAGCTGTCCAGTAAGGTTCAAGACTTGACTGATCTTGCAAAGGACAGCCAGATGCCATTAATCATAACTATGTTTGTAAAGGTCCAGGTAATGATGAATAAATCTCCATTCATTCAATGGGCTGCTTACTAGTGTGGGGGAATATAGGCATTTTGCATTATAAAAATAAGAATAAGCTGGACACTGGTGGTTTACACCTGTAATTGTTGCTACTCAGGAGGCTGAGATCTAAGGATCATGGTTCAAAGCCAGCCAGGGCTCTTATCTCCAGCAGCCTTGAGACTCTTATCTCCAATTAACCACCTGAAAACCAGAAGTGGTGCTGTGGCTCAAGTGGTAGAGCTCTAGCCTTGAGATGAAGGGCTGAGGGATAGCACCTAAGGCCCAGAGTGCAAGCCCCATGACCACCACCACCACCAACAACAACAATATATATAATATTATATATATATGAAATGTGTATCACAACAAAAGAAATGAAAAGTCCAGGAAATCTTTATGGCCACTATTATCATTAAAAAAAATCCTCAATATAAACAATGGAATTCTATGCCTCCATCAGAAAGAATGACATTGCACCATTTATTAGGAAATGGAAAAACTTGGAAAAAATTATATTAAGTGAAGTAAGCCAGGCCCAAAGAAACATAGGTCCCATGGTTTCCCTTATTTGTAATATCTAGTATATGTATGAGTCAAGCGGAAAAGGTCAGATAATGTGATGTCTGGAAAATGAACCCTTAGATGTGTATTTTAATGTTTTTTTCTTTCATGCATGTGTTTCTAACGCATTTATAAGATTATCTCTTTGTTGCTTTGTATGTCCCTCCCCCACAGTATAACCCCTGCTTTCACTATATTTGATGTCAGTATAACTTGTGGAGGAGATGGGGAAAAACCACTTGTTTAAGGATACAGGTGGACCTGTTGCAACAATGAGAAGTACAAGTTGTCATGTCCAAAACGAGCTTTACAAGGTCGGTGAGGGGGGGGGGAAGGAGAAGGATTGGGGGGGAGGGGGGAGGCTGGGAAGGGAGGTGAAGGGTAAACAAAGGAGGAGGCTGCAATGCTTGGTAAGAAATGTACGCTTTATCCTGCCCATGTAATTGTAACTCCTCTGTACAGTATGTTCACAAATAAAATTAAATTAAATTTAAAAAAATCCTCAAATCCTCCTGGACTGTAGCTTTCAATTTTAAAATTATAGCATATGCATTTACAATAAAGGAATGGACATCAAAGTTCTCCCTGTCTCTCTCTGTCTCTCTCTCTCCTCTGAATTACTCATTATTGTGCTCCGTCTAAGGCTGTCTATTATCTCTAATTGAATGTCTCTTTCCAGCTGTTCCTTTTACCTTTTGTGACATGCCACCCTCGTACATTGTAGCCACCCATTCAAGCATCTGAAGAGAGCACTCTTCTTCAACTCACCTTTTCCATATATCACTAGTTTCAAGTTTCAGTAAACCTAGTGTCAGTAGAGTTACTATAGCTTTATTCCACATATATTCATTCCTCTCTGTAAGACCTGAGTTGTGCTCTCTGGTTCTCTGCCAGAGTAAAGACAAATACATTTTTCCATTTTTGAATCTAACTAGAGTCTAATGCTCAAGAACTGTACCAATCTAGGTCATATTAGTTAGTTACATATTTAGGATAGGAAGGTCTGATGTAACAGCTTAGTCAAATCTGCATTAAAATGTGACTTATTTCGGGGTTAACTGTGCCTTGCAACTTTTCATAATGTAGTGTGAAGAGTCACTCTAGGATCAGCTATGATAGACACAGAATTGAGCAACCACAATATTGCAGACTTGATGAGAGTGAAAAACACGGTGCACTGGGAGAAAATCCTAAGAGAAATTCACTTGATACCAGAATCAGCACAACCAAACACTCAGATGAGAAAGTAAACTGTTAGCTGAGATCTGTAAGCTGAAAAAGACACAGATAGATAGAGAAGAAGGGGATGTTCTCAGCAGGCCCAAAGAGTTTCAGAATCCAAGAGGATATTGATGGTAACCTAACTTCAACAGAGAAACATTGCCTTGAAGGCCATATTATAATTTCAAGTAATAGTCACCAGGTATATTCAAAATAGTCATTTACTTGAAAAAGTAATTCTTCTCAGAACATTTAACTAGCAAGGCTAATATCAAACTTGTGTGCATTTATTTGTGAGGTCAAGCGTATACATATGTATGTATGCATACATACATACACACATACATACATACACACATACATATATACATATGTGTGTGCACACTCTCCTCTCTGCTTCCACACTGAAAACCCTGAAAGACTGTTTTTGTGAATGAGGCCTAGATAAGACCAGACAAATATAGAATAAGCACAACCCACAAAGAGAGGCAAATCAGAATCTTCCTAAGGGAATGCTCATTTATATTTGCTTTGCTCAGAGACATTCCCTTTATACTGTTGCATTGTTCACATATGCCTTTAAATGCCCATTTAAAAGGAAGGCAACATGGGAAAGGTATAACCAAATTCACATATCCTCTTTGCGTAAGGAGTAAAAAATGATCAAACTCTTTGGATAAATTATCCCAGGAGGGTGTCAAGAATTTATTGTAAATGATTTTTCCTTTCCCCTCCCCAAATTAGAGGAAGTAGATCAAGATTTCAAGGCACCAACATCAAATACAGGGAAAATAGGGGTTATACCATGGGGAGGAACATACAAAGAAACAAAAAAAAATCACATGGTACATTTGAAATACATTTGAAACAATAGCAAGAAAGAAAAAAATACATTTGTGTCCTTATCTTGGGGTTCATTTTGCTTAACATCATCTTATATGGTCAGATGTACATATCTTTTGGCCTTTTCTACTGGTCCTGCACATGTACTAGTTATTGCAAATAAGGGAAACAATGGGACTTATGTTTCTTTGGGCCTGGCCTATAATATGATTTAGGCAGGCACTGAGCAGATTAATTATTAACCAGAGTGTAAAAATTCACCTCAACTCACATCTTCCAAATACACATTGCCACCTGCTAGAATAGAGGAGAATGGCATTAGTCTGACATGCCCAAGTAAACTGGTCACACACCCTGAAAAGATATGGAAGACCTGCCTTTCTGAAAATGATCACCAACATGGGATTCCAGCTCTTTCTGGGCTCTGGCTGCTGTGACCCAACCTGTGAAGCATTTTCCTTTTTCTGTATTTCTAAAGCTTGAGGGCAAGAATGACATCCATATACTGACTTCTGATTTATATTTCTTAAACCTTACTTTCTTCTTAATGTTACATCATCACTCTCTTTGGTAGTTTGCATCAGATTCTAAACAATGCAAATACTGAGGTACAATTAGTGTTTTCTCATTAAACTTCAACTGTTTGTCATAACCTTTTAATTTAACCTTGGTTTCCTTTCAATACTAAGGAGAGAAACACCTTCAACCTCCTTTTTCATGAGGACAATTATTCAAGATCTCTTAGTACATGCTGCTGTAAGAAGAACATGAAGAGAGTTAAATAGGCTCTCACACTGACCTTGAGTAGTTTATGATCTAAGTAGAACATTATGATGCAGAAATATATCTTCAGGGAACGCATTAGAGACCTTACATTACTTATGTGTTTAAATTATGTGCAAGCAAAAAGGTAACAGGATTTAATTCAGTGATGAAGAAGGCAAGAAGTTCAGTTTGAGGCAAAGTATCAAAGATTAGTTTTCAGCTTGCAAGCTGGGGACTGTTTGAAGAACATATTCTTTCAAAAATATCTTTCTAAAGGGAAAAAAGTAAATTGGCATAAAATTATCTTAGATGTCATAGTGACAGTAATCAGGTATATGAAGAATGTTTGTGAATATGTTTATCTAGAACACACATTACATTGGACAATAGACTATTCTAGTTGTTTATAGAAAATATAAAATGAAATAACTATGTTTGGGCTACCATTGCTCAACATAATCTAATAGAAGATATATGGAATATGGATTAATACAGGAATTAATATGGGAATATAAGATGGGATATTACACTAGATAACATATTTGCAGATATATTTGCAGAATATTCACTGATCTGACTAAGTGAGGGCTACGAAGGAAATTTGAGTAATTTTTTCCTTTTAAAGAGTCAGCTCTGGTTTGGGATTCTAGCTACACTTCTTTTTTTCTTATCTGAGAATCAAACTTCCTGTGGGACATTGCTTCCTTTCCTTCCTTCAGATGCTCCCTTCCTTGTGTTTTGATTAATAAAACATGCACCAAGCAGGTATATTGCTCCAAAATTACTGCCATAACACAGACTCAAGCAGTGACAGATACCAAAACAAGGCTTTACATGTGCCAACCCAAGTTGTGTAAAGACCTAAACTCAAAGATTCTAAAACTAAAGACAGACATTCAAGCGTAATTTCTCTCCATATATATTACATTATCTTTCCTTGAAAAACTCACTCCAGCCTTTTTCTCTTTTTTCAAAGCTTCCACTGAATATTTTATTTGACAACTATAAATCCCTCCTATGAATTCTTGAATTTATCCAACTCAAAGCTAAATTATCTTCTATTTAATAAACATGTCACATGGGCCTTTCTTGAGGTAACTGGGCTTTAATCTTCTATATCTCTTACGTGGTCTACACATAAGAAGATGGGTTAATATGTTATTAATGTTCAGAGACACATTCAGATGTATTATCTCTCTACTTCAGCTTTTAATAATTAGAATCCTCTTAACATGGATCCTGAGCTACACCAATCAAAGAGAAAGTGCTATTCATGTTATTTCTCAAACCCACTGCCATTTAGGGGAAAGGCAGAAAGTTTTCTGCTAATTCTCACTCCTTCTTTCCTGCTTCACTGAGTTCAGAAAAAAAAAACTAATACAGACTAAGAATTGAAACTCTTTGAACTGTCTGGAAGGAAAACCCCATTTAAATCCTCTGTATTTATTAACCAAACTCCAAACCTGAAAGGCTTAATGTTGCTTTTACATTTCAAATCCACCATGTTCTTGGGCAGGTTGAGCTTGATAAATCGTATCCCAATCTGTCTCTCCCCCGCAGCTCCCAATCCTTCTCAGGCCGTGGGGAAAATGACAGGCAGAGGAGGAACAGAGTGAGGAACAGAGTGGATGAATATAGTGGGGGGAGTGGGAAGGGGAAGAATTCAAATTCCTCTAAGATACTGAAAATTGAAACTTCACTAAGGAAATAAGTGCTCTATGAAAAGCAAAACTGCTAATAATAGGCATCAATGTGTTATTATTTCCCTTCATAGCACTTGATTTGTTTCCTTATGAAAGATCTTTAGAAAATGTGAGGAGCCCAGCCAGATTTTACTACTGATCATTGCATTTTTCATCTCTCATCTCAATAATGACACTCTCTGTTCTAATGGGGGGGTCTATAAATACATCTTAAGTGTACAAACCTCATTGGATACACTGAGTGAAGGCATGAATAAAAGTGCAAAATGTCCTGGGAAAGTGCTTTTATAAAAAGGTAATTACTGCTGATCTCAGCAAATAAATTCCATCATTGTATGTATTGGTTGGTGTTATTTTAGCTTCCTCTCTCTACTTTGTCTTATTTGAATTGTGAAAAGATGATACACTGCCACATACAAAGAGAATGGATATTGTGCCCCTCTTCCCCTCCTGCCCAGATATGGGCAGAGTCACTTTGAAGTTTTCCTCATGTCAGGAAAAAAAAAAGACATAAAAGTTTGATGACAAAGTCATTTTGAGAAATTAACTTTGGTTAATTTGCCTGACCTTGCTTTAAGAGGTGCAGCTATGCTGAGTCCACAGACAGCTTCAGCCAAGCAGTGCTTGACTAGTGGCTTTTTAGTAACTGCAGATGGCTTGCTATGTTTTTTTTTCTTTCCCTATTCAATGTGCTTTCATGTCCTAAGTTACCTGTATCACAACATAGTTCTTAGCATGCCTGGAAATCTTCTTTCTTTTTTTCCCTTACCAACAAGAAAGTGGAGATGATAAGAACCATTTCAACAATTCATTCTCCACTGGCAGAATTTATGACACTTTAACATACTTGTTGTCATGTGTCAGTCTGAATATTTAAGGAATTGCAATTCTATGATTTTAAAGTGTGTATGTTTGGTCTTCGTTATAATTAAAATCTTTAGAATTTTTAGATTGGTCAGGATAATTTTTTGAATGCTGATAAGCTCTGGTTGATGATTTATGAGAAGTTTCAGTATGGTGACTGGTCACCAGAAAGATCAATCATGAAAATCAAACGTTACTACGATTGGTTGCATCCACCAACCTCCAAAAGAAGGAGGATATCAGAAAGTCCAGTTGATCACCGATGGCTAGAGACTTCATCATATCTGCAAAAGTATACTGCTATGGAAGACACAACGTACTGGGGTCATTGAAATGATAGAAAGCTGAAGACATGAAGGTTCTCATGGATAACTTACAAAGAGAGAGCCTAGAAAGTGCATACCCTTTGTCACCCACCTTGCCTTTTGTGTCTCTTCACTTAAATATTCACCGATTTCCTCCCACCCCCTTTTTGTAACCACTGTTTGTAATAACTAGAATTATAAGCAAGTATATATTTGGGGGCTTGGGTCCACTTTAGCTATTTATCAAGCCCCCAAATGGGGCCACGATAAACTGATTTATAGAGAGTCAGATGTATAGGTCAAAAACTGGGGATTCTTGGCATCTGAAGTGGGGCCAATCTTGAGTGGTTAAACTCTTGATCATTGCATTCTGATGCTATTTCCAAGTAAATCATCTTAGAAATAAATTAAACCATAAAGTACTCAGGTGATGTATAAAGGAGGCATCGCTGGTGAGTGAGAAACTTCTTCCCTGAAACATGAAGTATCAGACATGTTATGTTCAGTGGTGTGAGAGCAGGAAATGATAATTGTATCTACGATTTGGTGTCAATGTGGGATATTGTAAGAGATAAGAAAAGGGTATTTTCTGTCTCTTACACAATATATGACACACTATTAATAACCAGATATGTGTGCAAGGGATTGTTGTTAACTTGGGGGGGTTCTTTTTTCGTTACTAAAGTGTGAAATAGGACCTCATCAATGCTGGGTAGGCCCTCCCCCCAGTATTTTATTATTTTAGTTACTTTTCAGCAGGTATTATGGGGCTAGCCTGGAACCACAATCCTCCTACCTTTGTCTTCCACATAGCTGGGATTATATTGGTCAGTTTTATCTAGTGAGATGCAGTGTCACTAACTTTTTGTTTGTTTGGTCTGACCTTGACATTGGTGAACCTACTGATCTTCAATTCTGGAGTAAATGAGAATATAGGAATTGTGACTATGACCAGCCTTGTGTTTGAGGATTTTGTTTTTATTTTACACATTTGTCAAAAGTTCTTAAGAAAATATTAGCTAGTGTGTCACATACAATTCCATTCTTATGATATCTGGAGTTTTTATTAGATCTTACAAGGGTCAGCTACATAAAGATGCCCCTCAATTTGCTTTATTTCATAGCCATATTAATTAAATTATTGTGTGTTAATGATTGTCTTTACCTTAAGACCCACTCTCTTTTCTGAAGATGGCAGAGTAACAGCTGGAAGTTCAAATTCAGCATCTCATGTTCTCTTCTCCTAGCTTCTAGCCTCCATTCTTAATCTTTACAAGAACCCAACCTGTGCTTATCTCTCTAGCATATAGAAAGACATATAACTTCATATATTCTAAAGACTTAACAGCTATGATTCTTGAACCAAGACAGAGCCCAATTTATATATATATATATATACATATACATATATACATATATATGACACAAATATATCTCTATGTAACAACTATATATCTATATATTTCTTATATCACACAAACATAATATCACAAGAATACATGATGAAATAATAAAAGTGAAATGGCCCTCTACTATAAAATGTATTCTGGAGAGAATTATTGCTATGATACTGCAGGTGGCTATTCTTTATTCTGCCATGTTCATTGGGAATGATTCCCTTCCCAACTCTAGTTATATTCTGCAGTTCCAAATAACCTATGCCTATTTAATTATTTTAAGTCCTTCTTGTTGACATTTCAGATTATTAACTTTATATTATCCATTCAACAGTTTTTATTGACTGTCAATTCAGTATTTAGCACTGGGAAGATCATAATCGTATAATGTTAAGCAAAAACATCCTACCCTACTATTAGTTAATAAGGCAGAAAAAACTTAATCAATCATACAAATTATATCTGAATTTAGTGCTTAAAATGCAAAATGCAATCCAAGTATCACTTTTCATCAATGCCTAATTTATTTTACAGGAAGAAGTGATATCTGTACTGAAAGTGAATAGGAAGTGTGGGTGACATCATAGAATCTAAGTGAACGTGGAGTAGAAGGAATTTCATATAAAACAAGACAATTAAATGCAGTAAGTGAAAACAGAGTGAACTTCTGCTCTTGAGAAGGTGGAATAGATTTACTTTTTTTCTTATTTTACCTGAAAAATAAAATTAACACCATGATAAATATATATAAAACAAATATTTATAAAATTCTGAAAGGTAGAAAGAAGGCAGGATAGGGGTTCAGAAGCCAATGAACAAATGATGGTGAGGTCTCAGAGATTTCCAGTTTTGTTTTTTAGTTGTGTTTTGTTTGTTGTTGTTTTTGTTTACCATTTTTGTTTCTTTTCAGTTTTAGACACTCCAAATGGTAAAAGACAACACTACCGATTTATAAATGCCAATGTACTAAGAAAAAAATCCCACTAAATTTCAGCTCTCTAGCTACAGAATAGGAAGACGTTAACTAGGGACACAGAAATCCTTTAGAATAAAGATGCTAGTCATAGGCCTTGCAGTACAAAGAGTGTTTTGACTGTGCCTCATACTTCAGGAACCCCACAATTCCATTTTTGTTTCCAAATAATTTTCTAGAACTGATTACACCAAAACATCAGTGGCAACCAAACAAACAAATCGTGAAGCTCCATTTCTGTCCATGTCGTCCAACAAGAGCTACATGGGAAACAGAGACTTTCACTTTCTTTGTAAACTCACCGTGTTCTTTCTGACAAGTCAAGGGAGAGCCAAAGAACAATCTGGGACTTCCATCTTTGGTGGATGAAAATGTCCCATCTAATTGCCTTATAATTCTGAGCTATTAGAGGGAGATGATGTGAGTAGCCTAAATCTTAAATTCCACTTGGAAGTAGAAGGGAAGTTCTCCACATTCCCAATGAATGTGGTATCATATGAAGCAGCGGAGAGCCAAAATTATCACCATCACCTAATGGTGACAAAGCCACTTCCGCTGGAAGTGATAGTGGAGACCATATAAGCAGCAAAACCTCACATTCCTCCAGATGCTAATGAGGATGACTCCAAACTATGACCATCTACTCATTTTGAATGGCTTCTTTTTTTGGAGCATTGTTGCAGAAATGTGGCCAAAATAAAATATGCTTAAGTAAAATTCAATCTTTAATAAAATAAAATGTATGTATAGTTTATAACACTCATAAAAAACACAGATCAGAAGTATTTACAGGCATATAATAATCACAAACTGGCATGGGACACATACACGAGAGAAATTCTAGAGATAACTAATAAAGGTTTGGAAGCAACAATGACAAAAATGCTGCATGAGTAAGTTATATTTGTCATTCACCTGTAATAATGTTTGTTGCCATTGGAACAAATAAAAATTTGAAGTTCTTAGTAAGGAACATCTTATCAAAGAAATATAAATTATAAGAGTGACATAAACAAAACTTCTATTTGAACACAATAATTGACTTACAAAATACTGGAGATGATCTTAACAACATAATAGAGAAGGAAGAGAGAAAGAAACCAGTGAAACAAAAGACAAGACAGATAGATTGTGCCAATGGAATTTGAAATTAAACTTCCCAGTATAGTGTGTGTGTATGTGTGTGTGTGTGTGTGTGTGTGTGTGTGTGTGTGTGTGTGTGTGTATGTGTGCACACACATGCGTGTATATGATGGCTTACATCTATAGTTCCAGCTACTGGGGTGACTGATTTGCGGCGACTGCTTGAGCACAGAAGTTAGAGGCATATATAGGTAATCTAGCTACAAACTAAAAATGAAAGATGGAAGGTAGAAAAGAAGAAAGAAAATGAAGGAGGGTGGACAAAAAGGAGGAAGGAATTAAGGAAGAAAGGGAGGAAAAAAGAAAAGGGAGCCAAAGGAAAAAAAAACCCAAACTTCCAAAAACTAAAGCCTGATTGAAACCTTTAAAGCATTGATAAAAATGACACTTTGCTTACAGTGTGAAAATTGTAGGAATGACAGGGTCTCTCTCAGCAGAAGCCATATGAACTGGCAAGTTAGAATCTCAAGCTCAGGAGAATATTCATCAGGAATAGAAGAAAACTGAAGATACTCTTAGATCATAGATAAAAAAGAAATAACTATCAGCAAATATAGTCATACAAAAGTATAAAGAACATTCTATAAAGGAAAATGAATTGAAGTTGCAAAATTGGAAGCTCTAGATAAGGAACATGATGAAGAAAAGTGAGTAAATGAAATAGGTTATGCTTATATTTCTCTTCTTAATATGTATGATTATTAAAGTAAACAGAATAACTTAAAACATTATATTCTCACAAATGCTTAAGTATAAAATAGTATAAAGTGCATACTATCTCTTTCAGAAAATAGAAGCTTCAGTATCATAATTAGTCTATAAAGCCCCAAATCCCGAATATGAAAAAAAAAACAGGTAGGCATATTACATGAAAAGAAAATAACAGACAAATATCTCATGACCATTAATGCAAAAATATACCGTCAAATATCATCAGTGTATGAATATATTTCCATGACTCAGACAATTATAATACATGCATGCAAAGATGATTCATTGTTCAAAACTCAATTCAATATCCCATACATGCAAGTTAACAAAGTTCTCACATGCTCATCAGTTGAAAAATAAAAGCTATGCAAAAACCCCGGTTATGGTGACCACTCACTTAGAGGTAGGAATGGATCTGGACAAAATTCCAAAATATTGTTATTATTCTTTATTATAAAAAAGAATATTTTTCACTTAAGCTAAAGAACAATGCAATGATGTCACCTCTCTCTGCTCATTTAACATGGCCCTGGATATTCGAGGAAGTACAATAACAAAAAAATACATAAATACATAAATTATAAAAAGAGGAGCAAGAAAACTACCAATATGTGCAAATGGAACCATTGTCTATATAGAATATGTCAAAGGTTCTAAAAAAAAAATCCTGAAACTACTTGGGCACTCTACAAAGTTGCAAGATACAAGATTCAGTAAAATCCTTCTTAATCTTTACATAAACAATAATGTTGGGGAGAATGAGAATTAAAAATCCAATGTAATGTTTAACAATTATTTCAAAAATTGAACCCTAAATATAAAACCTGAATTGTAGGAGTTGTTCAAGCTTGATTAGACAAAAAGAAGATTGAAATAAAAGAGGAGGGACTGTACTCCTGGACTATAAGCCTAAACAAATATTTTAGTTTTTCTAAAATTGACATATATGTTGTAAATTTCTATTAAAATCTCAGGAACACATTTGTTAGATTTAGAAAAATACAAGCTTTTTCTGCAAGCTTTTTCTGGACAACATTCTGTTAAAAGCAAGGCAATTTGAATACTTCAAACTATATGGTACAATAATAGAGTGGAATGAATGCATTGATCAAATTTCAAGAGGTTTTTTTTTCTCATATAACTACAGTGATCAAGACTGTGTAGTATTTAAGAAGGAATAAACTCACACATCTCTGGAGTAGAATAGAGGCTCCTAAAACACATGGGCACATACCTGCCTAATTGATGCAAGTTCCAAATTGCTATGAAGAGAAAGATAATCTTTCTATTGAATATTGATGAAGAAATTGGTCAGAAAAATGAAATGGCACACGTTTTTACAATTTTACAAAGTTAACTGAAAATGGGTTGTGCAGTAATATATGGTAGGGTTTTTCAAACAAAAGTACTAGAAAATCTTGAGAATTGTGAGTTCAGAATGCATTCTCAGATTTGCTTCCACTAGCATATACCACAAAATGAAAAATTGACACAATGGATGCCATCAAAATTAAAACATTTGCTCTATGAGAGCAAACAGCAGGAACCCCAAGCCTGCAGGCTGAGAGGAAATATTTACAAAACAAATGCCCAACAAAGGACTACTACCTAGAATATAAAAAGAATTCTCAAAACTCAACTGTAAATAAGTAATCTAATCAGAATATAAGCAAATGGCAGGTACATTTTATTGAAGAGCCTATGAGGAGAGCAAATAATCTAATAAAATGTTCACCATTAACTCAAAAATATCAAATTAATATCACTACACACCTATCAGAACAGCAATTAAAAAAATAATCATGGTACCTCCAAAAGTTATCAGCATGAAGACAGTGGTGAGAATATAAAATGGTACAGTCAGTGTAATAAATAGTTTGAAGATGATACAGTCATCTGAGAAAAACTTCTTTATAAAAATAAACAAGCAAGTACCATTACACCAGATTTCAATTGAACTCCTGAACTTTTATCCCAGAGAAATACAAAGTTATATTCATATAAAAATCCATACAAAAATGTTTGCAGCAGTTTTATTTGTAATGAATCCAAACAGGAAAGAAGCCAGAGGTCTTTCAAGGGACAAATGACTAAACAACCTGTGATACATCCATATTTTGGACTACAATTCCAAAATAAAAATGAAAAAACTATTCACAATGCTTCCACAGAAAATTGTGCTGCCTCAAAAAAAATTTAAAAGGTTGCATGCTATATGATTCCATATATATATATGTATATATATATATCTATATCTCACATTCTTTAAATAACAAAATGACAAAAGTATGAATAATGATTGTCTGCCAAGGTGTCAGAATGGAATGGGGAAGGAGGAAAGTGGGCGTGGCCATAAAAGAGCAAAGGAATTAATCCTCAGGATGAATCTGATCTGTTTCTTCATTGTATTGTCAATATAAAAGTTTGTCATATGGTACTAGAATTTTGCAAAATGTTACACTGGAAGAAATAGGATAAAGGGTACATGGACTTGCACCCTTTCATGGGTATTCCTCAGATGCATCAGAAAGAATCTCCAAATGACGTAATGTGACTCATGCCTGTCATCCTAGCTACTCAGCAGGCTGTCATCTGAGGATCACAGATGAATCCAACAGGACAGTTCTTGAGACTCTTCTTTCCAATGAACTACTAAAAATTAACTACCAAAAGAGATGGAAGTGGCACTGTGGCTCAAATGGTAGAACATTAGCCTTGAGCTCTGTCCAGTGAGCTTAAGGACAGAGCCCAGGCCTAGAGTTCAAGCCTCAGGAATGGCATGTGTGCATGCGCATTCACGCACTCACACACTCACATATAATCTTTAAAGAAAGGTTTAAATAAAGATTAAAGATTCAAAAAATACACTTGAATACCGAATAGGGCATGCTTTATAAAAGTTATTTTCATTTTAAATTAAAATCTTTTATCCTCTATTTGCTCTGGCATCTCCATGACAGAAGAAAAGTTTTGTGTAAGATGCCCTTTGGCAGGGAAACCACAGTATATGGAAGAATTGGAAGGTAGGCATGTTCAAGGCATAGAATGTCTTTCCCTGAGCACCTCAGTGTCTATTAAGCACAAGTTTTGTCTGGGGAGAAAGTATGTGAGGCAGGTTGGTACCTTTCTGTGACTGTGCTTAGTATGGGTAGAACACTCAGAGATGTTAATGCAAAAGCAGCATTTCATTTGATAAATGTTGATGCTCAGACTTCATATTCTTCCTTTCTCTCTATTTCTCTCTCCCATCTACCCTTCCTCCATCTTTTTTCTTTCTCTCCCCATCTCTCCATCCCTCCTCTATCCTTTTCTCCTCCCCCTTTCTTTCCTTTTCCCTCCCTTTGTTCCTTACCTCTCACTCCTGCTCTTCTTCTTTTGCCAATTCTTTCAACACTATTCTACTGTATGCATTACTCAGAATGGATGCAAAAGCTGTGTTTGTTTAAAAAACAGTAATTTGTATTTTATTTTAGCCTTTGCTTTATGAATTATTTATTCTTGATATAATATTCCTAGAGTTCTCTTGTCCTCCAGTTGTTCATAAACTCCCCTTTCAGAACTTCAGCTTGACCCTGAGTATTCTGCAAGATGCATCATCTAAACTCATGCTTTTCTAGCTTTTACTCAGAGATATTCTCCCATTCACAAATCCATTCTTTTATTCTGAAATTTTGAGAAAATAGTTACTGTAAAGATACTGATTCCATAATAGCCCTACATAAAAGGAAAAATAATGTTTATCTACTTCAATGTGAGAAATGGTAAGGATTCTGTCAGCCAGAGAGCCAGTAAGGCATATGCTGGGATCCAAAGAAAGCCACAGTTCCGGCTCATATTAGAAGAAGCAAGAGTGTTCCTGGCCCCCAGTCACATGAGGCTCAGAATGTCATGTAGACATCATGAAGAATGAGACCTCTACCTATCAGTCATCTCTGCCATTCCTGTGCCTGTTGGGAGTATTGTGTACATCTGGTATCTCTCTTATCAATACAGCTGGGGCTTTTCTCTCGTGTGAGCTACTCTCTTTTCTCTGAGTTATTGCATGCCAAGAATTTTCATAATAAACTTGAATCAAAATGAACAATCTGCAAAGAATATAGAATGACAATTCATTGCACCTTCTCATCTTGAAGTCACACAAATAATATGGAGTGAGTGATACTATCAGATATGCAATGCTAGGGCACTCTGCATTGTTATAGACCTGTACAAAGGAGTCCCTTAGAAGTCATGACAGGCAAGCTGGGAGAATTGTAAAAGGTACTGTCAGCATCATGACTGAACTGGAACATTTTAACTAGAATGATCCAAAGTCTTTGCCTATAGTCAGAGAAAGGGAGAACAAACATCTTCACCTGCTACCATGCTAGCTGGTCATATGATATGAATTTCTTTAATGGAACTTACAGGAAAGTATTTAGGAATAAAAATACTTCATTACAAAATATATTCATTATTGCTTGTATAGCAGTTGAGAGGCAGTGATGTTGAAGAACTTAGTGAAAGAAAGTACATAATTCAAAATTATGGACAAGAGAGCTACTGCATCACTAAAAAAAAGACAAAAAGAAAAGAAAAAAAGGATGCATGTAGTGCTGTGATTTGGGGACTAGCACATGCAGTGGGCCTATCCTGACTAGATGAACCATGAAGTGAAGTGGAAGGCTCTGAATATAAACACTCTCCACTTTATGAATTTTCTAGCACCAGGCTTCCATCATATCAAATCACAGATGCTCTGTGACAAGTAATGTTTCACTACAGTGGTAACTATTGCCTTCTTCAGATACTCCATTTTCCTACCACTTTTCAGTACTCTCAGCTTCATTAAAGCTTGTTTTATTTTATACTGGGATGATTTAACAACTTCCTGCATATTTCCCTGACTTAATTCTTCCCCTGGTTAAATTATCTAGTTGCAAAGTGAGCTTCACAATGTCCTGCCTTTAATCTCTCAAGTTCCCATAAACTTCAGTGATTCCTTACTATCTACAAGATTGAGTTTTATTCTCTAAAGGAAGCTTTCTATGCTTTGTAAGTATTTGGCCCAAACAAGTCTCCAGCACTAACCATGAAATGCAATCTCCATATTGCTTCTAGTTTAATTTTACTAATTTTTATTGTGCTTTATTATATGTTTTCACCCTGTTGTAAGTCCTGTTTTTGCCTTTAAATTGTATCTCTAACCCCTCTCTCTGGTTCATTAGATGCTTCTACTCCACTTCTAATCTCCAACACTTAGATACCTTTTCCCCTTAGAACTGTAGTATTCATGATCACAATGCTATGGCACCCTTCAAACTTTATCTTCTGCTTCCATGTAGCTTTAAAATTCTGAGTTATGGAGCACCTCTTTTATAAGGTTCTGCCTTGGGAAAACTGCTTTATACTATATATATTTTACTGACAATCCTTAGCATAATTTTGTTAATTTAGTGAAATCTCAAAAACTTCCTCTCTCTCTCTCTCTCTCTCTCTCTCTCTCTCTCTCTCTCTCTCTCTCTCTCTCTCTCTCTCTCTCTCTCTCTCTCTCTCACACACACACACACACACACACACACACACACACACACACACATCACATACACACACATATTCTTTGCTTTGCTTTCCTCCTGATTCACTAAGACATGTTTTCCCTTCCAGAAACACAGTTGCAAATGCATGGCCCACTGGTTGAAGGGCAATGATTTTATCTCTCGATGCACTGGCAGGTGGTCTGCTCTGTAGACCTGCCACATCTGTTACTAGCTGATAGTCAAGAATCCCATTTCTTGTGCCCGCCTAAGCTTCAGGTGCATGGAGGGAGAAGTACTGGCTCAGAAATGCCTAAGACTTCATGTGCCGAATCATATCTTAAGTGTTGCAGTGAGCAACAGGGCTCAGCAGGGGGATTTTGCTCCCAACTGAAAGCTTGACAGCAAAGAAATCCTTCATGCTTGTGCATGCGATGCAGACCAGTGAAGCCTCAGTCGAGGTATTTATTTTCCCCTTGGAAGCCACTGTGGTTAGATTGAATAATGTAGGAGCATCTCAGTGGTCTCCATGCTGATCAGAAAGTATGCTGTTGTTTGGATTCTGCTACAAAAATAATAAGGAAAAAATAGAAAATAAAAGGCATGGTTAAAAGCACTGGACATTTTCCCACTTCCATTACTATAGAGTCCACCATTTCCATAGACTAGATAATTTTTATTATGGAGAAAATGTATTGAATCAACATATGTTTGCCATATAGAATATTAAAGCTGTATGTGGGATATTGAGAGTGAGGGGAAAGTACAGAGGGAAAAGAGATTTTAGTTTGAAACAAAATTGTGAGTACAAATATAGAAGAATGAGAAATGGAACGAGACACCAGAGATTTATTCTCTAGAATTGAAATTTAATTCATGCTCTGATTTAAACTTGTGAGGAAGCCATAGTAAAAATCATTGAACTTCCCTAAGCCTCAGTTTCCTCCATTTAGAAACAGACATAATATATTCTTCTTGGCAAATGCAAAGTATTGATACATATATGATTTGACAGAAGTAGGAAGTTGTATGGCTGTTATTAAATAAATAGTCAGGGCTTATAGAAGAGGCTTTCTAAGATGAAAATTATTAGTAATGGAGCAATCTAAAAGCAACTATATATAAGGAAAATTTCTGAACATGCAAATAATTGTTGCTACAGTAGACAAGAGATGGAAAAATAATGTATATCACAGATATACATTATTGGAAGGATATATACATATATATTGCAAGGATATATACAGCCTTGGAAGAATATATTAGTATATATCAGAAAGATCTGTACACATGCTTATGTAGGCTCATCTTAATGTGAGGTGCTTAATGTGAGGTGCTAGGGATATGTTAATAATGAGCTAATCTCCATTCAGGCTTAAAGGAGTTTACAAAGAGTAGGAAATATTTATATGAAGGAAGATAGTTCATTGAAGTTGACCAGTGGCACATACTTCCCCACCCAAATGTATACAATTTTAGTCACTCTTTTCCCTCTATCTATTATTATCTTCTCTTTCAACTTGATATCATGTTTACTTGAACTGCAGTTATGTTATTCTCTAGTTTCGTTCATTTAAAAAATTTTCTCTCTCTCCCCTCTCCCTTCTCCTCAATATCTCCCCATCTCTCTGTGAGGATGAGAACCAAACTCAGGGTCTTGTATGTGCCAGGATAGTGCTCTTCCACTGAGATAAATCCTCAACTGACTTCATCATTTGTTTTGCACCATAGATCTCTGCATATAAGGTTGTCCAGTTCAGTAGGTCTTATGATGAATTAAGAAACTATAAGAAGCCTTCTTCATAATCTTGTATCTGAAGCATAGTTTTTATTTTTATAAAACACAGAACGAAATATTTCTCCTAGAATATTGATCATGGAGAAATCCAAGAGTGGTAAGATGAAGTAGACAAAAAGAGAACATGTTCTGAAGTAAAGGTGCCCTAGAGGTTAGATAAATGCTGCCAAACTAGAGACAGCATCTGTAAGGTTGTTAGAGTATAAGAACATGTCTAAAGGTGTTATAGAGGCAACATAAGTGGAATTTTGGTCGATTTCATTCACTATTTTTAGAGTCAGACTAACTGGCTGGTATAGTAAATATACAATTTATCTATCACCAGGAAGCTCTATCAGGTATGGCAGGCCCCAAGACCTAAATATGGCTTAAGCTCTAACTGAATTATCTAGACTTGGACTAAAGTAGAAGCTATAATAAATTATCTGCTGCTCAAGTTCAACTTTATCATTGTGCTTTGATGTAATTTCTCTATTTGTCATATCCTTAGCCTCGTTCTACTCCTAGCATGTACATCTCCATTAACTCACCAAGAAGTCTTTGAAAACATCTGCCAGGCTGACTCAATAGCTCTTTTCTGTTGTCAGGTAGTATTTTATGTTGATTTTTTCTGAAAATAGGCTTTGTCTCCTTTCTACTGCTCAAGGAATCAGGATAGTGCCTAGAGTATAATGTCACTCCAAGTTTGAGGTGGCAGATCAATAAATGGATGCATGTATAAAAGAATGTGTAACTACAGAAAGTTTTAACAAGAACTGGAAAATAAAACTGGAAGTAAGGAAAAAATCCTATTATAACTGGGTTCTGTTTAAGCTAGTAATATTCATCATGAATAGTATAATTATGGCCTTTAGAGTGTTGCAGTAAGTCTTAGTAAATTTATCCCCATAGGATACAAACTGGTTCTAGATGAGAAACTTAAGCGAGATTTAAGATCACAAAGCTGATGAGGAAT
Organism: Dipodomys merriami; assembly: GCF_024711535.1. NCBI lineage: Eukaryota > Metazoa > Chordata > Mammalia > Rodentia > Heteromyidae > Dipodomys > Dipodomys merriami. The sequence goes on along the minus strand of NW_027203381.1, from coordinate 26,932,755 downwards.
AGCAAATAATTCGGATAGAGAGGTGGGTGCTGGTGGATCATAATTGCAATCCTAGATAGGCAGAAGATTGATATTTGACAGGAAGCCAGTCTAGGAAGAAAGATCCATTAGACCCTGTCTCTGAAAACAACTAACAAGGTTAGAGGTATGATTCAAGTGATAAGCACCAGCAAGCTAAACAAATACATGGTGCTGAGTTTAATTATGAGACCCCAACACACACACACACACACACACGCACACAAACACACACACGTGCACACACACACACACACACACCACATATACACCACCCAATCTTTTTTCAGAAGTTCAAGCGCAACCCCTTCTATGCCTCACCGGTCAGCTTGCTTCATTCTCTACATTCACTCCCCACTATACTTGCCCTCCCCTCCCTAAATGGACTTTACCTCTGGGTCAGTCTGTCATCCCTGGATGGGATCCTCATTAAGTTGTTTTTCATTTCTTCTTCATTTTCCTCTTTCCTGTACTTTCCATTTATCAGTAATTTGATCTTAAACTAATAATTAGAAAAGACCGAGTGGAAATATACTGGGGGAAGGGATGCTGGTATATCACGTCAAAGTCATAATGGTGTGACCAAGACATGCACATGGCAGAAAAACCCAATGCCAGTCGGGCACCAGTGGCTCACACCTGTAATCCTAGCTACTCAGGAGGCTGAGATCTGAGGATCGCAGTTCAAAGCCAGCCCGGGCAGGAAAGTTGGTGAGACTCTTATCTCCAATAACCCACTAGAAAACCGGAAGTGGCACTGTGGCTCAAGCCGTAGAGCGCTAGCATTAAGCTGAAGAGCAGCAGGGACAGCGCCCAAGCCCAGCGTTCAAGCCCCATGACCCGAGGTGGGGGGGGGGGAATATAAGAAAAACCCAATGCAAAGCACTGTGATTCAAATAAAGTTAAGAAGAATATTCCCTGAAGTAGGACAATTGTGAAGGGTTTAAGAGCTGAAACTGAGTAAGGATGGCATATATACAGGAGAAGATAATAGTGGGCAGAGAGAGGCAGACGGGCATAGAGTATCCAATAGCATACAGAATGAGGAAGATACCCATTCAGGAACTCATCCTGATGTGTGTAAATCTGTGAGTCAAACAATCTCCTGTGATCAATGGGGATGGAAGAGAGATTTGATCAAATGAGTGTCACATAAAAGATAATTTAATATAAAGAAATTTAGAACAGCTAGGTAACCCCAAATTTTTATTTTGAAATAGTAGTCACTATTAAGAAAGTAGACAAAAGTAGTATGAACCCTAGCTACTAGACTTGCAGGTTTCAGTGAAAATTAATATTTAAAATATATGTTTTATATATTTCTCTGGTTTAGGGCAATCATTGTATGTGGGCACATTGCTACAAACACATATACACAATAATATTCATATTTCATATAATATATTTTATATATGTATGGATACAAATATTTATCATTTATGGTGTATGCCCTATAGATGTCTATGAGATTTTCCTATTGCTGTCCAATAAGAGAGGCTAAAAGAAGTTATTATATAGCACTGACAGAAAAGACATTGTGCCAATATATTTCAATATATTTGTTTCTATTTATTGTGAAGCTAAAGAATCTAAATATCTTTGTACAAATACTCATTGTGGGCCTAAATATATAAAGTACAGAAGGAGCCAAAATACCTTCCAGAAAGTAACAAATTTGTTTAAAGAATGATGGACTTGTCAAAAGATACAGACACCAATGAGCTTTCACTAGAAAATCTGGCATCATTTGGGAGTCAAAGTAAGTGGTAATAAGAGGTTACAATTTCTTAAATAAAACAGGTAATTATGAATCTATAATGATTTCAATAAATTATATAACCAATGGAATGTTTGCTATGGAATGGGCCATTAGTATTCTCAAATAACTTCCCTTGAAAATAACTCTTAATTGCAAAGGGAAAATGATATCTTCATAGTGGATAACCTGGGCACATTAATGAAATGGTCAAAGTGAATATCATCATTAATGGTATAAATTGAAATTGTGTGCTTCCTGATAAAATGCAGTAGGAACACAGCATCAGTACTGTGATATTCTTGTCAATGAGGCATAGCTAGAAAGTAATCAGAAGGAAGCCTCAGATATACCCTAATGGAGGAACATTCTGAGAAACTGTCTGAGGCTTCAAAAGTATTGAATGCAAAAATATCAAAATGAGAATAAGTATTTCAAATTCAAGAAACTAAAGAGACTGACGATATGACTCAAGTAGTAAAATACTGCTTAGAACTGTAAGGCCCTGAGTTCAAACACGAGTTCCAAAAAGATAGGGACTGAGAAGTAAATGTTCTCTACTAGGTCCTATTGTTATAAGAACATTATCAGAAAATTGTAGAAATCTAAATTTAGTTTGAATGTGAGATTAGAAGCATTGCATCATCATTAATTTCCTAATTCAATTTGCGACATGCCTATGTAGGAACATTACTATCTACTTGTAGGAAATAAGTACTAGTGTGTCAAGGGTTATTGAAATATCAGATTGACAAGTAATTTTGAAAATGGTTCAGGTAATTAATTCTTTGTACTGTACTTAAAATTACTAGTAATTTTGAAATAGTCTTAGAACTTTTAAGGTAACCATAATAATCTTGATAAAAATGATTTTTTTCAGTCTACAACTCAGGGTACATTTAAAACATCAACAAATGTGAGAAATTTATGAGCCATTGAACCAGTTCTTTATTATCCCAAAGTTTGTATTTTCTTGTGGAAATCCGCCTTTATGTTTGATGTCTCTGTTTGAATCTTGACAAAATTACATCTCATCATGCCTTTACACTGTAATAGTGAATTCAAAACTTAATAAATCCAGACGAAATTAAAATCATTAAGCATTTTAAAGATCATTTTAGGCTCAATCAATCACTTGCTGGGCTTATGTCCAACAACTATGTGTTCAATTATAAATTAGTAGAACAGGGTAAAGAATGTACATGAAGTACTAGAAATATAGCATTGTCTAGACGAAACCAAGGAGATGACCCCAAGTATCTAGAGTAGTTTAAATCTATTAACAGAGTCAGTTTGGTAATATATTTTGTTTAATATGTTCTTATTTGTAATTAATTGTACAAAGGAGTTGTTATTTAACAAAGCAGTTTATTAATACAATGCTTCTTAATTGGTGCCACATATTTTAATATTCTAACCATTCCTTTCATTAGCTCTCAAACATCAACGGCTTTTCTGTATGTCAACAATGAGAATAGCGCGGCTGAAATCAGGAAAGCAACTCCATTCGTAATGGCTCCACAAAAAATAAAATACTTAGGAATTAACTTTACCAAAGAAGTGAAGGACCTCTATGATGGAAACATTACAAACCTGAAAAAGAAAATCAAAACAGAACTTAGAAAGTGGCAAAACCTCCCATGCTCCCGGATTGGAAGGATCAACATCGTGAAAATGGCGATACTTCCCAAGGCTATCTACAAATTCAATGCCATACTTATCAATATTCCAACCTCATTCTTCAAGGAAATAGAAGAGGCAATCCAAAAATTCATATGGAACAATAAAAGACCTTGAATAGCAAAAACGATCCTTAAAAGAAAGAACAGTGCTGGAGGAATATCAATACCAAATTTCAACCTCTACTACAAAACCATAGTAATCAAAACAGCTAGGTACTGGCACAAGAACAGACCTCAGGACCAATGGAATAGAATTGAAAACCCAGAAATGAACCCACAGACCTATAGCCATCTAATCTTTGATAATGGAGCTAAAAAATAGAAAAGAAGAAAGACAGCCTCTTCAGTAAATGGTGCGGGCAAAATTGGTTAATTTTTAGTATATGCATTGAATTCTTGACTGCATTTTCCTCATTCAAATTTTCTACTCTTTTCTACATATGGTAAAACCAATTGAGAATGAAATGTTTTCCAGACTTGTGGAATTTCATCATTTCTAACAGTAGGCATGTTAAAATCAGTTAAATATCAATAACAGAGATGATATATTCCATTTGACTTTTCTAATCTTCTGGTTAAGAACCTTAATTTTTGTGCTTACATGAAGAAATGATGTTTAGTACACAATGATCCCTGGATGTTTTCTCCTAAGGACATGGAATTACCTTTCTACAACACTCAGTGTGATTCAAATAAAAGGGGTAGGGGGAAGGCTTTCCCACTGAATCTTATTGTTTATGATAAGATTTCCAAGTCACAGAATGAAATTGTCTACATTCTCAAATCATTGCCATACCTATGCCCTGGAGAGTAGAAGTTAAATAATGGAATGATAATGGGTTAGAAAGAAGTACTAAGTAGTGATGTGTTCTAAATTATAACAATCATTTCATAAATATCAGAAATTCATAAAGAATAATCAAGTTTGTATAATTAAAATGTTGCAATTTTCATTAAATTTGCAAAAGTTATTTGTAAATTTGATTATCTAATATAATTTGATTATATTTATTAATGACCAGAAATCTTGTCCATTAATAAATAGGTAATCAAGTTTACTTAACTTTAAATTTACTTAACTTTCTCCCTGAACTTCAGCCCATATTCCCCATCAATTGCAAGGCACCTCTATGTGAATGATACACAGGCAGCTCCATGTTATCATACATAAGAGAAATTAACTAAAGCTACAATAAGGTAAGAGTAAACACCCCTTACAATGAATATATTTTAGAATCTAAGACAAAATCCAACAATAAAGACATGTCCCAAGTCCATTATCACTATATGTGCATTGGATATTTCATGAACTGTTGGTGAAAATGACAAATGATAGAAAAATCTTCTTTTCCTAAGAAAATAAAATCTAGGTCCACATAATGACTTCTACACACATGTCCACAGCAACCTTGTTTTTATTATTTTTTGGGTCCAGTCGTGGGCATGAACTCTGGGCCTGGGCGCTGTCCCTCACCTCTTCAGTTCAAGGCTAGCACTCTACCACTTGAGCCACAGCACCACTTTTGGCTTTTTTCTTTTTGCTTATGTGGTGCTGAGGAATCGAACCCAGGGCCTCATGCATGCAAGGCAAGCGCTCTACCACTGAGCTACCTTCCCAGCCCATACAGCAACTCTTTTTGATAGCCCAAAATGGAAAAACTTAAATGTTATTAGTAAATATATCAACAATTTGTTACACACATAGGAAATTGAATATACTCTGTAGCATAAATTAAATGTGTATTGACACAAGCATCTTAATGAATCAAAAGTAATTATGTTGACTAAAAAAACTAGACAAAAATATAATTTATCTTTAAATTTGTATGAAATACTATAAGTTGCATTATGTTTCTATAGAAGAGGATATAGCTCAGTGGAAAAGGACAGGAGAGAGTTTTAAAATGAGTAAAACGAAATGTGAAGGTATAATAGATATGCTCATTATCTTTATTGTGGTGATAATATGCCCCCAAATAATAAAATGATATAAATACTACACACTGGTGCTTATAAAAATAGTTCTATTCAAATATGGCCATAATTAATTAAGTATACATTGTGCACAAATGCTTTTAAAGGAAGAGTTGACTAAATTTAGTCAGTATATTTACTATCCATACATTTACATGAACTTTATGAAGCATTCCTGATCTTGCTACAGCAATGGAGGCCTGCCACTTTCCTCTTTGCAACTTTATCCTATACTTGGCTTCTAGAGCATTATTAAAATATGGACTTTTAACTATAATTTTTATTCTGTTACATACCCATGAAACACAGTGCATATTTCCCTTCAGATTGTAGAAGGACCTCTCAATCCCTATGTCAACATATGCTTCCACGTCTTCCCATTTGGAATTTTATCAGCACTCATTAAATCCCCATACTACTCAGTAATTTAGAAAATTTGTTTTCATATGGTAGTTGACAAAACACCTCCTCCTATCCCAAGGTCCATACTTCATGTCGTATATGTTGAAGCGTAAAACATTTTGTTTCATTTTTTTATTGTGAAAATATTGTACAGAGGGGTTCCAGTTACATGAATTACATGAGCAAGGTGATGAGTACATTCCTTATCAAGCATTGTTGCCTCCTCCATTGTTTCCCCTTCCCATCCCTTCCCATCTCCTTTTTACCTTACCAATTTCAATGCATACTTTTAGTGTTGTTACAAGTGTACACAAAATAGTCTTTATATATTAGAATCTTTGTAAAATAGTACTTGTCTTTAATTCAATTTTGTCCCTTAATCTAAATCCTGATTGGTTAATGATGATGGAACTATGAGAAAAGATGATGAAAGTAGATGTGAAAATAGAGAGGAAATGAAAAGAGGAAAGGACTAGTTAATAAAAAGAAGTTAAAGACAAGGAAAGAACATAAAGAAAAGAAAAATGAAAGCATAACAGGAGGAAAGCAAAGAAGAGAAAAGTTGAGGGAAAGAGGACAAAATGAGAGTAAAACAGCATATGGAAGAAAGTGAAAAGAAAATGAAGGGCAGAGAAAAAAGGAGAGTGAAAGAAAAGGAAAGAGAAAAGAAATAAAAAAGGCATAGAATTTCAAAAGCAAAAAGTACCAAAAGAAGGAAAGATTTAAGGAGGGAATTAAAAGATGGCATGCTTATAAAAATTAAATGAAAAAGATAAGGAAGAATGAAAAGGAAAAGAAATAAATATGAATGGAAGACAGGGAACAAGAGAAGATAGAAAGGAGAAAAGGAAAATGGATGATATAAAGGAAAAAAAATGCATATAGAGACAAAAGCATCAGATTGAATGGCTCAAATATATCTAACAAAATATGCAGAGAGACAAAAAGCATCAGATTGCATATCTCATATGTATGCATGTATTTACACATATTGGTTGTATTTTATAAATAAAATAAAAATTAACTTGGGTTCTTGGTTCCTTTACTGTTTAATTTTTCTAGCTCTTAGTATATTCTTGATACTAATCTTTTATGCATTGAATAGCTGCCAAAGATTTTTATTCTGTGCACAGGTTACTGGCTCTAATCATTGTTTCTTTGCTGTGGCAAGGTGTTTTATTGTTTTTGTTAATAGTGTGATGCTGTCCCATTTGCCCACTTTTTATTTTATTTTTGTAATTAGAGCTTCCTATTCAGATAATAAATACCTGTACTTCTATCTTGTTGTTTTTTCTATATTTTTTGATTTTCATTTTAGTTCCAGATGATATCCTAAAACCTTTTATCCACTTTGTGTCGATTTTTGCACAGAATTAGAAGTAGAGGTAGTTTCATTGTACTGCCTGTGGGTAACCAGTTTTCCAAGAAGCATTTGTTAAAGAATCTGTCTTTTCTCTAGCATGTTTTGAGGAGATTAACTTGAATTTTGCAATGATTTCTAATCCTCAAATAGCCAGTTTTTTTGTACATTTTTATTGTAAAAATTCTGTACAGAGGGTTTACAGTTACATGAGCAAGGTAATGAGTACATTTCCTATTGAGCATTGTTGCCTCCTCCTTTGTTTTCCCCCTACCATCCCTTCCCTCTCACCTCCACACCGGCCCCTACCCCGCCTCCACCAAATTGTAAAGTTCGCTTTCAACATAGTGTTTTGTACATCTCACTGTTACAATGGGTCAACCTGTATCCTTATTTAAGCATTTTGTTTTTTCCCTTCCCCTCCCTGAATTAGAAAAGTGTATATACAAGATGCAGGGCAAAAATTGCCAGTTTTTAAACTGAGCCACTAGGTCAGAATTTGAGATATTAGTGTTTTTTGTAATACATACTACACCATAGATGGAAAATAGGACTTAAGTGAG